>NC_068454.1:24882410-25195380 GCF_023373465.1 Oncorhynchus keta | reverse complement strand
ATTTTTTAGTTGAAAATAAACTTTTGCAAGACTGCATCATCCCACAACTAACCAAATGATTCCCATCCACACTTCAACCGTAACAGATAAATTAATGATGTGGAGTGAATGATGTGGAGGGTATTGGCAACATATTTCATGTTAATTGTTTTTAAGTGTACAGGGTTCCTTTTTCTCCGTTTACAGAGGTTGCATACTGAGCAATTAGGTTAATTTCAGCAGACAAACATACCAACACCACATTCACTACAGTGTGGTCACTTCACAGAATGAATAAAACACTGTTCTCTACACTCAAACGGTTAAAGTTGAACCAAGCCCATTATAAACTGAAACTGCCATTTTGTATCATCAAATAAAATACATTGTCCCGAACCTACATCAGACAGTACATTCAGATACCAGGCAGGTCAGCACCTACCGTATGGACACATTCCACCTCTATAACTATTAAAACTTCCGACAAGACAGTGAGTCAGTCTTTACTAATCAATGAATCAGTTTAGAGAAATGAAAAACATATTGTTTTGACAGACCGACAGTAAACCTCTCTTCTCAGAGTATGTTTGTTAAGTGTGTGTGGATTTGACTGTTCTTTGTTTACATTTCCCTTAAAGAAAAGCATCTCAGTGAATCTTGGATTTCTCGAATAGACCCTCTTGAACTCACAATTCATCCTGCAGAAAGAAAGAAAAGTTAAATGTTAACATGCTATTCAAATATTACAACATGGATCCATTTGGATTACATTTGCGGTGGGGAACCTTCGCGAATATACTGCGACAAAGTCATGTTGAGAAAATATGCTCATATTGCAGTTTGATACACTGAGCCAACACAATCCACAGTCACTTCAATCAGACTATTAGCAGTTGTCTTGGCTGAATTAGCTAAGCCGGTAAGTCCAGAGCCCAGAAGCCAAACTATCACTTAAAAGTCTATGCCAGAGAATAACATCACTCTGCTTGACTGCAAAAGGCAGGAGGTAGCTGCTAAGATTAAAAAGCAACATGGTGATTGCAGAGTTACTGAACCGTGTAAGAAGCTTACCTTGAAGTTGGCGGCCTTGCCATGTAACCATGGAGATAGCTGCTGGAGCCTCTGACAGAGGAGGTTGGCCGGCTGTTGAGTGCTCCCCTCCCTGGTCACGCTGGATGACGGAGGGAGGGATGATAGAGGGATGGTGGATAGAGGGATAGATGAAAGAATGAGGGAGGGATGGAGACAGAAAAGTTAGGGTACAGTGCTCTGAGGTAGAGGTCTTCACGGGTCCAAACAGTTGGACCCATTCCGATATGCATAAATTGGACCCAATATGCATAAATTCTATATTTTTTTAATTGAGACCCGTTCCGAACAGACCAGAGGACAACTAGACCTGTTCAGGATAGACCTGATCAGTGTGAGAAGAGCAGCAGAAAATTAATTTAAGCTACTTTACTAACTGGAGCGGATCACGCGAGAGAGGTGCTGCTCTAGCAGGGAGTGGAGGGGCCAAACTGAGCAGTGATGGAGAGACAAGCAACCAATCAAGACGACTCGTGCTAAAGTAAACTAATAGCTGCCATAGCTAGGAAATGTAATATCAAATAGGATTACGTAGTACCGTTTGTCTGCATCATACTGGGAGAAGCTAGTTAAGCTAAGTGAAGCTGCAGTGCATGCACTTTCTCTTCTCATCATTCACTACCCACCATTGCGACCTGTACGCTCTCGTTGGTTGGCCCTCGCTTCATACTCATCGCCAAACCCACTGGCTACAGGTTATCTAAAAGTCTCTGCTAGGTAAAGCCCCGCCTTATCTCAGCTCACTGGTCACCATAGCAGCACCCACTCGTAGCACGCGCTCCAGCAGGTATATCTCACTGGTCACCCCCAAAGCCAATTCCTCCTTTGGTTGTCTTTCCTTCCAGTTCTCTGCTGCCAATGACTGGAACGAACTGCAAAAATCTCTGAAGCTCATATCTCCCTCACTAGTTCCAAGCACCAGCTGTCAGAGCAGCTCACAGATCACTGCACCTGTACATACTCCATCTGTAAACAGCCCATCTATCTACCTACCTCATCCCCATACTGTATTTATTTATCTTGCTCCTTTGCACCCCAGTATCTCTACTTGCACATTCATCTTCTGCACATCTACCATTCCAGTGTTTTATTGCTATATTGCATTTCCTTTGCCACCGTGGCCTATTTATTGCCTTAAATCCCTTATCTTATCTCATTTGCACTCGCTGTATATAAACTTTTTGTTTTCTTTTGTTCTACTGTATTATTGACTATGTTTTGTTTATTCCATGTGCAACTGTGTTGTTGTATGTGTCAAATTGCTTTGCTTTATCTTGGTCAGGTCGCAGTTGCAAATGAAAACTTGTTCTCAATTAGCCTACCTGGTTAAATAAAAGGTGAAATAAAATATCCTACAGTTATAAATAACAACTTCATTCAGAATATTAAGTTGCAGCCAACCTGTTGTCTCTTGCAGTGGAGGCTGCTGGGGTGGAGGACGACTCATAATGGCTGGAATGGAGTCAATGGAATGGTATTAAACAAAGAAATGGTGGTTTCCATGTGGTTGATACCACTCCATTGACTCCATTCCAGCCATTTTTATGAGTTGTCCTCCTGAGCAACCTCCGCTGGTCTCCTGGTCGTTGTAACTTATCCTTCTCCTTTAACTTTTAATTCCATTTTCCATTGATTAGATATCTCCTAACTTTTGCCACACATGGAGGCTCTGTGACTATAGCCGATTGCCGTATTGATGACTTATGATTGGCCAACAAGCAGCTACATGCTCCACGCTCCACTCTCGTTATAACATTTCACTCTACTGCAGTCTCGTCTCTGCAGTCTCATTCGGATATGTACAGGCCCATCCGCACAAGTCAGTTAAAATGACAAATACAGAGACAATCATATAAGATCCAACACAGAACCGTGACATTATTTAGAATTCTTAAGCCGGTCCTGCGCGGGTCCCAGATTGGGTCTCGGGGATTAGGGTACCGATTGGATCCATGAAGACCTCTACTCTGGGGAACTGACTGGGCCTCTCCAGAAATATAAAATGGTAAACAACTTTAGGAAAGTGGTCCTCAAATAAAATACAAGATAAAACAAGAATATCCTTCTACTGGAACTTCTGATAAATAGTAATCAAATGTCTTTAACTTGTAGCTTGATTTCCAGTCTAGCAAGAACAGGAAGATGTAAGAAAACAATAAGCTGCTATGATGAAAACAAACTATCATTGCACAGGTGTATACTGTACAACAGGTGAATACTGTACAACAGGTGTATACTGTACAACAGGTGTATACTGTACAACAGGTGAATACTGTACAACAGGTGTATACTGTACAACAGGTGAATACTGTACAACAGGTGTATACTGTACAACAGGTGAATACTGTACAACAAGTGTATACTGTACAACAGGTGTATACTGTACAACAGGTGTATACTGTACAACAGGTGAATACTGTACAACAGGTGCATACTGTACAACAGGTGAATACTGTACAACAGGTGAATACTGTACAACAGGTGTATACTGTACAACAGGTGAATACTGTACAACAAGTGTATACTGTACAACAGGTGTATACAGTACAACAAGTGTATACTGTACAACAGGTGTATACAGTACAACAAGTGTATACTGTACAACAGGTGTATACAGTACAACAAGTGTATACTGTACAACAGGTGTATACAGTACAACAAGTGTATACTGTACAACAGGTGTATACTGTACAACAGGTGTATACTGTACAACAGGTGCATACTGTACAACAGGTGAATACTGTACAACAGGTGTATACTGTACAACAGGTGAATACTGTACAACAAGTGTATACTGTACAACAGGTGTATACAGTACAACAAGTGTATACTGTACAACAGGTGTATACTGTACAACAGGTGTATACTGTACAACAGGTGAATACTGTACAACAAGTGTATACTGTACAACAGGTGTATACTGTACAACAGGTGTATACTGTACAACAGGTGAATACTGTACAACAGGTGTATACTGTACAACAGGTGCATACTGTACAACAGGTGAATACTGTACAACAGGTGTATACTGTACAACAGGTGAATACTGTACAACAGGTGTATACTGTACAACAGGTGCATACTGTACAACAGGTGAATACTGTACAACAGGTGTATACTGTACAACAGGTGTATACTGTACAACAGGTGAATACTGTACAACAGGTGAATACTGTACAACATGTGAATACTGTACAACAGGTGTATACTGTACAACAGGTGTATACTGTACAACAGGTGAATACTGTACAACAGGTGTATACTGTACAACAGGTGCATACTGTACAACAGGTGAATACTGTACAACAGGTGTATACTGTACAACAGGTGAATACTGTACAACAAGTGTATACTGTACAACAGGTGTATACAGTACAACAAGTGTATACTGTACAACAGGTGTATACTGTACAACAGGTGTATACTGTACAACAGGTGAATACTGTACAACAAGTGTATACTGTACAACAGGTGTATACTGTACAACAGGTGTATACTGTACAACAGGTGAATACTGTACAACAGGTGTATACTGTACAACAGGTGCATACTGTACAACAGGTGAATACTGTACAACAGGTGTATACTGTACAACAGGTGTATACTGTACAACAGGTGAATACTGTACAACAGGTGAATACTGTACAACATGTGAATACTGTACAACAGGTGTATACTGTACAACAGGTGTATACTGTACAACAGGTGAATACTGTACAACAGGTGTATACTGTACAACAGGTGAATACTGTACAACAGGTGTATACTGTACAACAAGTGTATACTGTACAACAGGTGTATACTGTACAACAGGTGAATACTGTACAACAGGTGTATACTGTACAACAAGTGTATACTGTACAACAGGTGAATACTGTACAACAGGTGTATACTGTACAACAGGTGTATACTGTACAACAGGTGAATACTGTACAACAAGTGTATACTGTACAACAGGTGTATACTGTACAACAGGTGTATACTGTACAACAGGTGAATACTGTACAACAAGTGTATACTGTACAACAGGTGTATACTGTACAACAAGTGTATACTGTACAACAGGTGTATACTGTACAACAGGTGAATACTGTACAACAAGTGTATACTGTACAACAGGTGTATACTGTACAACAGGTGTATACTGTACAACAAGTGTATACTGTACAACAGGTGTATACTGTACAACAGGTGAATACTGTACAACAGGTGTATACTGTACAACAGGTGAATACTGTACAACAGGTGCATACTGTACAACAGGTGAATACTGTACAACAGGTGTATACTGTACAACAGGTGAATACTGTACAACAAGTGTATACTGTACAACAGGTGTATACTGTACAACAAGTGTATACTGTACAACAGGTGAATACTGTACAACAGGTGTATACTGTACAACAGGTGTATACTGTACAACAGGTGAATACTGTACAACAAGTGTATACTGTACAACAGGTGTATACTGTACAACAAGTGTATACTGTACAACAGGTGAATACTGTACAACAGGTGTATACTGTACAACAGGTGTATACTGTACAACAGGTGTATACTGTACAACAAGTGTATACTGTACAACAGGTGAATACTGTACAACAGGTGAATACTGTACAACAGGTGTATACTGTACAACAGGTGTATACTGTACAACAGGTGAATACTGTACAACAGGTGTATACTGTACAACAGGTGAATACTGTACAACAGGTGTATACTGTACAACAGGTGAATACTGTACAACAAGTGTATACTGTACAACAGGTGTATACTGTACAACAGGTGAATACTGTACAACAGGTGTATACTGTACAACAGGTGAAAAGGTATAAATAAATAATAAATAAAACATGGACTTACCATGGTGTATCTCAAAGTCATGAATCTCAAGGCCTTTAAAGACCGCAATGCAGGGCTTTTGAATGTAGAGGGAGCCACACAGTTCTGACTCAGTAAGGCAGTCCACCTTTCCCACCTGAGAAAAAGCACGGTCCGTTTTAAACATTAAGTATCCAGACTGAAACATTGACGTGAATCAATAGTGAAATGATAGAGCAATATTCAGTGGAGATTCCAAGCTACACCTTACATGTATGTGGGCCCCCTTCAGGAGAGCCTTGAGCTTCTTATACTCATGAGACGCCATGGTCTTCTGTCCAAAGGAAAAACTGACCAGCCACCGATGGGCCAGTTTACTCTGGAGACACATGTAGAATCGAACACAATAGAATAACTATTCTTCCTAAATATTTCAGCTTCACCACTACAGGCATGTTCCCAATTGAAATCATGTCAGAGAATAGAGTATTTCATATCAAATATCTGCAACTAATTAGTATGTAGATTTTTTTTTTAACTAATAAAAAAAAACAGGGCACCCCTCAAACATCCAAGCCAGCCTACAAATGTGACAACTGTGGCCGAGCCTGCCTCTCACAGATTGGACTTCACAGCCACAGCACTAAGAGGTGGTCACCTCAAAGCTGTCACTCAACTCAGGCTGCTCAGCAGTCCATCAAGCCCACATTCACTAAACCCTCCTGATCAGGACACGAGAGAAGAGACATAAGTCAAAATAACAAAGTATGTTCACCTGTAAACATACAGGTTCAATGAGGACTTACCAACATTCCTGCTAATTTTTGCCTCTTCTGTGACTCTAGACAGTCTATGAACAGATGTCAAAAATACAGTATTTTTATTTATTTTAATTTTTTAAATGTATTTTACCCCTTTTTCTCCCCAATTTCATTGCCTTCCAATTGTTACAACTACAACTCCCGTACGGGCTCGGGAGAGACGAAGGTTGAAAGTCATGCGTCCTCCGATACACAACCCAACCAAGCCGCACTGCTTCTTAACACAGCGCGCATCCAACCCGGAAGCCAGCCGCACCAATATGTCGGAGGAAACACCATGCACCTGGCAACCTTGGTTAGCTTGCACTGCACCCGGCCCCCACAGGAGTTGCTGGTGCGCGATGAGACAAGGTTATTCCTACCGGCCAAACCCTCCCTAACCTGAACAGGCAGGTTAACCCACTGTTCCTAGGCCGTCATTGAAAATAAGAATTTGTTCTTAACTGACTTGCCTCGTTAAATAAAGATAAAATAACAAAATGAATATCTATCCAGTCAAAACTCACTTGTTATTTTATGTTTGCTAAAATAATGTGTTTTGTACTGTTACTTTTTACATACTGAAACAGTCATTAGTTTTGAGCTAGACTATTATTGGGGAAATGTCTACTGTAAATGTCTACTACCTTTTTAAAAATGTTGATGAATGAAATCAGCACCGTTTTTTAATAGTTTGCTGCTACTGTCTAGTGAGGAAGTGGGCACTATGGGATACATTGGAGGAAGGGGGAATTAATGAGAAATCAGAACTTGGACAATGTCAGGTAATAAGTAGGTAAATGTACAGCCTATCAATGGCAAAAGAAACAGTGCAGAGGTAGCCTTAAGATGACATTACATATTTGCATGTTGTGTACTGGACAGACGGCTAGCCAGCTATTCTCAAAACATTGGATTACCAATTTGAGCGGTGACGTCTCAGTTTGCATGTAAAGTGTTGGTCTCATGTTTCATGAGCTGAAATAAAAGATGTCAGACACTTTCCATAGGCACAAAAAAGCTTATTTCTCTCAAATGTGACACCCTGGTCCTTCCTCCGTTGCCTCAACAGTTTATAAATTCCTTTTTAGAAAACATTTTAATTCAGCCTTTGTGGTTTGGAAAGTATAGTGACTGTTATTGCTTTAATTTATTTATCAAACAAATGGGGTTTTGGAAAAGAAGGTACTTTTCTCAAAACAATATCTGGTGGATGGAAAGTGTCATATATTTTTTTCACATGGATCTAGAGCTTGATACTTCAGACAAGGAAAAATTATAGATAGCTAATTAAAGAAAGAAATTACCTTTAGAAATTATGAAGCCTCTATCTGCTTTTTTTCAATTACGTAAATATTTGTTTTAAATCACAAAATGTGACATTAGCTAACAAACCAATAGGCTGAACAGGTGTAATGAATGCGTGTTAAAAAGACCATAACACACGTCTAATCACATTTAAATGAACACTGAACAGGTGTAATGAAAGTGTGTAAAAATGCCCATAACAAGCATTCTAATAAGCTGTAAATACACACTGGACGGGTGCATTTACCTTAGGGTGCTTTTTTATTCTTTAGTTTTAAATTGTTAATCTTTTGTTGTTTTTTTATCTTCTTATGTAGTAAATGTTTCTGTTTTTATTTTGTTTTTTTCCTGTGAAGTGCATTGTGTTACATTCATGTCTGAAATGTGCTATATAAATAACGTCTGATGTGATGTATTACTCTGTTACAGAATAAATGACCTAGGTTGTTTTTCCACTGCAGCGTCCTCAACAGTTTATTCATTCCTTTGTAAAAAACGATATTTTCATCCAGGCTTTGTGTCTTGGAAAGGGTAGTGACTATTAATACAGTACATTGATCTAACAATCAGATGGGGTGTTGGAAAGTAGGTACTTAGTCAAAACACCACCATCTAGTGGATTCTGTTTGTTTTAGAGGGTCATTAGAATTAGTTGGAAATCACTATTCAAGATGAAAGCTAAAGAAACATTGTTTTATAAAATAATGAATAAATGATGGAAGGGATTTATTTTCACATGGACTCATAGCTTGTTACTTCAGAGGCAAAATTGTTGATGTATGAAAATGAAAAAAGATCACCTGTATTCGTGGCATTGAGCTCTAGAATGGCATTTGTTTGTCATCAAAGGGAGTCTGTGTAGTGCAGTCAGTCAGTCAGTTTTTCTTTTCTGATATCAATGACAACAGAATTTGGTTTTATTGCTCACAGTAAAAAAAACAAACACCCTGAGTTAACATAATAAAAATTGCATAAAAAACCCAATAAGAGACAAATATGGATTACACAATGATTGAAGACACAGTATGCATCCCATGGCCCACATGGCCCACATGGCCCACATGGCCCAGATGTGGGCCAAATTTCACACATTTTCCTACTTTGTTGTGGCAAAGTCTAATGACAATTTTCATTAAGGTCCATGTCTGTGGGTTTACGTTTTGGTATGATAACCACTTATAGGAGGTAGCTAAATGGCATTGGTTATTTGGAACAACAGCATTGAGGATATGCAATGTAATTTTGTATTATCGGGGAACAATTTTTGCAAAATAAGGCACTTGATATGTTTTTAACTTGAGGTATGAAATAATGTATAAAATAATTGGAATGTTTATGACATCTCCATGGGTCCACTTTCGGGGGGCCAAAGGTCATACTGCATTTTAGGGTATATTGATGAGACAGATTTGACAGCTCTGGGATGTGCTTTATTATCACATTGTACCATAGATGATAACTACACCAAACTTCCCACAGAACAAGGAGCCCCATTGGAAAAGTTCCATTGAGTCATCATAGATTTAATGTAAAATCAGTCACAACAGCCATTTATTTAGATGTGGAGGAACTGAATAGATTTTTCAGGGCATAAATGAATAACCTCTTAAGGACCCCTTTTTAAAATGTTAACCTAAAATGACATACCCAAATCTAACTGCCTGTAGCCCAGGACCTGAAGCAAGGATATGCATATTCTTGATACCATTTGAAAGGAAACACTGTGAAGTTTGTGGAAATGTTAAATTAATGTAGGAGAATATAACACATTAGATCTGGTAAAAGATTATACAAAGAAAAAACATGCATTTTTTTTGTTCCATCTTTTAAATGCAAGAGAAAGGCCATTATGTCACTTAGGAGTCTAAGTGCAATATATATATTGCAGTGTATAAAGTGTATATACAGCAGTATATGCGCAAAGTATTAGACTAATTCAATGAACCATTGCATTTCTGTTCAAAATGTTGTATCAAGACTAGTGAAGTGTGCCTAATTGGTTTATTAATACATTTTCAAGTTCATAACTATGCACTCTCCTCAAACAATATCATGGTATTCTTCCACTGTAATAGCTACTGTAAATTGGACAGTACAGTTAGATTAACAAGAATTTAAGCTTTCTGCCCATATCAGATATGTGTATGGCCTGGGAAATGTTCTTGTTACTTACAACCTCATGCTAATCACATTAGCCCACATTAGCTCAACCATCCCGCTGGGGACCCACCGATATAAATATTTGGTGTAATAGGACTAATAAAGACTGAAAGTGTTACTGTGAGGAAAATGCTACAAGCTGTCCCAGTATATGTATTTAGTAAATTATAACCAGAGCATCTGCTAAATTACTCAAATGTAAATGTAATAATGGTAGAAATATGACAAAATGCCAAAAAAAGGTCAAGTTAAGATGGGTTTATAAGTTTTCTTCTAGGAGATAATATCAGTCATTTAACATGACCGTTATCAATTATGAAGCCTTTGTGCTTTATGTGCATAAATGCTTTAAAAAAATCACAAAATGTGACGTTAGCTGACAAAGATTATCTCATACAACAAAACATAACATTTAATAAGCCTGCATTTACCAAATAAGTCATTTTAGGTATTAATACAGAAAAACAATATATTACCCTATAGGCTGTCGAACGAACCATGTTAATACCTACAAAAATATGCCATACTATTTCTCTCTATAGCAGGAACAGGAATCTGGCTGGATGAAGTAGCGCCCCTTGGGTTGCCCCAGCCCGTGCAGGGAGCTGGCTGAATGTAGTGGTGTCCCCTGGTGGCCCTCACTGGGCTCTCTCCCCCTTCTCCTTGGGACAGGGTGCTGGCTGGATGAAGTGGCTACAGGCGGGGGTCAGACCCCCCAATCTCTGTACCTGCATTCTAATCACCTGTAAATGTACAAAAAAATGACATTTGACACTTGAAAAAAGCAAATGAAAAATTATAATTACAAGTGTTAAGACGTGTTCCGGGTAACACGATTTGAACCTTTTGGCCTTCCATTCACACAACATTCTATAATATAACTGTGTTATTTGACATCTCAAATTAAACGTTTATTTAACGTTCAAATAGTGTTATTTGACGTGTATCTTTTTTGACACGCAAAGACCCAAACGGCGTTCCATAGGCTCCACATACAGTAGCTGGTGTTTGGCAGTTTGAGCTGTCAAATCCGTGAGCGGCTGCTCTGCAGTCATTTTCAGGAAGCCACGTCCTACTCGGGTTAGAAGTTCAGAATGAGGAAAGTGTAGGCTATTTAAGTAATAATACATAACAGCCCATGTGTTATGACATTTTTAGCATGGCTGTGATGTGGTCATAGCCGTAAGGCAAAGCCACGATAAAAATGGACTGGAGTATATTATTTATTTTATACAATGGGTTACCAGCATTAAAAAGTTAAATTCTTTCCCGAACCATCAATTTAACAAAACGTGATGCTACATTCACAAACATTGGAATTTCAGGTGTTCTCTGGTCATTAGTTCTGTTCATATAGACTGCCATGTAAAGCAAAACTAACCAAAACGCTGGTTGATAGTTTGAGAACTTTGCAGTTTGTAATGCCCCCCCCCCCATGCTAGCTATCCAACTACAACACAATCACTTCAGACTGAAGATGGAAAGACAGCAAACTGGCTGTATTTCATTTGACGTGTTCTTCTATTGGCATTTCTTTGTATATCCATAAAAATGATGCTGATTTATGATTTCTGGCTGATAAAAGCTGCCTGTTTGCCTCCTCCTGACACATTCATTACTATTGGACACAGTGGAAATCTCATTTCAATATTGCAACAACCTTGCACATTTTGGAGATAATGTCTATATGCTTTTTACCGTGGAGATCAAGTTTATAAATTGCATGGTTGGGCAGTGGATCTGTAAAAGTAGTAGTAGTCAATGGTCCCTCAAAATGTTTGGCACAGAGCAAATTTCAGGTCTGCTGAGCGCAAACTTGAACATTGTGAAAATTCTGTGCAACTTCCAACACGTGTTTACTGTGAACACTGAGGCTTTACCTGCTTTAAGTTACAGTTTTAACAGTGGACATGTAGGCTACTGTGGCTATTTGATCATAATGTAGGCCTACCATAGTGGCCTACCATCAAAAATAATGGAATGAATGCATCCCATAATATTTTAACACGGAAATAGCTGTCATTCAGCCTACAGTTGCAGCCAATGTGTGGTGTTCAATGTAAGCCTACATTCCATGAACCATGCATGGCTTAACATTAACCTGTTTATCCACTTGTCCTTCAGACAAGGAGGTGACTGAAAATGTTGTTGTGTTGTTTGATGCCAGAAACCACTTTGTAAAATAAAATGCATTGTTATTCCCATACCATTATTACAGAGAATCAGACAAATTATACTACCCTCTGCCTATTGGCTACTTAGCTTATTCAAGCCTCTTTCAAAATACAACACTGCCCCTTGAAGACAAAAAAAAGCTCTTTACCTGATTCGCTTTTCAAAGATGTCTAGAAATACGTTTTGTGCTCTTGCAGGAAGAAATCAGTCCCCTATTGCTGACTATAAATGATCTGTAACTGGGCTAATAGCTCACTGACTAGCAAATGACATGAACAAAGTGTGCACACATGGCTACATGCAGCTCTCGCTTTGATCGCAAAACAAGTGCATCTACTCACAACCGCTCTTGCTGTAAACACAGTCCATGTTGTAAGCACAGTCCAGTTCAAAGTAAATGGCACAGATCCATATAACATAGACAATGCAGATCCATATAATATAGACAATGCAGTAGGCCTATATGCAATGGTCTATTTGCATATAGGCCTACTACAGCTCTGATTGTTTATGTCACACCAGTCTGAGTAGAGTATGTGCTAAATAGTGCATGTCAATGCAATAGAATCCTACTCAGAAGCAATCTGCCTACAACAAAATCTCTTTCATAGTTTGTTTTGTTTCAGTGTGCTGAAAGTGGATAATATTGTGTTGATTCAATCACAATTGCCCCATAGTAAAGGGAAATGTTTATAGTGTTAAAATGGAAAACTCTAGAACTGTGGTCACCAACATTTTCTGAGTCAAGATCACTTTGATTCAAAATGCAAGCTGAGATCTACCACTAAGATTTAGCACGTTTTTTAAACATGACTTAAAAAACGTAAGCCTATGCAACATTAACCAACTTAAAACAGTACTGAAAAGGAAAGTGGGATACCTAGTCAGTTGTACAACTGAATGGCTTCAACTGAAATGTGTCTTCCGTATTCCAGGTCGCAATTGTAAATGAGAACTTGTTCTCAATTTGACTACCTGGTTAAATAAAGGTGAAATAAAAAATAAATACAAATTTAACCTAACCCCTCTAAATCAGAGAGGTACGGGGGGCTACCTTAATCGACATCCACATCTTCGGCGCCCGGGGAAAAGTGGGCAGAACAACAGATTTGACCTTGTCAGCTCGGGGATTCGATACAGCAACTTTTCGGTTACTGGCCACACTTTTATATAATTAACTTTTTATTTTACTGGGCTGATGGTGCCTGCATCTGATCATCAGTCTCAGCGATGGGAGAGAGCAGCAGACTGAGGGTCAGTCTCAGCGATGGGAGAGAGCAGCAGACTGAGGGTTTGCTTCTCAACATCCCTCCCCTCTCCCTTTACTCCACTGCCCTTACAAAAAAGATTGCAGTTTTGAAACTGCAGTAAAAGTGCATTAACTGCAGTCGACTGTGGTATTTTGGACCCAGTAGTTGAACTGCAGTTATACTGCACTCTAACTGCAGTTACACTGTACAGTTTCTGCAGTAAAAAAATCTGTTATTTTGGATGTTATACTGCATTTCTGACTGCAATATGTTTGGGGTGACACTGGCGGAACTCGAGTCGGACAGCATTATTTCTGCCTCATGCACAAATTCATGTTGTTACTCCTATGAACAGAGAAAGTTAAATATTTCTCGATGTTAAAAACGACCCAAGATGCTAATAATAACAATAACGCAAGCCTGTAGATACACTTTCCTACTCATTCATTACTGCTGCAGTGCTTGTTGTAGCTCTGAGTGGAAGTAGGAAGAACCCACATTTTATGATTTATAAAAGTGTTGAATAGAAAGTGTTGACAGTGCTGATTAAGAATTTAAACATGAGCTCATACATAAAAACAGCATCTCTTTGCTGTATTTGTTGACAGTCTCTCTCTAGTCATGGTTTTGAAATTTCACAGTATTAGTTTTGCTGTAGCTTTCTTTTAAGTTACTGCTGACACGGTCATCTGAGCCATTCGATTGGCCAGCGGTAACCGTATAGTGCACTTACTTTGCTCTCTGGACCCGCTGGGAAGGTAGAGTTTGTACCTTCAGACACATACAATGGTTCAAAATGGCAACAATTCGCCTACCCGATGCACAGCAGCTGAATTGGGTACACCTACCGAAAACAGCCCGAGAGGATTAAAAAAATAAGAGCACAAGGCTTTATGGTTGGGTTTTTTACAGAAATGTTTGTCAATCGACTAGGAATGCCTTGGATATCGACCAGTCAATCGTAATCAACCGATTGGTGACCACTGCTCTAGAAAGTTGAGTGAAGTGCAATCTTGTGCTTCTCTCTGTGGGCTGATATTTCTGTGCAGCAGTCATGGGGAGCTGCTTGGCAGTCTCCAGTCTAATGCAGGCACATGCACATTTTATTTATTTTATCTTTATTTTACTAGGCAAGTCAGTTAAGAACAAATTCTTAGTTTCAATGACAGCCTAGGAACAGTGGGTTAACTGCCTGTTCAGGGGCAGAACGACAGATTTTGTCCCTTGTCAGCTCAGGGATTTGAACTTGCAACCTTTCGGTTACTAACCGAAAGGCTACCCTGCATTGCTAGGTAAAGACATAAATGATTGCACTTTTTATTAATGCACTGGCCATGTGTTTGTTGTCTAGTATATCAAATTGAAAATCATTAAAGAAAATGAGGATTTGTATCAGCCTTATCGAGGTCTAGATTATAGATAAATCACATTCCATTGTTCCAACTTGCAAACAAGGCTGCATGGGATTTCTCTTAATGCAGCGTCGTGCAGCCTATGGCCATTTCTGCTTCAAGGAGGCTATAGGCCTAATGCCGGGAGACGCTTGTGGATTTGACAGCAGTTGCACCTCGGATACTGCCAAAACAACTGCTATGTGGGTGTCCACTAGCGGAGATCTGATAGAATCTAGCCCTAACATGTATAACAATGTCTAAAATGACGCCAAAAGAGAGAGCTGCCTCGCTTCTAGTCCTTAGGAAACTTTGCAGTATTTAGTTTTTTTGAATGTATTATTTCTTACATTGTTAGCCCAGAAAATCTTATTGGTATTTACATACAGCCGGGAATAACTATTGGATATCAGAGTGGCGTTAACTTACCAGCACTACGACCAGGAATACAACTTTCCCGAAGCAGATCTTTTGTCTGCACCACCCAGGGCATTTGAACTGATTCAAGAGGCTGACCCAAAACCGCCCGGAGAAGAGAGAGTCGGAGCGGTCTTCTAGTCAGACTTAGGAGGCGCACACACCACCCACCGCTTCAGAGTATATTATACGCTAATGTCCAGTCCCTAGATAACAAACTGGACGAGATCAGGTTGCTTTCCAGAGAAACATCAGGGATTGTAACATACTCTGTTTCATGGAAACATGGCTCTATCGGGATATACTGTCGGAGTCGGTACAGCCACCTGGATTCTCAGTGCATCGCGCCGACAGGAATAAACATCTCTCCGGGAAGAAGGGGGTGTATGTTTCATGATTCACGACTCATGGTGTAATCGTAACAACATACAGGAACTCAAGTCATTTTGTTCACCTGGCCTAGAATTCTTCACAATCAAATGTTGACCGTATTATCTCCCAAGATAATTCTCTTTGGTTATTGTCACAGCCGTGTATATCCCCCTCAAGCCGATACCACGATGGCGCTCAAGGAACATCACTGGACTTTATGCAAACTGGAAACCATACATCCAGATGCTGCATTTATTGTAGCTGGGGATTTTAACAAAACCAATGTGAGTAAAATGACACCTAAATTCTATCAGCATATTGACTGTAGCATTCGTGCTGGAAAAACACTGGACCATTGTTGGACCATTGAGCGAAAACCTGCAGACACTCGATCCTCCGTGGAATGAGTTTGACACTTGTTCTAATGCGAGTGGGGTGGGTGTGGCTTCGTGCTAATGATCGCAAGAGCAGCTGCTCACCCATTTGAAGGATCCAACTCAGTTTCACCTCCGACACCGCCAAAACATCCACTATGCAGGTGTCTGCTATCGCCGGTTAATACTTGATCTGATTCAATCTAGGCGTAAATCTCAACACATAGCCATCGCTTTTACATTGATTGCCTTGATAACATCAGTACTGCATATGAGGGAGGGGGATCTAAATAGGGAGGAGCAGTTAGTCAGTCTACGTTAGCCATCAAGCTAACGAAGTTAGTCCCAGATGAGTTTTCCAATGGAGCCCTCTTTGTCTGGAGAAGTAAATGAACGGTTCCAGCACTGTCGGAGCTGTATCTACTACGCTTTGTTTCTGGACAAACTGGATCACTCAGAGTTCCAATGCAGCAATTGTTTCCTTGAGAGGATTATAGGCTTGAAGTGGCTTCCTTGATCATGCAGGTCTCCAGCCTACATAAGAAACTGCAGAGTGGAATGTTTACCTTTTCTACGGAGGTGGCTAGACAGGTTGGATGCATGTCCATCTTGTTGTTTGTCTTTATCTGACTGGCCAGTGTTGCCCGGAGTTCATGCGCCAGGGGAGCCATCTCCTGCCTCTCCTCCCCCATCTAATAGCAGAGTCGGAGAAAAACAGCAAGAGGAGCATGGCAATCAACGATGGTAACATGTCACGAGCCGTGGAAATCAAAGACAGCAGCTTCCTGCAAAGCAGTCTACACCCCCAACAAGAGGCCCGGAGCGGATACAAACAACATATATTTTCGCCGCACTGGAGCCTGATCTTCCTGCACCTTCGTCGATGGGGGTGCATGTGTTTGCGGCCGCTGGGCCTACTCCTACTACTTCCCCTACAATTTAGAAGTCGACATCGGCAACCTTCCATCTGATGGAGACCTGTATCATTCCTATGACACGTGGGAGTGAGCGGATTTCCTGGTCCTTCTCACCAGCCGGGATTTTGGGCAGCTCCATGGTAAGAAATGTGACTGTTCCAAAAACAATGCCCTATCTCAGAGCACAAGAAAATTACATTACTAAGCTGCTCCTGAATGTATTACGCTAGGACATTGACATTGATTCTAGCGATTCTATCGCTCTGAACAGTTGAAACTGAATTTTTATAAGAGCTGATTGACTCTGCTAGACACTAATAAAATGCACATCATATCTGGCCCTGTGCCCTCTCTGAATTGTGGTATTGAACGCTTTAGCAGGATTCTTTCTCTTCACAACTGGCTACATGATTATTGCAGCTCAATGGCTGTAACTTTTGTTGACAATTTCGATACCTTTTGGAAACAAAACACGTTTTATAAGGAGGATGGGATCCACCCAAATCATTTGGGTTCCTGAATCCTTTCACAGCATTATAAGGCTTCATTGAGACAATGACTTATCAATGATCCCCTAAGAATAGTAAAGCCCCCTTTACTGGCTCAAATAGCCAACCAATCATTCTGTTAGCAACCCTTAGTAAAGTTTTGGAAAAAACTTACAATGCTATTGGCATTCCCCAGGGCAGCTGTCTAGGCCCCTTTCATTTTTTAAATATTTACTAACGACATGCCACTGTCTGAGTAAAGTCAGTGTGTCGATGTATGCAGATGACTCAACGCTATACATGTCAGCTACTTAAGCAACTGAAATGACTGCAACACTTTCAGAATGGGTGGCAAGGAATAAGTTTGTCCTAAATATTTCAAAAACTAAAAGCATTTTATTTGGGACAAATCATTCACTAAACCCTAAACCTCAACTAAATCTTGTAATAAATCATGTGGAAATTGAGAAAGCTGTCATGGTCAAAACATATTGATACAACAAATCAAATCAAATTTTGTGTGTCACATGCGCCGAATACAACAGTCAAATGCTTACTTACAAGCCCTTAACCAACAATACAGTTTTAAGAAAATACCCCCCCCCCCAAAAAAAAGTAAGAGACAAGAATAACAAATAATTAAAGAGCAGCAGTAAATAACAATAGCGGTGCTATATACAGATGTGTTGTTACCTACCCTTGCCACTTTGAGGATAAGGAAGTCCAGGATCTTGTTGCAGAGGGAGGTGTTTTGTCCTAGGGTCCTTAGCTTAGTGCACTATGGTGTTGAACGCTGAGCTGTAGTCAATGAATAGAATTCTCACATAGGTGTTCCTTTTGTCCAGGTGGGAAAGGGCAGTGTGGAGTGCAATAGAGATGGCATCATTGTCACGTTCGTCGTAATGAGTAGACCAAGGCGCAGCATGCATAGATTTCTAAATAATATTAATAAAGCGAAACTCACTGAACAAAACAACAAACAACCAATCAAACGAAACCTGAAGCTACTGTTGTGCACTCTGGCAACTAAATGTAGACAAGATCCCACGAATAACAATGGGGAAATAGCTACGTAAATATGATCCCCAATCAGAGACAACGATAAACAGCTGCCTCTGATTGGGAACCATATCAGCCCACCATAGACATACATTTCACCTAGATGACCCACCCAAGTCACTATTACGCCCCAACCAACAAAGAGAATAAACAGCTTACTATGGTCAGGGCGTGACAGTCATCTGTGGATCTGTTGGTGCGGTATTCAAATTGGAGTGGGTCTAGGGTTTCTGGGATAATGGTGTTTATGTGAGCCATGACCAGCCATGGCTACAGACATGAGTGCTATGGGTCGGTAGTCATTTAGGCAGGTTAACTTAACGTTCTTGTGCACAGGGACTATGGTGGTCTGCTTGAAACATGTTGGTATTACAGACTCAAACAGGGAGAGATGGAAAATGTCAGTGAAGACACTTGCCAGTTGGTCAGCGCATGCTCGGAGTACACGGCCTTGTGAATGTTGACCTGTTTAACTTCTTAAGGTATAGGGGGCAGCATTTTCACTTTTGGATAAATAGCGTGCCCAATTTCAACTTCCTGCTACTAATGCCAAGAATATAAGATATTCATATAGAAAAATGTTTGAATCATGTCTGTGAGTATAACAGAACTTATGTAGCAGGCAATACCCTGAGGACTAATCGTTCAGATTTTTTTTTTTAGGTCTCTGTCTGTTCAGTGCGTTCTCATTGGGAAACGATATTTCTTAGGAACTTGTTTTCAGTTTCTACCGCTTCCACTAGATGTCACAAGTCTTTGGAATTTGATTGAGGTTATTCATTTGTGCAATGAGTAGTACATCTAGGAACTGCGTAACACTGTTGAGAGTTGCGCAAGACATGAAAAGTAGCTTGGTTTGTTGTCTTCCTGTATTGAACACAGATAGACCAGTCTTCAATTTGTTTGATTTTTAACATTTAAAAATACCTAAAGTTGTATTACAAAAGTCATTTGAAATGTTTTGGCAAAGTTTACAGGCAACTTTTGAAATATTTTGTAGTGACATTGCGCAATTTGGAAGCTGTTTTTTTTTAAATCAAACGCGCCAAATAAATTGACATTTTGGATACATATGGACGGAATTAATCGAACAAAAGGACCAATTGTGATGTTTGTGGGACATATTGGAGTGCCAACAAAAGAAGCTTGTCAAAGGTAAGGCATATTTTTATTTTCTATGTTTTGTGTAGCGCCTGCAGGGTTGAAATATGCTACCCTCTTTGTTTACTGTTGTGCTATCATCAGATAATAGCTTCTTATGCTTTCGCCGAAAAGCCTTTTTAAAATCTGACATGTTGGCTGGATTCACAACGAGTGTAGCTTTAATTTAGTATTTAGTGATTTAATGAAAGCTTGATTTTTATATAATTTTATTTGAATTTGCCGCGCTGCATTTTCCCTGGCTTTTGGCAGAGTAGGAGGCAAGCGTCCCCTGTACCATAAGAAGTTAAAGGTCTTACTCACATCGGCTACAGAGAGCGTGATCACACAATCGTCCGGGACAGCTGATGCTCTCATGCATGTTTCAGCCTCGAAGAGAGCATAGGATTTATTTAGCTTGTCTGGTAGGCTCGTGTTACTGGGCGGCTCTCGGCTTGCCTTCCCTTTGTAGTCTGTAATAGTTTGCAAGCCCTGCTACATCCGACGAGCGTCGGAGCCGGTGTAGTACGATTCAATCTTAGTCCTGTATTGATGCTTTGCCTGTTTGATGGTTCGTCGGAGGGCATAGCGGGACTTTTTATAAGCTTCCGGGTTAGAGTCCCACTCCTTGAAAGCGGCAGCTCTACCCTTTAGCTCAGTGCGAATGTTGCCTGTAATCCATGGCTTCTGGTTGGGGTATGTACGTACAGTCACTGTGGGTACGACGTCCTCGGTGCACTTATTGATAAAGCCAGTGACTGATGTGGTGTACTCCTCAATGCCATCGGAAGAATCCCAGAACCCTATTCCAGTCTGTGCTAACAAAACAGTAGCTAAGATGGGGAGAAGTCGGTCCATAATAAAGTGCTGATCTGCCTTAACAGAACTATTAAACAAAGCAGATCCTCCAGGCTCTCATTTTGTCACACCTGGACTACTGTTCAGTCGTGTGGTCAGGTGCCACGAAGAGGGACTCAGGAAAATTGCAATTGGCTCAGAACAGGGCCCCACAGCTGGCCCTTGATGTACACAGAGAGCAAACATATGCATGTCAATCTCTTGGCTCAAAGTGGAGGAGAGATTGACTTCACCACTACTGGTATTTGTGAGAGGTATTGACATGTTGAAAGCACCGAGCTGTCTGTTTAAACAACTAGCACACAGCTCAGACACCCATGCATATCCCTCAAGACATGCCACCAGAGGTCTCTTCACAGTCCCCAAGTCCAGAACAGACTATGGGAGGCACACAGTACTACATAGAGCCATGATTACATGGAACTCTATTCCAGATCATGTAACTGACACAAGCAGTAGAATCTGATTTAAAAAGATAAAAATACACCTTATGGAACAGCGGAGACTGTGAAGCAACACAAACATAGACACAGACACATGCACACACACACATGATAACACACACACGTACACATGGATTTTGTGTTGTAGATATGTGGTACTGGAGTAGGGGTCTGAGGGCACACAGTGTGTTGTGAAATCTGTTATGAATGTATTGCAATGTCTTTAAAATTGTATAACTGCCTTAATTCTGCCAGTCTCCAGGAAGAGTAGCTGCTGCCTGGGCAGATCCATTATAAATACAAAATACAAATACATACAGGCTGTCCCTTAGATCAGTGATCTAATCCTACAACCTCATGACACCTTCTTAGTTCTAGGGAGGTGTATTGGTTAGAGATTATGGTTTCATGATTTTAATCAGAAATTAATCACTCATCTAACCAATCAAACACACACTTTTAATTGACATGCAGCATTCACAAGAGCATACACTCTTTCTCAAACATGCACACAGAGGCAAACATTAATTAAACTTAATTAACTTAAAGGTCTCGAACACATCTATCATTATATTCAGCAACTATTGATGGAACTATTGGAAGAAAATAGTCCAGTTCATCACATTTCATAATTTATCAAATGTACAGTGTAAAGTGAACTAATAAAGTACAATAGTTATATAATAAAAATAAGACAAAACAGATGTAGTTACTGTACCATTTAGAGATTACTAAGTCAGTGGAAACCTTGGTTGAGACCATGCTGTTTCCAAACAATCCAGATGATATCCTGTTTATACTGAGACAGCATAGCGCCAGGCCAGCTGTACCAGTACCACTGCACTGACACATTACACAAATAACTCTGTTACTGCTAGAAAAAGCTTCTCAAGTGCTCTTGCACAATTCTTAGAGGACACTCGATTACACTGGAACTAGTATGAGCAAAGTATGAGCAAAATTAGCAAAACTCTATTCAGGAGGAGTGTAACTGTTTCTTGTAGGCCGGATTGCTACAAGAAAAAAGCCTCTCAATCTGCACAAGTGCTCTTGTACAATTCTTAGGACACTCGATCACATTTTTATCTCAAACATTTAAAAAAATATATAATTCAACAATTCAAGGGTTCCAGGATCAGGGTTGGCCTCACCAGCCATAGGCATAATAGCCATGTGAATACATCAATATAAACATTGTCAGATAATGTCTAATAAAGACATCACTAATACAGTTCTATACTACAGTTTATCCCAGGTGTTGGCTGTGGTTTCAGAGCCCCTTTGGGCTTGAAGGGCATGTGGTATCTCAGACACTTCCAGAAGTGGCCATTAGGGGATGCAGTGGAGCTGCTCTTTCCAGAGCTGGGCCTCCTCCACCTCAGAGCTCCCTGCTTCCTCCTGATATAGTGCAGTGACTTGGGCAGGGAAGTGTAGTCCACCTTGCCATCTATCTCCACCAGGACAACCCGGAGGCCATCTTGGATCAAAGCGTCGTACAGGCCAATCTGCTGGTCGTAGCTAGGGCAGTCCTGCAGGCTCTGGTGCAGTGGTAACTGGTCCTCAGGATCCATTTTGGGGTGTAGAGGGGATGCACTCTGGGCTGACAGGATGATGATGAGTCGTCTGCTTCTCCGCATTGTCTCTGAGGTGACATCATGGATCGCTACAGAGAAACATGGGACTTTATTTTGTGAACAGGGACAATGCAGTAGATCAACATTCATATAAATCAAAGTGTGTGTGTGTGTGTACCTTCCCCAGGGAGGTCATCCCGGCCACTGACAAAAAGTGTGTATCCGTATCGTCTCTCCAACACCTCAGGTAGAACCTGCAGAGCAAACATCTCTGCCCTGGACAACCCATCACCATGGACATAACTGACATAGGCATCATACAGCTTTCCATCTGGTGCTGGAGAAGTAAAGAGGAAAGGAGAGGAGGAGAAGAGGAGGGACAGAGAAGAGAGGAGGAGAAGAGGATGTAAGGAGAAGAGAGGAGGAGAAGAGGAGGGAAGGAGAAGAGGAGGGAAGGAGAAGAGAGGAGGAGAAGAGGAGGGAAGGAGAAGAGGAGAAGAGGGAAGGAGAAGAGAGGAGGAGAAGAGGAGGGGAGGAGAAAAGAGGAGAAGAGAGGAGGAGAAGAGAATATAAACATTTTATCCATAATAAATATACATATTTAGAAAATGGCCAAAGACCTTCAGGTTTAGAGCCAGGAATCTTATGTGATTGTGGAGGATCTGTTTACGCACCTCTCTTTTTGGACACTAGGGGGAGGAGTCTCCTATAGGCCAGCACCAGGTCCACTTTAAAGAGGCAGCACATCGATACTCCAAGAACGACCATAGAAAAGGCCAGGCAGAGACACAGGCATGTGTAGAAACCACTGTGATTGGCTAGAAAGGAAAGAAATCAGCACCTTAAATCAAATCTCTCACAAATGACATGGCCAACGTCCTGTTCAAACAGACTCTTATGGGTGATTTTAAGTCCTCCATGTTACTTAGGACTGTGTTTGGGATCCTACCTGGTTGGAGCCACAGAAACCCTATGTCCCGACCCACGGCGTTCCTGGCGATGCAGCTGATGGTCACGTTGAGGAACTCAGGACGGACCTCATAGATAGACAGAGTGGACCGGCCATAGACCCCACTACTCCTAGGAAGGCTGAGGTGCAGGTGGTGAGAGAGTGAGATGGTCACAGTCACAGTGTAGGACAGATCTCTACACACATACTCATGCACACGCATGTGTACCCACACACGCAAGCAAGCACACACCTCTGCAAACACACAGACTGAGATACAGAGCGTATACTACAGTTTTAAAAGAGTACTCACATTGTTGTCTTTGTCACGTTGAGCTGTTCTATGTGGTCAGTATGTCTTCCATCTACCGTCCAGAACATAGAGCTCTCTGACTCTGTACCTTCACCAACCCCTAGAAACGCTGAACACACCAGCTCTACTCTTGAGCCTGCCGTCAAACAGAAAACACTCTTGAGTCAGTGGCTGTGTCATGGCCATTTTTAGTATTATCTCCTAAAAAGCACAATGTCCTCATTTCTCACCTGGTTCAACCGTAAAGGTTTCTTTTCTGGGATAGGTTACTTGGGGTTTCAACGGGACATTTTCTGCCAATACAAAGACCACACAGGTATGGCAGGATAGTCAAACAAAGCTGTATCGATAACGTACAGGTAAACAGAAACAGAAATCCTTACAAAGATACAAATCACCTAATTGTAGCAAACAGAGAATAACAAATAAATGGAAAATATAAACAATTTACAATTTCACTCTCGGTTGCAGCCACAGAAAGTGTGGTCAGAAGAAATATATGCTCATGGCATAAAATTTAAACGGAGGTTAAGCTTTACCTTTGTTGACTTTAAGCTGAGTGCTGTGGGTGGCGGTGTAGTTTCTCCCCTGCAGAGAGAACTCTACCAGGCAGGTATAAACTCCAGCATGGCTCTCAGTAGCATTGACCAACCGGAGCCTCTTCGGACAATCTTCTTCAATGATCGTCTCTCCATGCTTGTCGACAGGACTACAGTCCTGCACATCCCATCAGAGATGCTGTATGTCAAACTTAGCTCACGCAATCCTATCCAATTATCCCAAATGTTATCCCAATTATCCCAAATGTTTTTTTCTATTACCAATTTTGAGTACTTGGCAGCAATGACACAAGGTATCATGCCCGTTGTCATAAGCTGATGTCAGCTCTTATAATTGTTCATTACATCTTTTATGTCATTACTATGACATTGTAATGCAGGCCTTATGGCACGGGTATGTCTAGATGGGCGCCTGCTCTTACCTTGAACCATCGGATGTGTGCTGTGGGGTCTAGACTGAGGACATCCTGCTGTCTGCAGAACACCACTTCACTCATCCCATGGGATACAGTCCTGTTCTCAGCTGGGACAGGACAGGGTCCAGGGTCCACAGACAAAACAAACTTCATCTCCCACGATCCAGTGGGGTACCTGTGTCATAACACACATGGACATATGACCAGTGCTCTCCATTTACTATTGAAACAATAAAGTTGAGAATTATTAATGTGAGACTTTAATACATTTAGGATCTGGAAAGTGAAGACTGATTCATACCAATCATCCTGATTCAATCTGTGTGCGATATTGGAATTATCTCCAAACATTCTTGAAATCACTTTAGGAACTAAAATATGATGATATGCTTTAACAAAGGCATTTTCTCAACTACATACAGTAACCTAGAGAGGTTTCTTACTTGCTCTCACAAGTGTAGTGTCCGTTATGGGAGGTGTGGGTAGGTAGAAACCACAGAACCTCTCCTCTGACCTCCACCCCAGAGGTCGCGTTAAGGGTCTGGTTCCCCCCTCTACTCCAGGTCACAGCGGTTCGGGCCTCAGCGTCATCGTCATCACTACACTTCAGCTGGAAGAAGTGACCTGCACTGATGTAGTGGACCTCTACGGCCCCCTGGTGTTCTGGATGACACAATGAAGAGGTTGTTGTTACTGGTTTATGTCAACTCAATACGACCATCAATTCCCTCAGGGGCAATTTAGAAGGAGGAGGACAGGAGTACTTAAAACAGTATAGACTTGAGGTTTAGCAGTATATGACTCGCTGAGAAAACTGGAACCCGATGGCCAGTCAGCTGCAACCCACAAACCATCAGCTGTGACCCTCCAGTGGGTCCTGAACAAATCACTGTTAGCCACTGATGAAGAGTAGTAGCTATCTATGCTAGAGCAAATCTATATTGAGCATTGACAGTAAAATACCAATGTAGAGCACTTTTCAAGGCACTCCAAGCAGGAAATGAAACTGCTGCTGTTACACTTTGAGGTTGCTTGACCTTAATGTTTGCAAAATCTGTCTACATGCATAAAAAGAAGGCCAAACCAAATCAGCCTTTCTTCTGACGCACATTTCAGATTTAGACCCCATTTAGGGAGACAGGATGTATAGAAGGAGACAAACATTTAATAAGAGAGCCTTTCAAAACTAAGTGAGGGGGAGGGGAGGGGGGGTAGAGAGAGAGAGAGAAAGACAGCAACCTGTCTCCCATGACAGAAACAGTAAAGTCAAACATATTACATCAATTTACACACCTAAATTAAACCCCACCTTTGAAAATGTTAATAAAGCCTTGAAAAATGAAATAATTTATGTACAAGTTACCGATAAGAGCTTTATAACCTTGATTTTTAAAAATAATAATTTTACCACTTTTTCTCCCCAATTTCATGGTATCCAATTGGTAGTAGTTACAGTCTTGTCTCATCGCTGCAACTCCCGTATGGACTTGGGAGAGGGCGAAAGTCGAGAGCCATGCGTCCTCCGAAACACAACCCAACCAAGCCGCAGTGCTTCTTGACACAATGCCCATCCAACCCGGAAGTCAGCTGCACCAATGTGTTGGAGGAAACACTAAACACCTGCAAACCATGTCAGCATGCACTGCACCCAGCCCGCCACAGGAGCCGCTAGTGCACGATGAGACAAGGATATCCCTGCCGGCCAAACCCTCCCTAAACCGGACAACGCTGGGTCAATTGTGCACCGCCCCATGGGCCACCCGGTCGCGGACGGCTGCTTTATAACCTTTATTTAACTAGTCAAGTCAGTTAAGAACAAATTCTTATTTACAGTGATGGCCTAACCCGGCCATTTGTGCACCACCCTATGGGACTCCCAATCACAGCCAGATGTGATGCAGCCTGGATTTGAACCAGGGACTGCAGTGATGCTTCTTGCACTGAGATAGCCCGAGTGCTTAATAACAGTGGTGTAATGTAACTAGTAAGTAGAAATACTTTGAGGTACTACTTAAGTCGTTTGATGGGTATCTGTACTTCTTTTTGGCAACCTTTAATTTTACTCCACTACGTCCCTAAAGAAAATATGTACTTTTTACTCAAATACATTTTCCCTGACACCCAAACGTACTCGTTACATTTCAAATTCTTAGCAAGACAGGATTCATTCACTTTCCAATTCACACACTTATCAAGAGAACGTACACCGAGGTCATCATTTCTGCCTTTGATCTGATCAGTAAACACATGCATCGTTTGTAAAGTATGTCGGAGTATGCCACTGGCTATCCATAAATAAAATAGGAAATCAAATCTGGTTTGCGTAATATAAGGAATTTGAAATGATTTATAACATTTACTTTTACTTTAAATACTTAAGTGTATTTAAAACCAAATACTTTCAGACTTTTTCAAGTAAACCTAGTATTTTACCGGGTCACTTTTACTTGAGTCATTTTCTATTAAGGTATCTTTAGTTTTACGCAAGTATGACAATTGGGTACTTTTTCCATTACTGCTTAATAAGTTAACATAGGGAACACTATATAGCCATACCTTATTTTGGATGTGAAGGCTTTTACAAAGCACAATACAGATCATAGCAAGCAACAGTTGGTTTAGGGGAAACCATTAGAATGATCCTACATGAAAAAAATACTATAGGCCTAAATACTGTAGTATTACTATATTTTTATACTATACTTTCACTGTAGAGTTTTTGCGGCCTGTACTGTAGGGTTTTGTGGACATGACTATAGTACACTATTGTATTGACTGTAGAGTTTTTGCGAACATAACTGTAGTATACTGTAGTATTTACTGAAGTGTTTTTGCGGACATACTGTAACTGTAGAATATTAGTGTTCACTGTAGTGTTTTTTGTGGACTTTACTGTAGTATACTGTGGTATTTACATAAGTGTTTTTGCGGACATGACTGGAGTATATTATAGTATTCACTAATATTTTTGCAGACATGATTGCAGTTTACTAAATTATTCACTGTAGTGTTTTACTTTTTTCACGTAACTCACAATATTCCCTAAAAAAGTTCAAATTGAACTAAGTATTTGGTCTCCACAACTGTTCATTTCACTATTAATATTACAGATGTAACGGTATTCGTCATCGGAAGATAAGGAATCTTCGGACCAAAGCGCAGAGTGGTAAGTGTTCATGCTTTCTTTATTAAAACTGAACACTATAACAAAAATATCAAAGAGAATAACCAAAACAGTCCTGTAAGGTGCAAACACTAAACAGAAATTAACTACCCACAAAAACACTATGGGAAAAAGCTACCTAAGTATGGTTCCCAATCAGAGACAACGATAGACAGCTATCCCTGATTGAGAACCATACCCGGCCAAAACAAAGAAATACAAAAACATAGAAAAAGGAACAGAATGCCCACCCAAATCCCACCCTGACCAAACCAAAATAGAGACATGAAAAGCTCTAAGGTCAGGGCTTGACAACAGAACCTTTGTTTTTGATTCAGAACTTAATATATCCATTTAAATCAGAAAATAAACAGAAAGGGCATTGACAAAATTGACACCCTAGACTTAATATTTGGTAGCACAGCCTTTGGTCAAAATAACTGCGGTCAAGTGCTTCCTATAGCCATTGATGAGTTTCCTGCACCTCTGTACTGGTAGTTTGGCCCACTCCTCTTGTGAAAACTGCTGCAGTTCTCCCAGATTTGAAGAGTGCCTTCTCCACAAGTTTTCAATGGGATTTAGATCTGAACTCATTGCTGGCCACTTCAGAACAGTCCAGCATTTTGTCTTGAACCTTTGCTGGGTGTGTTTGGGCTCATTTTCATGCTGGAAGACCCATGACATTTGACAGAGACCCAGCTTTCTAACACTGGGTCCGACATTGCGCTCCACAATGCCTCCAAAATGCCTTGGTATTCTCCTGATTTCATGATGCCAGCAAAGCAATCCCAAACATCACTGAACCTCCTCCATGTTTGACTATAGGGAAGGTGTTATTTTCTTTGAAGGATTAATGTTGTTTTTTGTAAACATAGAGATGGTGTGCTTTACCATAAAGCTCTAATTTGGTCTCAGTCCACAGGAAATTCTCCCAGAAGGATTTTGGCATGTTCAGGTGTTTTGGCAAATTGCAGTTGGGCTTTATTATGTATTTATCTCAGCAGTGGGGACCTCCTGGGTCTCCTACCATATAACCCCCTTTCATTGAGTTGGTGAGCGCTAAGAACCTTGGCGTGATCCTGGACAACACCCTGTCGTTCTCAACTAACATCAAGGCGGTGTCCCGTTCCTGTAGGTTCATGCTCTACAACATTCGCAGAGTACGACCCTGCCTCACACAGGAAGCGGCGCAGGTCCTAATCCAGGCACTTGTCATCTCCCGTCTTGATTACTGCAACTCGCTGTTGGCTGGGCTCCCTGCCTGTGCCATTAAACCCCTACAACTCATCCAGAACGCCGCAGCCCGTCTGGTGTTCAACCTTCCCAAGTTCTCTCACGTCACCCCGCTCCTCCGCTCTCTCCACTGGCTTCCAGTTGAAGCTCGCATCCGCTACAAGACCATGGTGCTTGCCTACGGAGCTGTGAGGGAACGGCACCTCAGTACCTCCAGGCTCTGATCAGGCCCTACACCCAAACAAGGGCACTGCGTTCATCCACCTCTGGCCTGCTCGCCTCCCTACCACTGAGGAAGTACAGTTCCCGCTCAGCCCAGTCAAAACTGTTCGCTGCTCTGGCCCCCCAATGGTGGAACAAACTCCCTCACGACGCCAGGACAGCGGAGTCAATCACCACCTTCCGGAGACACCTGAAACCCCACCTCTTCAAGGAATACCTAGGATAGGGTAAGTAATCCTTCTCACCCCCCCCTAAAAAGATTTAGATGCACTATTGTAAAGTGGCTGTTCCACTGGATGTCATAAGGTGTATGCACCAATTTGTAAGTCGCTCTGGACAAGAGCGTCTGCTAAATGACTTAAATGTAATGTAAATGTGACGGATGGTGTGAGTTGAAACTGTTGTACATTGTGTCTGAAGGTCAGCTTGAATCTGGGTGTCAGTTGACGGAGGTGCTTTCTCCACCATCCAAACAATCCTTCGCTGCAATCTTCCATCAAGTTCTCTTGCCGCCACATCCAGGGAGGTTGGCTACAGTGGCATGGGCCAACATTACATACGGTGGAAACAGGAACAGCAAGGTCTCTGTAGCCTTGAGATTGTTCACGCTTGGCTACAACCTTGTGTCGGACCTCCTCAGATAATTCTCTGGTTTTCTTCCTTTTTTCCATGCTCATTGCGATACACACAGTAACACAAAACAGGAGAATGATTATTTTTCTCTATTCAAAATGGTTGAACATGACTGTAGTATTTGCTGAAGTGTTTTTGCAGACATGACTGTAGTATTTGCTGAAGTGTTTTTGCGGACATGACTGTAGTATTTGCTGAAGTGTTTTTGCGGACATGACTGTAGTATTTGCTGAAGTGTTTTTGCGGACATGACTGTAGTATTTGCTGAAGTGTTTTTGCGGACATGACTGTAGTATTTGCTGAAGTGTTTTTGCGGACATGACTGTAGTATTTGCTGAAGTGTTTTTGCAGACATGACTGTAGTATTTGCTGAAGTGTTTTTGCAGACATGACTGTAGTATTTGCTGAAGTGTTTTTGCGGACATGACTGTAGTATTTGCTGAAGTGTTTTTGCGGACATGACTGTAGTATTTGCTAAAGTGTTTTTGCGGACATGACTGTAGTATTTGCTGAAGTGTTTTTGCGGACATGCCTGTAGTAACACCTGCCGACACAGGTGTGTGACACAGGTGTGTCGCCTATTAATTTGGGTCAACAGTTCTGAGCAATGGAATGGACCAGACAACACCTTAGCAAAAATATAAACATTTGATTACAATTGTAACATCTAAACGTAAGACAGGTTCAAGGCCCATTAAAGGGAAACAGTAGAGGCGGGTACTGGAGGGCGCTGCCAATAAAATGCCTGGACCTCAAACCAGCAAATCCTCCCCAAACAAACCAATTAAATGAAACCACAAAGACATTATTGAAGTGGCTTTACATTAATGAACATCTCGAATATTGTGACATGAATAAACTCACTGATTGTCAAACAACACATACCATTATGAACAATCGACCACACCTCAAACATTTCTTCAAGACAGCATGACAGCAGTCATGCAAGACAGCAGTCACAAAATGGTTGCTCAGAAATAAAACAGCAACGACGCCGTACATCCTACACACACACACACATTTTAGTCCCAGTAACCGCTCTGCCGAATCCACAATAATGTCCATCTTCCTGGAATTTCCCTCCACTTTATCTGTGACATTGATCCCCATTGCCATAAAAATCACAAAGTCCACCTTCTTTACACTTAACATCCCTGGATCCTGCTGGAGGGAAGCCAACTCTGCAGGTTGTATTGAAGGCCTTTCCAATGCCATGGAGTCCTCAGAAATACCTTTCGTTCCCTCCACCCTTTTGTCACCCTCTGCATATGAAATGTTCTGGACAGCCCTGACTTTGGCAACCTCATTATCTTTCACAATTGTCGGGCACTCCAAAGATGTAGCTTCATGCCTTCCACCACAGTTGCAACACTTCACAGTCTTCATTAACATTTACCATGACCTTCATTTCCACATCTCAGATTCCTTCGCTTGCAGACACTCTACATGTCCGGCAGGTAGCCTAGTGTTTAGAGCGTTGGGCCAGTAACTGAAAGGTTGATGGATTGAATCCCTGTGCTGACAAGTTAAAAATCTGTTGTTATGCCACCGAGCAAAGCAGTTAACCAAATGTTCACTGGGTAGTGAAGATGTGGATGTTGATTAAGGCAGCCCCCTGCACCTCTGACTCAGAGGGGTTTGGGTTAAATGCGGAAGACACATTTCAGTTGAAGGCATTCCGTTGTACAACTGACTAGGTATCCCCCTTTCCATTGTAAACATTTCCTGAATGTTCTCCCCTAAAATTTGGTTCCTAGCCTGTCACACAATATTGTTCAGATACAAGATTGTGGTGATGTGAATCTACTGTGGGACGCCAGTTAAAGTGCAGGCAGTGGCAGAGATGCAGTTAAGTTTAAGAGCCTTTACAGATTCAGATAATGGAGAAGTTCCATGGCAGGGAATGATTGAAAGTTGTTGACAGACTTATTGAGAATTGGTATGGAGTATGGATTATCTAAAAAGGAGACAGAGGTGCAAATAATAAATGGCAATGAACATACATAATTAAATGGTCTGTTAATGACAATAATCAATGCATTTAAATGGGTAAAGGTAAAGCTATGCATAAATATAGCAGGAGTAAACAATAAATGGCCAGAAAGGGGGTGCAATAGCATGCGGCATGATCGGCCGAAGCTATAGCAGGCCAATGTATCAATGGCTACATAGCATAACATGGCAAGCAAACAAACAATATAAAGCTAACAAAACTACTTTGACACTATCAAAGGGTTGCACCATTCCAACAACCTGGGAGGACAGGCCACCACCACACAACACAAACTAACTCTTCTGAAGTCAAATCTAGTATACCCAAATACTTGCCTGCAGCTGACACCACAACATCTATTTTCTGAGATTGACATTCCATTTCTGCGGTACAGTAGATAACCATTACTAAAAACGCTAAGAAGCATATATCACTTGTTGGCTTATCCCTCAGTGCTGGCACAGATCTACTACTCACAGGGATCCTCTCAGGATCCCTCACATTTGACCCATCCTCCTCTACTTTCTTCAATGCCTCAGCATACGACACCTCCTGCACTACTCTGACTCTAGCCTCCTCAGCCTACCACTCTCACACCTGACACTTCCAATCCACAGCATTATGGGCACCCTTACAGTTGACACGTAATTATATCCACTGAAACTACACAATCCTCTATCTCATACCATCCTGCACACTTACCACACTTCCCATCTTGGAATCTCCCTCCTACAAACTGCTGCGACATGACCATAAACGTTGCACCGGAAACAGTGCAGTGGATTCGTCACAAAAGCTCTAAAATGATAACTGATATATCCTAACATTACTTTGTTGGGTGAAGAAGATCTCACAAACACCAGGAATCTTGAACTTCAATTGCTCCACCTCCACGCTTAATGATACACCAGAAATGACTCATTTTAATGGTGCCCTGTTCCTAAGAGCAAAGCAAGAAATAGATCTTGACTCAAGTTGCGTGAAATGGAGCGCCCGCGTCCTCAAGTCCAGTATATGTTACCTTCACTGATTCACTTGCACCCAACTCCTTTCCCACCCACCTTGAAACCGCAAATGGATCCCCAGAAAGACAAAGATCCACTTCCTCCAAAAAATTTCACTCCTACTGGACCAAATTCTTCTTTATCATGTCCATTGATGCTAGGCTCAGGTTCCAAGATCTTCACCACAACTTAAACCTCACTTAACTTGCCCTCATTCACTTCCATTTCACCTCTAGAACTCAGTCTGGCGCTTGGCTCACTCTGTTTGCACTTGACATCAATCTACTTCGACACCCCATTTCCATTTTTATCTCCATCTTCAGTTGATCCACCACCACCCTCATCACCAGCCCAGTAATCACTCCTTTCTTTTTTTGTATTATTGTATTTAGGTTTTTAGACAATACACAAATATAATAGATAACACTGCTACTCCTACTGCTCTCTCCTCGTCCGCCCACGTGTTCTCGCACACCCCGAGAGCTTCTGGTCAGCGGGGTGGTGGCACCGGGATCCTCATCTCTCCCAAGTGGTCTTTCTCTCTTTCTCCCCTTACCCATCTGTCTATTGCCTCCTTTGAATTCCATGCTGTCACAGTTACCAGCCCTTTCAAGCTTAACATCCTTATCATTTATCGCCCTCCAGGTTCCCTCGGAGAGTTCATCAATGAGCTTGATGCCTTGATAAGCTCCTTTCCTGAGGACGGCTCACCTCTCACAGTTCTGGGCGACTTTAACCTCCCCACGTCTACCTTTGACTCATTCCTCTCTGCCTCCTTCTTTCCACTCCTCTCCTCTTTTGACCTCACCCTCTCACCCTCCCCCTACTCACAAGGCAGGCAATACGCTTGACCTCATCTTTACTAGATGCTGTTCTTCCACTAACCTCATTGCAACTCCCCTCCAAGTCTCCGACCACTACCTTGTATCCTTTTCCCTCTCGCTCTCATCCAACACTTCCCACACTGCCCCTACTCGGATGGTATCGCGCCGTCCCAACCTTCGCTCTCTCTCCCCCGCTACTCTCTCCTCTTCCATCCTATCTTCTCTTCCCTCTGCTCAAACTTTCTCCAACCTATCTCCTGATTCTGCCTCCTCAACCCTCCTCTCCTCCCTTACTGCATCCTTTGACTCCCTATGTCCCCTATCCTCCAGGCCGGCTCGGTCCTCCCCTCCCGCTCCGTGGCTCGACGACTCATTGCGAGCTCACAGAACAGGGCTCCGGGCAGCCGAGCGGAAATGGAGGAAAACTCGCCTCCCTGCGGACCTGGCATCCTTTCACTCCCTCCGCTCTACATTTTCCTCCTCTGTCTCTGCTGCTAAAGCCACTTTCTACCATTCTAAATTCCAAGCATCTGCCTCTAACCCTAGGAAGCTCTTTGCCACCTTCTCCTCCCTCCTGAATCCTCCCCCCTCCCTCCTCCCTCTCTGCAGATGACTTCGTCAACCATTTTGAAAAGAAGGTCGATGACATCCGATCCTCGTTTGCTAAGTCAAACGACACCGCTGGTTCTGCTCACACTGCCCTACCCTATGCTCTGACCTCTTTCTCCCCTCTCTCTCAGATGAAATCTCGCGTCTTGTGACGGCCGGCCGCCCAACAACCTGCCCGCTTGACCCTATCCCCTCCTCTCTTCTCCAGACCATTTCCGGAGACCTTCTCCCTTACCTCACCTCGCTCATCAACTCATCCCTGACCGCTGGCTACGTCCCTCCCGTCTTCAAGAGAGCGAGAGTTGCACCCCTTCTGAAAAAACCTACACTCGATCCCTCCGATGTCAACAACTACAGACCAGTATCCCTTCTCTCTTTTCTCTCCAAAACTCTTGAGCGTGCCGTCCTTGGCCAGCTCTACCGCTATCTCTCTCAGAATGACCTTCTTGATCCAAATCAGTCAGGTTTCAAGACTAGTCATTCAACTGAGACTGCTCTTCTCTGTATCACGGAGGCGCTCCGCACTGCTAAAGCTAACTCTCTCTCCTCTGCTCTCATCCTTCTAGACCTATCGGCTGCCTTCGATACTGTGAACCATCAGATCCTCCTCTCCACCCTCTCCGAGTTGGGCATCTCCGGCGCGGCTCACGCTTGGATTGCGTCCTACCTGACAGGTCGCTCCTACCAGGTGGCGTGGCGAGAATCTGTCTCCTCACCACGCGCTCTCACCACTGGTGTCCCCAGGGCTCTGTTCTAGGCCCTCTCTTATTCTCGCTATACACCAAGTCACTTGGCTCTGTCATAACCTCACATGGTCTCTCCTATCATTGCTATGCAGACGACACACAATTAATCTTCTCCTTTCCCCCTTCTGATGACCAGGTGGCGAATCGCATCTCTGCATGTCTGGCAGACATATCAGTGTGGATGACGGATCACCACCTCAAGCTGAACCTCAGCAAGACGGAGCTCCTCTTCCTCCCGGGGAAGGACTGCCCGTTCCATGATCTCGCCATCACGGTTGACAACTCCATTGTGTCCTCCTCCCAGAGCGCTAAGAACCTTGGCGTGATCCTGGACAACACCCTGACGTTCTCAACTAACATCAAGGCGGTGTCCCGTTCCTGTAGGTTCATGCTCTACAACATCCGCAGAGTACGACCCTGCCTCACACAGGAAGCGGCGCAGGTCCTAATCCAGGCACTTGTCATCTCCCGTCTTGATTACTGCAACTCGCTGTTGGCTGGGCTCCCTGCCTGTGCCATTAAACCCCTACAACTCATCCAGAACGCCGCAGCCCGTCTGGTGTTCAACCTTCCCAAGTTCTCTCACGTCACCCCGCTCCTCCGCTCTCTCCACTGGCTTCCAGTTGAAGCTCGCATCCGCTACAAGACCATGGTGCTCGCCTACGGAGCTGTGAGGGGAACGGCACCTCAGTACCTCCAGGCTCTGATCAGGCCCTACACCCAAACAAGGGCACTGCGTTCATCCACCTCTGGCCTGCTCGCCTCCCTACCACTGAGGAAGTACAGTTCCCGCTCAGCCCAGTCAAAACTGTTCGCTGCTCTGGCCCCCAATGGTGGAACAAACTCCCTCACGACGCCAGGACAGCGGAGTCAATCACCACCTTCCGGAGACACCTGAAACCCCACCTCTTCAAGGAATACCTAGGATAGGGTAAGTAAGGGTAAGTAATCCTTCTCACCCCCCTTCTCCCCCAACAAGATTTAGATGCAAGTGGCTGTTCCACTGGTTGTCATAAGGTGTATGCACCAATTTGTAAGTCGCTCTGGATAAGAGCGTCTGCTAAATGACTTAAATGTAAATGTAATAATAAAGAAATATATCCTTTCAATGGCACCCTGTTCCTGAGAGCAAAGCAAGTAACAGGTATTTTCCCCAGTCTTATGGTGCAGAGCAGCCATTCCTTCTGGGTGGAAGAAACACAAAAAATCATCACAAGTCCACTTCGGGTTACCTTCACCGATTCAACATTAAACAACTCCTTTTTCAGCCAGCCTGATACCTCATATGGTAGCCAAAAGGCAGGGGTCCACTTTCTCTGATCTGATGAAACCAAGATTGAACTCTTTGGCATGAATGCCAAGTGTCACGTCTGGTGGAAACCTGGCACCATCCCTACGGTGAAGCACGGAGTGGCAGCATCATGCTGTGGGGATGTTTTTCAGCAGCAGGAACTGGGAGATAAATCAGGATTGAGGGAATGATGAATGCAGAGAGATCCTTGATGAAAACCTACGCCAGAGCGCTCAGGACCTCAGACCGGGGTGATGGTTTACCTTCCAACAGGACAACGACCATAAGCACACACACAAGAGAATGCAGGAGTGACTTTCTGTCCTTGAGTGGCCCAGACAGAGCATAGACCTTAACCCGATCTAACGTCTCTGGAGAGACCTGAAAATAGCTGTTCAGCTACACTCCCGATCCAACCTGATAGAGCTTGAGAGGATCTGCAGAGAAGAATGCGAGAAACTCCCTAAATACAGGTGTGCCAAGCTTGTAGCATCATACCCAAGAAGACCCATGGCTGTAATCACTGCCAAAGGTGCTTCAACAAAGTACAGAGTAAAGGATCTGAATACTTATGTAAATGTGATTTATACGTTTTTTATGTGCAAACATTTCTAACCCTGTTTTTGCATTGTCATTATGGGGTATTGTGTGTAGATTAATGAGAAAAACCAACAATTTAATCAATTTTAGAATAAGGCTGTAACATAACAAAATGTGGAAAAAGTCAAGGGGTCTGAATACTCTCCGAATGCACTGTAGCTATCTTGAGGTATTTGTTGTAACTCTAAATGCAATTGTAGCTAGGTATCTAGCTAACAGCTATGGAAGAGGGTGAAAGGGTTAGCTAGCAGTTCCAGCTGTCAGGGGGAGTGGGCTACTCTGGATAGTGCAGGTCCTTTGTGGGAGCACATTAAGAAAATATTATTCAGGTCCAGTCCCTAGCAAGAAAAACTGAGGACAGAGAGGTGTAGCAACATAATATTCAGTGCTTTCTAATTTGAGTATAATGCAGCCTGTTTCTTCTGTGATGTTTTCTGTCCTCAGAGAGAGCCGTAAAACCCTGTCTGCAGATGAAGAGGTCCCAATGAATGTCGGCCCCTATCCTTATTCGGGTGGTGTTCGGTGGTCGACGTCACCGGCTTTCTAGTCACCACCGATCCATGTTTCAGTTTCGTTTTGTTTTGTCTGTATTACACACACATGGTTTCAATTCCCATATCATGTTCCTTATCTAACCCTCTGGCATACATTTATGTTCTGTCCATGATTGGTGGTGTCTTAGTGGTTGTTGTAGGTGTTAATGTGTATGTATTTTTCTATTTGGAATTTTGTTTGTCTTTTGTGAGTAAACTCCGTTGTGTTGCTCAAACCTGTGTCCTGCGCCTGACTCCGCTACATCTCTGCACCCAATCGCTGATAACTACCATCTCCAGTGTAAGTCTACCTTTGATAAGCTTCCCAGTAAAGCATTAAAAACAATCAAGCAACCCAGAAAAGTGCTAAAAATAGCCCATATTAACATATGTAGACTAAGAAACAAGGTCCATGAAGTCTATAACTTGCTTGTAACAGATAACATTCATATTCTGACTATCTCTAGCACACCCTGATCTGTTCCACATATCCTTGTTATTGTCTCCACTCCCTCCAGGTGTCACTTGTTTTCCCCAGTGTATTTATCCCTGTGTTTCCTGTCTCTCTGTGCCAGTTCGTTTTGTATGTTCCAAGTCAACCAGCGTTTTTCCCCGTAATCCTGCCATTATTATTCTCCTTTCCCTCGTCCTTCCGGTTTTGAACCTTGCATGTTCTGGTCTCTGTACCCGCCTGCCTGACCATTCTGCCTGCTTTGACCTCAAGCCTGTCTGCCACTCAAGGACTCTGAACTGGTGTTGACATTTTGCCTGTCCACGACCATTCTCTTGCCTGTCCACGACCATTCTCTTGCCTGTCCACGACCATTCTCTTGCCTGTCCACGACCATTCTCTTGCCTGTCCACGACCATTCTCTTGCCTGTCCACGACCATTCTCTTGCCTGTCCACGACCATTCTCTTGCCTGTCCACGACCATTCTCTTGCCTGTCCACGACCATTCTCTTGCCTGTCCACGACCATTCTCTTGCCTGTCCACGACCATTCTCTTGCCTGTCCACGACCATTCTCTTGCCTGTCCACGACCATTCTCTTGCCTACTCCTTTTGGATTATTAAACATCTTAAACTCCAACCATCTGACTCCTGTGTCTGCATCTGGGTCTCGCCTTGTGTCATGATAATCTCTGAAACTCACTTAGATGCGTTGCATATAATCGATGTGGTGCGCATTCGCGAAAAAGAACTGTCATTGCTCCAACGTGTACCTAACCATAAACATCAAAGCCTTTCTTAAAATCAATACACAAGTATATATTTTTAAACCTGTATATTTAGCTAAAATAATTCCAGATTAGCAGGCAATATTAACCAGGTGAAATTGTGTCACTTCTCTTGCGTTCATTGCATGCAGAGTCAGGGCATAAGCAACCGTTTGGGTAGCCTGGCTCGTTGCGAACTAATTTGCCAGAATTTTACGTAATTATGACATAACATTTAAGATTGTGCAATGTAACAGGAATAGTTAGACATATGGATGCCACCCGTTAGATAAAATACGGAACGGTTCCGTATTTCACTGAAAGAATAAAACGTCTTGTTTTCGAGATGATAGTTTCCGGATTCAACCATATTAATGACCTATGGCTCGTATTTCTGTGTGTTGTTATGTTATAACTAAGTCTTTGATTTGATAGAGCAGTCTGACTGAGCGATGGTAGGCACCAGCAGGCTTGTAAGCATTCATTCAAACAGCACTTTCATGCGTTTGCCAGCAGCTCTTCGCAATGCTTCATTGCGCCGTTTATGACTTCAAGCCTGTCAACTCCCGAGATTAGGCTGGTGTAACCAAGGTGAAATGGCTAGCTAGTTAGTGGGGTGCACGTTAGTGTTTCAAATGTCACTCACTCTGAGACTTGGAGTGATTATTCCCCTTGCTCTGCAAGGGCCGCGGCTTTTGTGGAGTGATGGGTAACGCTGCTTCGAGGGTGGCTGTTGTCGATGTGTTCCTGGTTCGAGCCCAGGTAGGGGCGAGGAGAGGGATGGAAGCTATACTGTTACACTGGCAATACTAAAGTGCCTATAAGAACATCCAATAGTCAAAGGTATATGAAATACAAATCGTATAGAGAGAAATTGTCCTATAATTCCTATAATAACTACAACCTAAAACTTCTTACCTGGGAATATTGAAGACTCATGTTAAAAGGAACCACCAGCTTTCATATGTTCTCATGTTCTGAGCAAAGAACTTAAATGTTAGCTTTCTTACATGGCACATATTGCACTTTTACTTTCTTCTCCAACACTTTGTTTTTGCATTATTTAAACCAAATTGAACATGTTTCATTATTTATTTGAGGATAAATTGATTTTATTGATGTATTATATTAAGTTAAAATAAGTGTTCATTCAGTATTGTTGTAATTGTTATTATTACAAATAAATACAAGTTTTTTTTTTTTTTAAATTTTTAAGAATTGGCCGATTAATCTGTATCGGTGTTGAAAAATGATAATCGGTCGACCTCTATTACAGGGGCACCTTAAATTACATTTTGGGTAAAAGGCCAACTTGGCTCCTTCATTCATTGAATCAGATGGCTCATTCATCACATAGCCCACAGATACTGTAACTACTTTAAAGAGTTTTTCAAAGATAAGCAAACTTAAGGATGACATGACAGCAACAAATGCTGATACTACACATCCAAGTATATCGGACCAAATTATCAAAGACAAGAATTGTACTTTGAATTCCGTAAAGTCAGTGTGGAAGAGGTGAAAAAAATATTGCTGTCTATCAACAATGACAAGCCACCGGGGTCTGACAATCTGGATGGAAAACTACTGAGGATAATAGCAGACAATATTGCCACTCCTATTTGCCACATCTTCAATTGAAGCCTACTAGAGAGTGTGTTCCCTCAGGCCTGGAGGGAAGATAAAGTCATTACGCTACACAAGAATAGTAAAGCCCCCTTTACTGGCTCAAGTAGCTGACCAATCAGCCTGTTACCAACCCTTAGTAAACTTCTGGAAAAAATGGTGTTTGACAACATACAAAGCTATTTCACAGTAAACAAATTGACAGAATTTCAGCATGCTTATAGGGAAGGACACTCAACAAGCACAGCACTTACACAAATGACTGATGATTGGGCTGAGAGAAAGTGATGATAAAATGATTGTGTCTTGTTAGACTTCAGTACAACTTTTGACATTATCGATCACAGTCTGCTGCTGGAAAAACATATGTGCTATGGCTTTACGCCCCCTGCTATAACTTGTCTAACAGAACACAGAGGGTGTTCTTTAATGGAAGCCTCTCAAATATAATACAGTTAGAATTAAGAATAGCTGTTTAGGCCCCTTGCTTTTTTGAATTTTTACGAACGACATGGCACTGACTTTGAGTAAAGCCAGAGTGTCTAAGTATGTGGATGATTCAACTCTATACACATCAGCTACTACAGCGACTGAAATGACTGCAACACTCAAAGAGCTGCAGTTGGTGTCAGAGTGGGTGGCAAGGAATAAGTTAGCCCTAAACCTTTCTAAAAATAAAATCATTGTATTTGGAACAAAACACTCACTAAACCCTAAACCTCAACTAAATCTTGTAATAAATCATGTGGAAATTGATAGAGTTGAGGTGACTAAACTGCTTGGAGTAACCCTAGATTGTAAACTGTCATGGTCAAAACATATTGATGCAGTAGTAGCTAAGATGGGGAGAAGTATGTATAATAACTATAATAAAGCGATGCTCTGCCTTCTTTACAACACTAACAACAAGGCAGGTCCTACAGGCCCGAGTTTTGTTGCACCTGGCCTACTGTTTAGTCGTGTGGTCAGGTGCCACAAAAAAGAACTTAGGAAAATTGCAATTGGCTCATAACAGGGCAGCACGGCTGGCCCTTGGATGTACACAGAGAGCTAATATTAATAATATGCATGTCAATCTCTCCTGGCTGAAAGTGGAGGAGAGATTGACTTCATCACTACTTTTATTAATGAGAGGTATTGACATGTTGAATGCACCGAGCTGTCTGTCTAAACTACTGGCACACAGTTCGGACACCCATGCATACTGGCACACAGCTCGGACACCCATACATTCCTCACAAGACATGCCACAAGAGGTCTCTTCACAGTCCCCAAATCCAGAACAGACTATGGGAGGCACACAGTACTCCACAGAGCCATGATTACATAGAACTCTATTCCACATCAAGTAACTGACCCAAGCAGTAAAATTAGATATAAAAACAGATAAATAAAACACCTATGGGAACAGCGGGACTGTGAAGCAACACAAACATTGTACAGACAAATGCATGCACACACACACACACACACACACACACACACACACACGTAATGTACATACACACAGATTTAGTACTGTAGATATGTGGTAGAGTAGGGGCCTGGGGTCACACAGTGTGTTTTGAAATCTGTGAATGTATTGTAATGTTTTTAACATTTTATAAACTGCCTTAATTTGGCTGAACCCCATTAAGAGTAGCTGCTGCTTTGGCAGCAGCTAATGGGGATCTATGATGAATACAAAATACAAATATGTATACCTATGCTAGCATATTTTGTGAACAAAAGTAGTTTAAAAGTCACACACAAGGCCTCCCGGGTGGCACAGTGGTCTACTGCACTGAACTAGCTGTGCCACCAGAAACTCTGGGTTCGGGCCCAGGCTCTGTCGCAGTCGGCCGTGACCGGGAGGTCCGTGGGGCGATGCACAATTGGCCTAGCGTCGTCCGGGTTAGGGAGGGCTTGGTCGGTAGGGTAGGGACATCCTTGTCTCGACGCGCACCAGCGACTCCTGTGGCGGGCCGGGCGCAGTGCGCACTAACCAAGGTAGCCAGGTGTACGGTGTTTCCTCCGACACATTGGTGCGGCTGGCTTCCGGAGGAGGCGCGCTGTGTTAAGAAGCAGTGCAGCTTGGTTGGGTTGTGTTTCAGTAGGACGCATGGCTTTCGACCTTCGTCTATCCCGAGCCCGTAAGGGAGTTGTAGCGATGAGACAAGATAGTAAATACTAACAATTGGATACCACGAAATTGGGGAGAAAAGGGGCTAAAAATAAATAAACATTTAAATGTGATATAGCAAAGCACCTGAGAGAGATGGGTGCGCAATTAAGCAGGTACTTTCCCAAAATGCATGACACAAACAACTGGATTCATTATCCCTTTCATGCCCTGCCTCCAGTCCACTTACTGATATCTGAACAAGAGCCTCATCGAAATCGCTACAAGCATTTCTGTGAAAATGTTATTTAATCAGAAGCCACTGCCAGATTTCTGGATTGGGCTGCGCTCAAGAGTATCCTGGCTTGGAGGTTTACGTGGTTGCAAAGACACTGATGCCCTTTGTAACCACGTACCTATGTGAGAGCCGATTCTCGGCCCTCACAAGCATGAAAACTAAATACAGACACAGACTGTGTGTGGGAAATGATTTAAGACTGAGACTCTCTCCAATACAACCCAACATTGCAGAGTTATGTAAATGTATCGTTTAGTGTGTGGGGCAGGCTTACAATGATGGAAAAAAACAACATTTGAGAGTGTGCTGACCCTGGTGCAAGAGGGGGTACACAGCTGGAGGTTGAATGTTGGAAGGGGCACGGGACTATAACAAGTTTGGGAACCACTGTTCTAATGCAATGTCCATGAAATGTTACAGCCACAACAAAATAATCAAGTAGTCAAGCATCTGCAGACCAGCGAGGAGGAGGAAAGCAAATAGAACAATAACAACTAGCAAGTTTTATCAGACAGTTTCATGAAATGCAGGAATAGAGCACGCTAGCCAGTAATAGTAAAATTATTATTTGAAACCACCACATGCACATTATCTGTATCTGTATTATATTCCATATGTTTTAATATATTTATACTGTATTGCTATCTGTCTCATGTTGTACAGATCATCAGCATGACGTTTGAATTATATTGAATTGTCAAGTGAAATAAACACTCATTTAAATAACTTTGTGCCTCTCTTTCAGATCTGCCAAGCACACCTCTGCCTCTGACAGCTTCTCCCCATGCTGACCACCAATAGACAATGCCCACCATGAAAGCTGCTGTTGATGGGCTCCTGGCCAAGCACCACATGGAGAAAGACATCCTGTGAAGGGGGTGGATACATACAGCTCTGCTATCAGCTCTACCACCAGTATCATGCCTGTGTCAATGTCATTAGCTGCTACAGCCAAACTAATTTGCTAATGTTTTATTGCACCATATAGTATTACTTTTTGCCATTCAATATCTAGGCTGACTGTGCCTCGAAGCGGTTGGGTAAGCTCCTTCCTCATTGGCCATGTCAGTTGAACAGTGCCACAATGTTTCCCAACCCCTCTGTTTGTCATAGCTACATTCTTCTTCTTCTTCTTCTTCTCTACCACAGATTCCCACAAGGTCTCAGACTCCAGGATGGGTAAATGCTTACAACAAAGAAACAGACCTAGAGTTGTTGATTTCCATTGTGACTTGTAATGTTAAAAAGGGAAGAAAAAGACAATCTATTCTTCTAAATGAGCTAACTAGACTACTACACACAACCACTAGAATAGTTATTTTTTATGTTATTGAGTAGGCCTATATCTTCGTTTCACCTAATGAATCAAATTATTCATCTAACACAAATCCTTGTAATTTTGCAATAAAGTTGACTAAAGGAGAAGCTCATCTTTGTTTTTAGGTATTTTCACTTGGTAATGAGTAAGTAATTCTATAGAAATTGCTCATTGGTCACTTTAAAGTTACTTAACTTTATATAGCTTAGTGCCAGCATTGGTATGTGGTGGTATATAGACAGCTACGAAAAATATAGATGAAAACTCTCTTGGTAAATGGTGTCTACATGAGATACTCTACCTCAGGCGAGCAAAACCTTGAGATCGGCAGGTGAGGGTTAGTTTTATAGAGGCAGGTTAGTTTTACAATACTGATGATGTGTTGTTGCAATAGTAATCCATTCCAGCAGCTAGATGTTCTTTACCATTCGGCCATCAGACTTGCCACCAATGCTCCTTATTGGACACATCACTAGACTCTATACTCCTCTATAAACTGGTCATCTCTGTATACCTGTCGCAAGACCCACTGGTTGATGCTTCTTTATAAAACCCTCTTAGGTCTCACTCCCCCCTATCTGAGATACCTACTGCAGCCCTCATCCTCCACATACAACACCCATTTCTGCCAGTCACATTCTGTTAAAGGTCCCCAAAGCACACACATCCCTAGTTCGCTGCGGGTAGTGACTGGAACGAGCTGCAAAAAAAAAAAAAAAACACTCAAAATTGACAGTTTTATCTCCATCGCTTCATTGAATGACTCAATCCTGGACACTTACTGACAGTTGTGGCTGCTTCGCGTGAAGTATTGTTGTCTCTACCTTCTTGCCTTTGTGCTGTTGTCTGTACCCAATAATGTTTACTACCTTCTTGCCTTTGTGCTGTTGTCTGTTCCTAATAATGTTTACTACCATCTTGCCTTTGTGCTGTTGTCTGTACCCAATAATGTTTACTACCATCTTGCCTTTGTGCTGTTGTCTGTTCCTAATAATGTTTATACCATGTTTTGTGCTGCTACCATTTTGTGCTGCTGCCATGTTGTGTTGCTCGCATGTTGTTGTCATGTGGCGTTGCTACCAATGCCATGTTGTCGTCTTAGGTCTCTCTTTATGTTGTGTTGTCTCGCTTGTCGTGATGCGTGTTTTGTCCTATATATATTGTTTTTATCCCAGCCCCTGCCCCTGCCCCCGCAGGAGGAATCGTTTAGATTTTTGATAAGGTGTTGTATGGTCCGTTGCATTGCTCAGGACTGTTGACCCAACTCAATATGCTGCCTGTCACAAACCCGTGTGTCTCGTTCTGGTTGAGGTGTTCCCCTCATTAAACAGTAACTGGCATAGTCTGGTAATTGTGCCATTTTAGCTGACCAAATTCGAAATGTTAGCTATTCAAATCCGATCCAACAATATCTAGGAGCGAGAAATCCAGGTCTATAAAAACAAAGGTGTCATTGTATGCTGATTCATGTTCTTTTAAATCCACAATTTGGATCCCTCCACAGCCTCATAGAGGATGTAAATACTTTTTCTAACCTCTCTGGATTACAACCAAAGTGTACAATATTACGTATTGGATCACTAAAAAATACAACTTTTACATTACCTTGTAGTTCACCAATAAAATGGTCTGACGGTGAAGTGGACAGACTCAGTATTCATATCCCGAAATAAATAAATGATCTCACTAAAATATGTTTTAATAGAAGATTAGCAAAAATAGATAAGATCTTACTATCATAGAAAGGAAAAATCCCTCCGATTAACTCTTTACTCATATCCCAGTTGACTGATTTGCGACTTGTTTTTTAAATTATATGAGCAAAAAATATTCCATTTAATTTGGAACGCCATGTCAGATCAAATTAACAGGGCCTATTTATATAATGAATTGGGAGGGCAACAAAAGTCATAGTCAATCCATCAATAATATAATGATACTCTTAGCGAAAATGTTTCTTTAATTTACAATCTTTAGAAACTATGAGAATAGAAAGGTGCTGAACTTTTGTGAAACATCACAGCACAGTTGAAAAATATATGGCAAATAGAAATCAAAACGGGATGGTGTTCAGACAGGGACTAAAAATAACAAGATAACTCACGTAAAATATACTGCGTCCGTAAAATGTATATAGGTTCAGGACTTTTGTGAAACAGCACAGTTGAAAAATGTAAAAAATAAATCAAAACTATATGGTCTTCAGAGATAGATGGCGCTGAGGGTAGCTGAAGGATGGGACCAAAAAAAAAAAGATAACAATTGTGAAATATACTGTGTCCGTAAAATGTATATAGTATGTATAAACTGGAAGTAGAAGCCTAAGTGTTGTTGTCCATTAGTTTACTCCAATTAGGGTAGGGGTGGTAGGTTTAGGGGAAAATAATAAAGGAAAACATATATATATTTATTATACAGTACCAGTCAAAAGTTGACACACCTACTCATTCAAGGGTTTTTCTTATTTTTTTAAACTATTTTCTACATTGTAGAATAATAGTGAAGACATCAAAACTATGAAATAACACGTATGGAATCACATAGTAACCGAAAAAATGTTAAACAAATCTAAATATATGTTATGTTTGAAATTCTTCAAAGTAGTCACCCTTTGCCTTGATGACAGCTTTGCACACTCTTGGCAGACCCTTGCATAGGTTTGTACACACACACACACACACACATATATGCAGGATTTACAAATGATAAAGACAATTACATTGATGGAAGCCACAATCCATCTGCAATATTAAAGCTAATCCACCCCCTAAAAAGATTTTAAAAACCTAGTCGGCAGGTGTTACTACAATATACTAGTCATGTCCGCAAAAATACTACAGTAAATACTACAGTATACTACAGTCATGTACATACAAACACTACAGTAAATACTGCAGTATACTATAGTCAAGTCCGCAAAACACTATAGTAAACACTACAGTGAATACTATTGTATACTATGGTAATGTCTGCAAAAACACTACATTGATACTAAAGTATACTACAGTCATGGCCGCAAAAATACTACAGTAAACACTACAGTATATTAATATAGTAATACTACAGTATTTAAGACCATAGTATCATAGTATAGTATTTTTTCATGAGGGTTAGCTGTAAATGTGTAATGTTTGAACTAGCAACACATTGGAAATACATTTAACTTTTTTTTGTATTATTCTTGACAAATGTATAAATGAATTGTATCCAAATATGTGGTTGTATGGTGTTTTGAAATAGTAAAATAAAATAAATCATACAAGGGATACTACAGTGTGGAGTATAGTATTCTACAGTAATCTACAAAATTGATCGAAGGGGAACCTCTGAAGAAATTCCCAGCATGAGCTCCCCAGGGACAGTACGTTCAAATCAACACGGCATCGACAAAGCTAGAAGCTACAGTAAAAAAATTGTAAAGTAAGCACTATGTGATCGAGGGATACTACAGCGTGCAGTACAGTATTCTAAACAGTATACTACAACATTCTAAAGTAAGCACAACATGATCAAGGGATACTACAGTGGGTAGTATAGTATTCTACAGTATACTAAAAAATATTATAGTAAGCACTACACGATCAAAGGGGGATACTAGTGAGTAGTATAGTATTCTCCAGTATATGACAACATTCTATAGTAGGCACTACACAATTGAGGGATACTACAGTGTGGATGGAGTATAGTTTCCTACAGTATACAACACAATTATAAATGAAGTACTACACATTATCGAGGGATAGTATATTGTGTAGTATAGTACTCTACAGTATACGACAAGTCTATAGTAAGCACTACACGGTCGAGGGATACTAGTGTGTATAGGTTTCTACAATGTACTACAGTTTACTATAGATTACTACAGAATTCTATAGTAAACTGTAGTATTTTCTATAGGGGATTGTTATTTCAAAACAGCTGTTTTGCTGTTTTTTTGTTTCATGTGAATGTACCCTCACTCAAACCAACCTGTTATTCCAACTGAATAACACTCAGTTGAGTGGCTGCTGAGTGCTACTGTTCAGTTCTACCCATTTTAGCCTATACTATTTCCCTGTAATCGCTTTCATCCTGACTTACCTTGGCCAAGGGAGAGGTGGAGCAACAGAGTCATATTGAGAAAGCAAATGTAGAACTCCCACAACATGATGTTCCGAATCTGAGACAGAGAAATAGACCTCGCATCACATTTAACACAACTTTAAAATTACTCTCTTAAACTCTGTGAAATAGGCTATTAGCGGTCGTTCGCAAACACAAAGCGAAAACACCGCTGGCTCTTGAGAAATATCCTGTCTTTTAAACCAACTCCTCGAAGACTTCCCAGCTGTATAGGGAAATGAAACACAGATAATGCGCCGCAAGACAAAGTGAGTTTAAAAACACGCCAATGAAAACCCAAGGAAAATACAGCCCCAGTCCTTACTGAACTGAACCCACACTTCAGTTAGCGGGAATTGTAAGCCTACTGTTATTTAGCAAACATGCTTTCATTAGGCCATACACATTGTTCCATCAGAGAGCTACTCTCTCAGTGCGCCTCTGTATGTCAGTGAGTCTTTATTACTAACCACACTGGCCACAATTATCTATGTTGTTATTTAGAAACCATAATTAAGTTAATACATTCTAAATTAAATAATAATTGTTTGTACATTTGGCAGGCAAACTTACCTTAGCAATGTAGTTTGATGCTTTGTGATTTATTTTGCGTCAGTGGAATAAACACAGTCTCCTCATTTGGTCTACAAGAGTAATGGTTAGGCGGAAATCCCCTTCCCGGAACTTTTAACCTATATGAGTAACGTTAGCCTACTTTACGTCTCAAGGAGCGCATCGTATGCCTGGTTCCACTACAAGCCGCCCACTCAGCTAGATGCAGGTGGAATATTCTACTACTCATTTTGTGAGGTTAGTATTGTAGGCCTATCTTAACTCAACCTGGTGTCACAGTATTTCGTATTATTCGGAAGTCGGAGGTTTACATACACTTTAGCCAAATAATGTTACGGTTTTCTAGTGGTGAAGGAGAGTCGGACCAAAACACAGCGTGTAGATTGCGATCCATGTTTAATCAAACAACGTAACACGAATCAAACCACAAACTCAACAAAACAATACACGTAATGAAAACCGAAACAGCCTAAACTGGTGCAAACTAACAGACTAAGGACATCAAGACACTAAGGACAATCACCCACCACACAACCAAAGAATATGGCTGCCTAAATATGGTTCCCAATCAGAGACAACGATAAACACCTGCCTCTGATTGAGAACCACTTCAGACAGCCATAGACTTACCTAGAACACCCCACTAAGCTACAATCCCACTACATACACACCACATACAAAAACCCATGTCACACCCTGGCCTGAACAAATAAATGAAGATAAACACAAAATACTTCGACCAGGGCGGGACAAATACAATTAAACTCAGTTTTTCACAAATCCTGACATTTAATCCAAGTAAAAAGTACCTGTTTTAGGTCAGTTAGGATCACCACTTAATTTTAAGAATGTGAAATGTCAGAATAATAGTAGAGAAAATGATTTATTTCAGGTTTTATTTATTTAATCACATTCCCAGTGGGTCAGAAGTTTGCATACACTCAATTAGTATTTGGTAGCATTGTCTTTAAATTGTTTAACTTGGGTCAAACATTTTGGGCAGCCTTCCACAAGCTTCCCACAATAAGTTTGGTGAATTGTGGCCCATTCCTCCTGACAGAGCTGGTGTAACTGAGTCAGGTTTGTAGGCCTCCTTGCTCACACACACTTTTTCAGTTCTGCCCACAAATGTTCTATAGAGGTTTGAGGTCAGGGCTTTGTGATGGCCACTCCAATAGCTTGACATTGTTGTCCTTAAGCCATTTCTCCACAACTTTGGAAGTATGATTGGGGTCATTGTCCATTTGGAAGACACAATTGCGATCCACATAATGTTTCTTCCTCACGATGCTATCTATTTTGTGAAGTGCACCAGTCCCTCCTGCAGCAAAGCACCCGCACAACATGATGCTGCCACCCTGTACTTCACGGTTGGGATGGTGTTCTTCGGCTTCAAAGCCTCCTCCTTTATCCTCCAAACATAACGATGGTCATTATGGCCAAACAGTTTTATTTGTGTTTCATCAGACCAGAGGACATTTCTCCAAAAAGTATGATCTTTGTCCCCATGTGCAGGTGCAAACCATAGTCTGGCTTTTTTATGGCGGTTATGGAGCAGTGGCTTCTTCCTTGCTGAGCAGCCTTTCAGGTTATGTCGATATAGGACTTGTTTTACTGTGGATATAGATACTTGTGTACCTGTTTCCTCCAGCATCTTCACAAGGTCCTTTGCTGTTGTTCTGGGATTGATTTGCACTTTTCACACCAAAGTACATTAATCTCTAGGAGACAAAACGAGTCTCCTTCCTGAGCTGTATGACGGCTGCGTGGTCCCATGGTGTTTATACTTGCGTACTATTGTTGTACAGTTGAACAACTAAACTAATAGTTTGGAAAACTCTGGGTTAGCTAAAAGGGTTAAGATTAGGCTTAGAGTTAAGGGAAAGGTTAGCTAACATGCTAAATAGTTGCAAAGTAGCAAGTAGTGGCAACTTAGTTATTAGCAAAAATTGTCCGTGATGAGATCCGAACACGTAACTAGGCATTCTCGTGATACGCGTTTTTGCCTTAAGTTTGGTCTCATGTAACAATACCAAACGTAACATATCATACTCATTTGGGTGTCCCAGATGTACTTTACTATGTTATGTAAAGTCTATCAGACAAGTCTACTTAACTTGGCCTAGTAAGAAATTGGAAGGTGACTTGTATGTAGACCTATTGAAGAAAAGCCATTCCCATCTAAAGTGGCTAAATGTTACTTCCCATAAGTCTACTTGCGAAAACATTTGTCCAAGTTTAGGTAGGCCTATACGCCAACTACTACTACTCCTACAGTACATATCACGCTAATAATTCATTATTAAGCCTTATAGGACTAAATGTCAGCAATATTTTCACTGATCATCATCTTTGAAAACATGATCAGTCCACTTATTAACATTGTTTAATTGAACCACTATAATGAACCATTTGATTATTTTTAATATTCACTTTATCTCCACTTGACATAAATTAAAATAGGCTACTTAAAATGATATATATATTAGATGTCTAAGGCTTTTCGATAAACTTTTTTTTAAATGACATAGCCTATTTTATGATCACATTGGATTACAGTAAAGCAGGTTAGCAGTCACAGATTAAGGACTACCTGAATGTAGGTTTAGTAGGCTAGCCATGACAAAAGAGCTAGCATACAACCAACTTCTGCAAACGCCACACCCTTTCTGCAAAGTTTTTGGTAATTTTCAGGGAACGCTACAATAATTTGCTTTAATAAAGTATTTGTTAATAGTCGGCACACCATTTATAAAACATTAATGCTATAAAAGTAAATGTCAGTAAGTTATTCATAAATACTTAGGCCTACTTATGCATTATTGACTGCATTCATAAATATTACACTTATAGCTCAATGGATGATTAACATCAATCTGTGTCACACCCTGACCTTAGTTATCTTTGTTTTTTATTATTCTTTTGGTTAGGTCAGGGTGTGACAAGGGTGGTATGTGTTTTTGTCTTGCCTAGGTTTTTTTTGTAATTCTATGGGGTTTTGGTATGTCTAGGTATATGTAGGTCTATGGTGGCCTGAATTGGTTCCCAATCAGAGACAGCTGTTTATCGTCGTCTCTGATTGGGGATCCTATTTAGGTTGCCATTTTCCATTTTGGTTTTTGGGGTTATTGTCTGTGTAGTTGCATGTCAGCACTCGTGTTATATAGCGGCACATTCATTTTGTTTTAGTGTTCTTCGTTTAATAAAGAAGAATTTATTCATATCACACTGCGCCTTTGTCACGTTCGTCGTATTGATGAGACCATCTGAGAAACCATTCTTTCAACAATCCTCAATAAATAAAGGAACATTTTTGTGGGAGGATTGTTAAAATAGAAACAAAGACATCAAATAAATAATATAGAATAAACTGTGAAATCTTTATTAAAGCTCCCACACAGATTCGGTGTGTATGTACAACATGGTAGCAGTGTTCCATTATGTGTGCGTGAGCATACGTGCATGCGTGTGTGACTGGCTCTGCCAATATGGTCACTACCAAGTGTTATTTTATACTCTCCATGGTATCAGAAGATCTTTCATTCAACAGATTTCCTCCTCACGTTGGTCATTTGAACATCCATCCATAACATGTCAACACTGTCCTCTCCCAACAGCCCATCTATCCCTTCAGATGTTCAACAGACTGTTCTTCTCTGGACACTTTGTCCTCTTGCCCCTCACAGGCATATAATACCTCAGTTCCTTCCAGAAGTGTGAGGATGAGGAAAGAGAGGGTGAGGAGAAAGAGGGCGAAGCCCCTCTCTTCTCCTTCACCTCCTCTTCCCCCCACCTCCCACACCTCAACCCTCTGGTCCTCCTAGTCCTGCTACTCTTCCACCAGCAGACAGCACCCTGGCGCTCCCGGAGGTGGCGCACCGACTCGGGGAAGAAGGCGAGCTGTGTGGGAGTGATCTCTTCCAGCTCCACCAGAACCACCTTAAGGGAACCCTCCAGCAGTGCACGGTGCATAGCCATCTGCCTCTCAAAGCTCTTCCAGGCCTCCAGGACATCGCTGCTGCTGCTGCTGTCACTCTGACCTCCACTGCAGAACGTAGAGCCAGTGTAGACAAGGAGGAGACGCCGGCTGGCCCACATGCTCTCCTCCACAGCATCTACTACGGCTAGAGAGGGTGTGGGCGAGGGAGGAGAAGAGGGAGGGGCAAGAGGGACAATGGGTATTAAAACACTTTTATGATTAAAATGGTTTCAGAAGTTCTTTATGATTTCAGAAAAGGTTCCACATATTTAATCATCATACTACATGTGTACTAAGGCCAAGGCTTTAGCTCAGCAGACTAACACAGACCTGTGAAGCCCAGGAGCCCCAGGTTTGAACCCAGTCAATCACATATGCAGATGTCTTACCGTCCCCTGGTAGGTTGTCCCGGCCCAGAATAAAGAGCCTGTAGCCACACCTCCCCTCGAGAACCTGGGGCAATGTGTGGAGGGCAAACATTTCCACCTCCCCACTGGCCACGCTCCCAGAGAGATGGGGATACGCCACATATGCATCATACAGCTTTCCATCAGACTCTGCCACATGCAGAAGAGGGTTAAAAACAACAGGTGTGTTAGTGCTGGGCTAGAGCAAAAGCCTCCACAGAACTGCCAAACGGAGGAGGCTTGGTTATGTCTGACACCATAGTTACTTGTGTTTTATGGTTACATGGCCTATTCATTGCCTCGTAGAAAACTGCATCTCTCTCTTTCCTCTGAGTCATGGAAATTATGTGCTGGCATTGCTGTGGGGTGTGCTACAGTATCTCGCTACACTTGCTGCTAATTTTACTTGTGGTCAGGTGGGGAGTGTGAAACAAGCAATGCAAGGTGTATGTGTGTGGGCCAGGGAGGTTGTGGTGAGATATACTTTATGTAATCTGGTGTCGGAATGTACTTTTATGTTAGTGCAAGTTGTTTCCGTTGTGTGAATGCACCGTATGTGTCGGAGCCAAAAGGCCCTTTAAAGAAGAATTATAATTTATGATTCATTTGAAGGATATGCATTATTTTTTAGATGGGGAGGTAGTTTGGGAAGCTAGGGGGGAGACACTAGCCCACTAATAACATTTCATATTATACTTTACACATAACACACTGAGGTACAAAAGGCATTGCATTGTTCTTGAAAGTTTCATTTAGTTATGAATGAAGACGTGTGGCACTCTATGGAACCCTGATTCTAAAGGAGAACAAAGGAATTAAAGATGTGTTGAATCTTAAATCAACTATTGCTAGAGCAGTGGCAAATTTAGACTTGGAAGCTACTACAAGTTGGAAACTGTAGCTCTATGGATTTCGCACGCCAGTGACTAACTATTGGAAAACGAAGCACATGGAGCAGCATTAAATAATGGGATGCGGGATTTCTAAATGAAAAAAGTAAAAGCTATCGATAAATAGATTAATTGTGCGTGTAAGGATACAATAACTACATGGAATAAAGGAATGTTAACAATTGCTGTTGATTATTGCTACTTGTGGGGATTGTAAATATTAAGAAAATCGTTGAAACGTGTTTGTCGTAAATCTGCTCAATGCGCACTCATGGAATGGAAACAGTAAATAAGTGCGCCTGATCAACACAACTGAAACAAACACGAGATTGCAAATACAGTTTGGATTGGAAATTATCGTGATTGAAATGTGTTTTTGCGTAAATAATGGATGACAACCGAAGACGACATGGACAAAAATGTCTGAGCCCATGGCTGCTGAGCAAAAACTGACTAAGCTTATTGGCTATTGTAGGGCACAGCTTAGAATATTAACGGAATTAAATAAATGCGCTATTGGTTAAATAAAGAAAGTGTTGACCAAGTGACTTTTCTTGCTGATGGGTTTCTGAATGAATTCATACAGCTTCATAAATCTATTCAAGCTCTATTATAGGATGATGAAAATGGTGGGGATCAAATGGATTGGTTCGACCCAAAATGATAAGGTATGATGAATTTATGGATAAATGGGTTGGTGATGCAAATTCCCTGGTCACTGAACATCCCCCTGAAATAGATGCCGATGACAATGTGTCAAAAAACCCTAGAAGGTTCTCAAAGGCTTCATCCACAACTTCAAGTCGGCTAAGAGCTGAAACTGGAAGAGCTGCTCTCTTGGCTAAGGCAGATGCACTCAAAGATAAACACCAAGTTAAGATAGAAGAAGCAAAAATACTAGCTGAGCTAAAAGCCAAATAGTAAAACCTGGAAATGCACACCCAAATTGCATCTAATGCCCCTTAAAAGCTATGGAAGAACATGAAGATTCCTTACAAAATGGGACCAAAGACGCAAAGGCTGTCACTACATCCTGTCAGAAAAATTCTGTGTTTACAGGTGACCTACTTTAATACCAATCATTCATAATAGCCTTTGAACATGGTATTGACAGAAGGCGAGGAGACTGAATCCTCGCCAGGCAAGGTGGGCCATGTTTTTCACCCGTTTTGTGTTTACCCTCTTACAGACCAGGCTCCCAGAACGTGAAGGCAGACGCACTGTCCTGGCTGTGTGACACAGAGGAGCGGTCCATGGATCCCACTCCCATACTCCCAGCCTCTTTTGGTGGTGCCGGTAGTGTGGGAGCTGGACGCGGACATTGAGCAGGCGTCACGTGCAGAGCCCTTTCCCCTTCAGTGTCCAGCTGGGCGTCTGTACGTTCCGTCTTCTGTCCGCGACCGACTGATCTATTGGGCCCACACGTCACCCTCCTCTGGTCATCCTGGGATAGGTCGGACGGTGCGCTGTCTTGATGGGAGGTACAGGTGGCCCACTTTAGCTAAGGACGTGAGGATTTATGTTTCCTCCTGCTTAGTGTGCGCCCAGAGTAAGGCTCCTAGACACCTGCTCAGAGGTAAGTTACAAACCTTACCCGTTCCACAACGGCCATGGTCAAAGCTGTCGGTGGATTTCTTAACTGATCTTTCACCTTCACAGGGTAACACCACGATCCTGGTCGTTGTGGATCGTTTTTCTATGTTCTGTCGTCTCCTCCCTTTGCCCAGTCTCCCTACGGCCTTAGAAACTGTGGAGGATCTGTTTACACACGTCTTCCGGCACTACGGGGTGCCTGAGGAAATAGTGTCTGATCGAGGTCCCCAGTTCACGTCAAGGGTCTGGAAGGCATTCATGGAACATCTGGGGGTCTCGGTCAGCCTTACCGCAGGTTTACACCCCGAGAGTAATGGGCAGGTGGAGAGAGTTAACCAGGATGTGGGTAGGTTTCTGCAGTCTTATTGCCAGGACAGAGATGGCCCAGAAATAACTACGCCACTCCTCCACTAACCTTTCTCCTTTTCAATGTGTATTAGAGTATCAGCCAGTTCTGGCTCCATGGCATCAGAGTCAGACCGAGGCTCCTGCAGTGGACAATTGGTTCCGGCGTGTGGAGGAAACCTGGGAGGCCGCCCACGTTCACCTTCAGCGTGCCATACTGTGCCAGAAAGTTGGCGCAGACCGTCACCGCAGTGAGGCCCCGGTGTTCGCACCAGGGGACAGGGTCTGGCTCTCGACCTGAAACCTGCCCATCTGCCTGCGCTGCCTGAAGCTGGGTCCGCGGTTTGTGGGGCTGTTTAAAGTCCTGAGGAGAGTGAACGAGGTATGTTATAGGTTACAGCTACCCACTAATTACCGTATTAACCCCTCGTTCCATGCGTCTCTCCTCAGGCTGGTGGTGGCTGGATGTTCCTCCACCCCTCGAGGGGGTCCCGGCGAACTCCGTTCAATACATTTTGGATTTGAGATGTCGGGCGAGGGGCCTACAGTACCTCGTGGACTGGGAGGCGTACGGTCCGGAGGAGAGATGCTGGGTTCCGATGGAGGACGTATTAGATCCTTCCATGCTGCGAGAATTCCACCGTCTCCATCCAGTTCGCCCTGCGCCTCGCTGCTGGAGCCGCGTGTCAGGGGTGGGGGTACTGTCACTACTTCTGCCGAAGTCGATGCCTCTCCTTGTTCGGGTGGTGCTCGGCGGTTGACGTCACTGGTCTTCTAGCTATCATTGATCAATTTTTCATTTTCCATTGGATTGGAGATGTTTAAAAAGAGCTGTGACATGGCTACTGAAAGTAAGACTTGTTCTGCAGCAACTGTGTCAGAACAGACAAAGAACTGACAGAAAGTAAAGATAAAAAGGCTGTAGAAAAGCATACGAAGAAGTTCAGAGCTTTCTTGTGTGGTCAAAGCTTGTCTGTTGAGGACAAGGCACAGGCTGAGAAAACTATTGTAAGATGCAGCCAATGGCAATCTTTCCCTCAGGAGATTGCTTATCTGGAGGAAGACGGGCATATCAAAAGAAATAGCACCATCTTCAGACTGGATCCTATTCTGCAGGATGGACTACTGAGAGTTGGAGGATGGTTAAGGAGGATATTAAACATCCAGTCATTCTTGGTAAAGGCAGCCACCTCTCCACACTCATCTTGAGAAACATACACAATCAGATTGGACACAGTGGACGGAATCATATGCTCTCCAAATTAAGACAGAGGTATTGGAGAGTGCATGCTCAAACTCTGCTACAGGGAAGATCTTAAAAGCATGCATCTTCTTTCGACGACAGACAGCCAGAGTGGGAGGACAGAAGACGGCTGACCTCCCCAAGAGCCGTGTATCACCTGACCTGCCACCACTTACATATGTAGGCACTGACTACTTTGAACCGATAGAGGTGAAGTGTGGCTGCTCCAACATCAAAATATATGGTGTTATATTCACGTCTAACCAGCCGCACCCTCCATCTAGAAGTAGCATCTTCCCTTGACATATATTTCAAAATATAAAGTCCCCATATTTGGGGTGCCTATTTGATTTTTTTGTATTCCATTCAGTCTAGTATGAGAACGGTAGCCCCTATCTGCAAAAACAGGGTGTCTGCGGAAAGCTGAGTATGGCTATTGTTCGGAGATGGAGACAGATACAATACCTTGTGGATCTGTTCTGGACTAGATGAATAAAGGAGTACCTTCCTTTGACGGAAGAGGGGTAAAAGCTGAACCTCAAGAAAAGGATTCTCAGAACAGATGATTTCGTGCTTATCGTGGACAGCACAACACCCAGGAACACTTTGCTGATGGGAAGTGTCATTAAACCTATTCAAGACTCAAAAGGTCATATTCGGGGCGTAGTCCTTAAGACCAAAACATCTGTCTTGGAACGACTCATCACCAAACTAGGTCTGCCCCAGGAAGCAGCAGATAATTAAATATACAGAAAAGTACACCCTCATACAGAATGATGGTATTAAATAAATTTTGAAGTGTACCATATGAAATTAGGAAGAACCTCAGTTTTGAATATGAAGATAAGTTATGGCTCCTTGAAGATTTCAGTTGAAATTATAATTGTTTTGTTAATGGCAGCCACAATTAGGGTCCGGTAATGTAGGAGCCACAAGGGCCTTTAAAAATAATTTGAATTTATGATTAATAAGAAGGATATGCATTATTATTTAGATGAGTTTCCCATATTACGGTTACTTATTTACCTGAGCCATGATTGACAGCTTGAATATGCCCACTATACTGCGGAGCGAATGTCAATATGGGGAGGTAGTTTGGGAAGCTAAGGGGGGAGTCCTAGCACTGGTTAGGGACTACACCACTGACAACATTTCATATTATACTTTACACATAACACACAGGTACAAAAGGTACATTGTTCTTGAAAGTTTCATTTAGTTATGAATGAAGACGTGTGGCACTCTATGGAACCCTGATTCTAAAGGAGAACAAAGGAATAAAAGATGTGTATAAACTTAAATCAACTATTGCTAGAGCAGTGACTTGGAAACCACTGCAGTTTTCAATTAGTCAGCAGAAGCGTGCGTGCATTCATGCCTGCGTGATTGCACTCAGACATGTTTTTGAGAATGTTTCTATGAGTGGGTGTTCGCAATATACAGTACCAGTCAAAAATTGACGCATCTACTCATTCAAGGGTTTCTTTATTTTTACTATTTTCTACATTGTAGAATAATAATGCAGCCATCAAACCTATGAAATAACACATATGGAATCATGTTGTAACCACAAAAAAAGTGTTAAACAAATCAAAATATATTTGAGATTTTAGATCCTTCAGAGTAGCCACCCTTTGCCTTGATCACAGCTTTGCACACTCTTGACATTTTCTTAACCAGCTTCATGAGGTAGTCACCTGGAATGCATTTCAATTAACAGGTGTGCCTTGTTCAAAGTTCATTTGTGAAATGTATTTCCTTCTTAATGCATTTGAGCCAATCAGTTGTGTTGTGACATGGTAGGAGTGGTATACAGAATATGGTATTTTAGCAAATAGGGCTAAGTTCATATTCCGGCAAGAACAGCTCAAATAAGCAAAGAGAAACGACAGTCCATCATTACTTTAAGATATGAAGGTCAGTTAATTCAGAAAATTAAGAACTTTTAAAGTTTCTTGAGGGTCATTCGCAAAAACCATCAAGCACTGTGATGAAACTGGCTCTCACGAGGACCGCCACAGGAAGAACCAGAGTTACATCTGCTGCAGAGGATAAGTTCATTAGAGTTACCAGCCTCAGAAATTGCAGCCCAAATAAATGTGTCCCAGAGTTCAAGTAACAGACACATCTCAACATCAACTGTTCAGAGGAGCCTGCATGAATGAGGCCTTCATGGTCGAATTGCGGCAAAGAAATCACTACTATAGGACACCAATAATAAGAAGACACTTGCTTGGGCCAAGAAACACAAGCAATGGACATTAGACTGGTGGAAATCTGTCCTTTGGTCTGATGAGTCCAAATTTGAGATTTTTGGTTCCAAACGCTGTGTCTTTCTGAGACGCAGAGTAGGTGAACGGATGATCTCCGCATGTGTGGTTCCCACTGTGAAGCATGGAGGAGGAGGAGTGATGGTGCTTTGCTGGTGACACTGTCTGATTTATTTAAAATCCAAGGCACACTTAACCAGCATGTCTACCACAGCATTCTGCAGTGATACGCCATGCCATCTGGTTTGCACTTAGTGGGACTATAATTAGTTTTTCGACAGGACAATGGCCCAATACACCTCCAGGCTGTGTAAGAGCTATTTTATCAAGAAGGAAAGTGATGGAGTGCTGCATCAGATGATCTGGCCTCCACAATTGTAACGAGTACGCTAGTCGGGAAGCAAGTACAGGGAGTGAATATAATAATAAATGAAACATGGAACAAAACAATTAACACGAGTAGCGTGCAGACATAACACAGGAACAGAACCAATAACACCTGAAGAAAGAACCAAGGGGAGTGACATATAGGGAAGGTAATCAGGAAGGTGATGGAGTCTGGGTGAGTGTCATGAGGCGCAGGTGCGCGTAACCATGGTGGCTGGTGTGCATAATGAGACAACTGGCAACATCGAGTGCCGGAGAAGGGGAGCGGGAGTAAACGTGACAACAATCATCCGACCTCAACCCAATTGAGATGGTTTGGGATGAGTTGAACTGCAGTGTCTAGGAAAAGCAGCCTACAAGTGCTCAGCATGTGAGAACTCCTTCAAGACATAGAAAAGCATTCCAGGTGATGCTGGTCGAGAGAATGCCAAGAGTGTGCAAAGCTGTCATCAAGGCAAAGGGTGGCTACTTTGAAGAATTTGTTTAACACTTTTTGGTTACTTCATGATTCCATATGTGTTATTCCATACATTTGATGTCTTCCCTATTATTCTACACTGTATAAAATTGTAAAAATAAAGAAATCCCTTGAATGAGTAAGTGTGTCCAAATTTTCGACTGGTGCTGTATGTGCTGTAAAGCTTCTCTCATTACATACCTGTGTTTGTGTAGAGAAACGGGAACATCCTCCTGAATGACAGCACGATGTCAATCTTGAAGCGATGGTAAATAACAACACTAACAGTAAACATCAATACCAGACTCGTCAGTAGTACCCCAATAGGGAGCAGGTAGTTTGGATCTGTGCAGAAAAAGTCAAGAAGATAGCATTTATTATTTACACAACCATTTTTACCCAAAGTCAAGCTGACTGGTTTTAATTCTAAAACATTCTTTTGTGTGTGTTGAGGTTGCAAAGTTATGAAATATATTACACTATCAAAACAAGGGTAAAGGGACAGGAGAATACGTGACTCTTCTCTTTTTGAACACCGTTATGTTGTCTTCCAGGCAGTATTGTCAGTGGTCACCAATCGTCTCCAAGGCATTCCTAGTCAATCGCCAAACATTTTTATAAAAATAAAACAACGAAAAGCCTTCCATTCCTATTTTTATTTATTGGTCTTGCGCTGTTGGCCGTAGGTGCACACGATTCAGCGGCCCTGCACGCCGGGTAAGCAAAGTATTCCCATTTCATGTGCCCAGAAAAACTCTGGCTGCATTCCGAACACTTAAAAGACACACCCAATCCCCTCAGCCCTCAAAATAAGTGGACACTTCTGATGACATATCATGACGTCTGACGAGTATACATTTGCAGTGTGAGGGAGGAAGGAATGATTTTTAAATGGATCGCCCTTGCCTGGAAATTCATCCCCCGTTCATCCCGCGATGATTGTGTTTTCAGACTCCGGTAGCTTGTGGGTGCTATATATTGTGGGTGCTATATATGTACTAGAGTCAATTATTGCATGTCTACTTATATTAACTATATAATTATTAATATACGCATACTGTATGATAGATAGAAAATTAATTAGCTAACTAACTAACGTTAACCTGCCTTGCTACTTCTGAAGTAAAATGTTTTATTTCTACAATTTCCAAAAGCTAACCAAACAAAACCATCATTAATTTTACGAGACGTGTTTGTGCCGTCATGTGCATTAGTAGCACAACTCCTAACTTATTTACATTCGTTTTTACTTACACTTGTATGTTGACGTTGAGGTTTTAAGCTTTGTTGGACTTTTCTTAGCGGATGTACAATCATCGCAAATTGAATTATGGGGCGTTTCAGGCCCCGAAGTGAACATAATTGTACACTCACAAACTCCATTAAAAATGAGGGCTGAGGGGCTTACGTTGCAAACTTCCCTTGCTTGACCAATCATTCCCCCAAGGGCATAAGGTGAGGGTAAGTGGACGAGGGTGTGTCTTTTATGAGTTTGAAACACAGCCTCTGCCTTCCCGTCATCCCAGAGAGCAAATCACGTGCACTAAAATTCTAGCGCTGGCTAAAAGAACACTGAAGGATAGTTGATACTGTGAGATTTCAAAACTTGTATAACCATGAATAGAGAGAGTCTGTCAATGAATACAACAAAGAGTTGCTATTTTTATGAGTGAGTTTGTTTAAGTTCATAATCAGCACTGTCAACACCACAGGAGGTGTTACTTGGGGAGGACAGGTTCGTGGTAATGGTGGGGGCAGAATTAGTGGAAGGGTATCAAATACACCAAACACATGGTTTCCATGGATGCCTTTCCATTTACTCCGTTGTAGCCATTATTATGAGCCGTCCTCCCCTCAGCAGCCTCCACTGGTCAACACTTTTATAAGCCATCAAATGAGCATTCTTCCTACTTCCACTAGCGCTACAACCAGAACTACAGGAAAGTGTATATATAGGCTTGCATTGTTATTATTAGGGTATTTTTTGGATATAGATGAATATTTCACTTTCTCTGTTCATAGGAGGAACAACATTAATTTGTGTATGGGGTGAGGTAATGCGGTGAGATTCGAATTTCACTATCTGCTGGAAGACGGTGTCCCCTTTTAGTCAGTGTCAGTGGCGGAATCTGCTGTTCTCCCTCCGCTGAGACTGACCATCAGATGCAAGCACCATCAGCCCAGTAAAATAAAAAATAAATTATTTAAATGTATGCTCATTCAGCTGTGCCTGAAGTAATATAACAACTAATCTATTACCTGTGTGATCATATAGCCTACCTAAAATTTGAAATCTAATTTTAAAACAATGCATTGGCAGGCAATTCAAGCAAAGCCAATATGCAGAGATAATGTATTGGGCCTATAGCCTACTGCCCAAACCTCATTGCTACAATAATGTTTTTAATAATGTTTTTAATAGGTTAATGTAGCATACGCGTAAGTTTTTTAAAAGTCATGTTCCAAAAAAATCTGAGGTAGATCTCAGATTGCATTTTGACTGTTGATAACTGGTCTAACCTGTAGGGTGGAGTGTGAAGGAGGCTGTATAATAGCCTCTGTCGCTCCAGGTCTGACACGTGTAGTCAATGTAAAAGTCTTCCTCTTCCACCTCCAAGAAATTCAACCGACGCTCAATCCACACACCCGTCTTCTCTTCTTCTCTCCACTCGCTGGTTGGGCGGGAGAGAGGGAGGGAGAGAAGATGTCAAACGATTTCCACCCGTGAACAAATAATCAAACCATGTTCACAATTGAATTGACATAAACCCGGTTTCCATCCAACCATTTCATAATAATAATACTAATAATAATATATGCCATTTAGCTGACATGACACATAAAAAAAAGTTACTACAAGGCTGATGGAAACAACAAATCAAAGTCGGCTCAATTTCATAAATGTCGACAGACAATTGGTTCATTTGACATGTTGGGATCGCTTTGTCTGTAAAATTAATTATGCTAGAAAAAGGCCGGTGGAAACCGATTATGCGCTAATATTTATATAATAACAATCATATGGAAATAAACTTGGAATCACACAATATGTTATGTTGTAGGCCTACCACCACAAGGTGGAAAAGCTGTCACACCCTGATCTGTTCCACCTTTGTGATTGTCTCCACCCCCCTCCAGGTGTCACCCATCTTCCCCATTATCCCCTGTGTATTTATACCTGTATTCTCTGTCTGTTGCCAGTTCGTCTTGTTTGTCAAGCTTACCAGCGTTTGTCCTGTCAGCTCCTGTTTTTTCCCCAGCCTCTCTTTTTCCTCGCCCTCCTGGTTTTTGACCCTTGCCTGTCCTGACCCTGAACCCACCCGCCTGACCACTCTCCCTGCCCCTGACACTGAGCCAGCCTGCCGTCCTGCACCTTTGCCCCCATCTGGATTTCCGACCTCTGCCTGACCTGACCCTGAGCCTGCCTGCCGTCCTGTACCATTGCCTCTGTAGTTGTATTAAACATTGTTACTTCACCACGGTCTGCATCTGGGTCTTACCTTATCCTGATAAAAACTTGGAAAGCAGTGGTGTGTATTCATGGATGCCAAAGAAAACCATGTTTCCCCAAATATTTGACCAATAAAAAAAATCTAATTTTAAATTATTAGTCTTTTGTCTGTGTTTTTATAATTTCCTGTTAATTGGCAAGTGGCTGAATCTCACCGGAGAAATCATCCAAGCGAGGGAAATGCCCTCCTCTGTCTCAGTACGTGTAGCCCGTGTATCTGATGCTGTCTGGACCAAAAGAGTATAACATGTTGGTGCCGTAGCAGTCGATTGATTGATGCAAGCATTTGCAAGCCTGCCAAACCCAGATGACACTGGGCAAATTGTGCGCCCCCTCATGGGTCTCCCGGTCATGGCCGGCTGCAAGACAGCCTGGAATCGAACCCGGGTCTGTAGTGACACCTCAAGCACTGCGAAGCAGTGCCTTAGACCGCTGTGCCACTTGGTAGCCGAGAACTCACTCTCATGTTGGTCTATTAACTAATTTACCTCCTGGTGATGTCACAAAACTCCATGCCACCAAAACAGGCTAAAATATCAGGTGGTCTTTTCAAACAGCTCTTACACTAAAGGGGCATTATCATAGTTTGCTTGGCTGCCAATTATCATATAAAGTGATTTTGCTATTATTTATATCTCATTATATAACCCGTCTACTTTATCAGCAAACTGTTGTCTAGAGAGTATGTGCCACAACCAGATTGGAAAAGTTAGCTACATATCGCAACAGTTGTTTTGATAAAACTATCGGTTGAGTTGAAAATGCGATGGAAACCCATTTCATATATATATATTTTTGGGACATGGGAACTTAACCGCAAAAGTGTTTTTTCTGTGCATATTGTTTTTATGCAGATTTGTTTAAATATTTGCATGATAATATGTCACTAATTGAATGGAAATCTAGATTTAAACTGTTTGTAATTCAGGGATATGGACCCCATCTTGATCTTAATGGTATATCCTTGATATGATTTCAACAGTTTGGATACTATACAGTTGAACATCCATCTGGATGACACAGAATACAGGCATATAGAAGTTTTACAGTATGTGTTGTGATGCTGCTATCTCAACCTACCTTTGTGATTCCTGAAAGACTCGCTCTGAGACATTTTCGGGAATATCGTCATCTCTAGCTATCCAATTCAAGTCCGCGCATTGTCCCCCCACACTCAGCACAAACACCCGACACATCTTACTGAAGGAAGAGCCTAGGGGGCAAACATTGAATTCTTTGTAAAGTTCATACATTACTTAATGTGTACAAAGGACCCAACTAGTTACATATACACTGAGTGTACAAAACATTAAGAACACCTGCTCTTTCCGTGACATAGCCTGACCAGGTGAATCCAAGTGAAAGCTATGATCCTTATTGATATCACCTGTTAAATCCACTTCAATCAGTGTATATGAAGGGGAGGAGACAGGTTAAATAATTATTTTCAATCCCTGAGACAATTGAGACATCGATTGTATATGTGTGCCATTCAGAGGGTGAATGGGCAAGACAAAAGATTTAAGTGCCTTTGATCAGGGGAATCGTGTGTATCAAGAATGGTCCACCACCCCAAAGGACATCCAGCCAACTTGACACAACTGTGGGAATCATTGGAGTCAACATGGGCAGCATCCCTGTGGAACACTTGGGACAACTTTTAGAGTCCATGCCCAGACGAATTGAGGCTGTTCTGAGGGCAAAATGGGGGAGGTGCAACTCAATATTAGGGAGGTGTTCCTCATGTTTTGTACAGTGTAATTACACAAACTTTGTGTAAACTCTTGTCTGTATTCTGTCTCTAAATGTTGTCTATCTCTAGCAGCACCGCATCATCAAGTAAAATTCAGAGTATATGTTAATGTACTTGTCAAATAAAGGTGATTCTGATATTTAGAAGTCATACAGATATAGTAGGAGCACACACACACACACACACACACACACACACACACACACACACACACACACACACACACACACGTTCCATAGTGTCTTACCCAAATCTGCTTTGATGATCTTATTAGCAGGTTCAACCACTTTGGGGTCAAGGCAATACTCCTCTGAAATTATGACAATGATTCATAAACGTTATAAACAGATGCAAAAATATGCAGTCACCTGACCCTATAGAAAACAACCGCTTCTAAGCTCTCAGAGCAAGTATGAAAGTATGAAATCATGAAGTTGCCCATTAATATCTGACCCTGTGTCAGGGGTTATGTAATGGGTAGGTTAAGGATTTTGGGTATATGGTAATAATCTGATCCCAGATCTGTGGTTAGGAGCAACTTCTATGAGCAGTGCCAACAGTACTCACTTTTCACCGTACCCACAAAAGTCTCTGAAATCCTGCCGCTGAGCCCTTCCAGGTCAAAGGTCATGGTGCAAGTGTAGAACCCATGGTCTTCAGGGCTGACCTGAGCTACTAAGAGTTTCTGGCCATCAATGACATAGGTAAACCTGTTCCACAATGGGTCATCTTTCACAATGCGTTCGCATCCCTGAAAGATTTCAAGTAGAAATGCACACTGAAAGGTAATGGAAATGGAATACGGCTCGTGGGTCTTTCTTGAATTACGGTGGCATTTGCGTCCCTTGCATTTGCAACCATGAAAAAAACTTTAAAATGACAAATAGTTAGTTACACATCATACATGTTTTTGTTTATTGAACTGTTCCTCAATAATAAACCATAATGAAAGTCCTTTATACTGCAAAAACGTTTTTTTTTAAAAAAGGGTTAATGACCTTAGATTTGAGCATCTGTGGCCTCCATTTAAGGAAATCCTCAATAACCAAACGTTTGTAATTGGTGTTACCATCATTGGTGTTACTACTCCTACTGGTGGCAGAACGTTATCGTAATGATAAAACATTTCATCATGCTGCCATATTAGTTGATTTAGAATGGGAACATGTACCTAAATACATTTAAACATTTAACATTTTTTTTAACTTTGGAATTTCTTTTGCAAAATGACATGCCCAAATGCCACAGCAACTCAAGAATTACCCTAGTAATACAAAATATTCAATATTGCAGTTAAGTTAATGTTAAGATAATGTCTTATCCATTAAGACCTACAGTAAGCCTTCTATGAGAATAATTGGATGTAAAAAGTGTATATTTGATGGAACGTTCTCTCACATGTAGTCACCCTACATTCATATAGTTTTAAAGATAAATGAAGAATACAAAGAGACAAACTTTCCATCACTGCCAGGCCTCAAGGTTCCCCTCAACATTCTCCCTCCCATCTGTTTAGCGTATAGGACTCACCTTGTACCACTGGATGGAGTAATTGTCCACTTTCCTGATCTGGTCACTCAATGGGCAGGACAGGAAAGAGCTGGCTGTATTGGTCAGGACCTGTTCAACCTCATTCTGTGGTCGACCGCATTCTTCTGGGTTGATCTGGTTCACAATCAGTAAGGTAGCCTGCTTGTAGCACTGGGAGGGAGTTCTGTTCATCCAAGATAGCAGGCAATATTTACAGCACTGTACTACTGGGTCTGTACCACACACACACACACACACACACACACACAAACACACACACACAAAAGTATGTGGACACCCCTTCAAATTAGTGGATTCAGCTATTTCTGCCACACCCATTGTTGACAGGTGTATAAAATCGAGCACACAGCCACGCAATCTCCACAGACAAACATTGGCAGTAAAATGGCCTTACTAAAGAGCTCAGTGACTTTCAATGTGGCACCATCATAAGATTCCAACAAGTCAGCTTGTGGAAATGTCTAGGAGCAACAACCGCTCAGCCGCGAATTAGTAGGCCAGACAAGCTCACAGAACGGGGCCGCCGAGGCTCATACATCGGGGTGGCAGGGTAGCCTAGTGGTTAGAGCGTTGGACTAGTAACCGAAAGGTTGCAAGTTCGAATCCCCGGGCTGACAAGGTCGTGAGTCGTGATAGTCGGGAGTTTCCTGAAATGCAGCCGCACACAAGCCTAAATTCACCATACGCAATGCCAAGCGTCAGCTGCAGTGGTGTAAAACTTGCCGCCATCGGACTTTGGAGAAGTGGAAACGCATTCTCTGAAGTGATGAATCACTCTTCACCATCTGGCAGTCAGACGGACGAATCTGGGTTTGGCAGATGCCAGGATTAAGCTACATGCCCCAATTTATAGTGCCAACTGTAAAGTTTGGTGGATGATAAATAATGGTCTGGGGCTGTTTTTCATGGTTTGGGCTAGGCCCCTTAGTTCCAGTGAAGGGAAATCTTAACGCTACAGGATACAATGACATTCTAGACGATTCTGTGCTGCCAACTTTGTGGCATCAGTTAATGGAAGGCTCTTCCCTGTTTCAGCAAGACAATGCCCCCGTGCAGAAAGTGAGGTCCATACAGAAATGGTTTGTCGAGATCTGTGTGGAAGAACTTGACTGGCCTGCACAGTGCCCTGACCTCAACCCCATCGAACACCATTGGGATGAATTAGAACGCCGATGGTGAGCCAGGCCTAATCACCCAACATAAGTACCCGACCTCACTAATGCTCTTGTCGCTGAATGGGAAGCAAGTCCCCACAAAAATGTTCCAAAATCTAGTGGAAAGCTTTCCCAGAAGAGTAGACGAACTCCATATTAATGCCCATGATTTTGGTCATGTAGTGTATATATCCTACCTCACAACACAGACATAGTCTCCAGCATCGTCCATCTCAATGTTAAACATCCACAGTGTCTTCCCCTGCACCAATGTTTTTCCTGTCTCGCTGGTCAGCTTTCTCCCAGTCCTTGGGTCGTACCATGAGATGTTATAGGGGACGGTGTGATAGTTGAACACGTTGGGGGCCAACAGGGTGGATGTCAACATGGCGGCATCACCCGGGACTGAAAAGACCCGCTCAAACTCTCGTCCATAGTCCTTACAGAGCTCTGTACACAAAGAGTACATAGAGTGAAGACAAACATGCGGCACAGAGACTATTTGAGGCCCCCCTTGAAGAATGTGGATGCGCACACAATTTTTTGTTGTAAATTATGCAATTCTACTGTGTGTCATGTAAGTATTGATTTTGTACAGAGATGGTCTCATCAAAAATATCTGTGCTTAAAACCTTTTAGAAAAGGGTTCTGCCCCCTCCCCCACCAATGGGTGCTCATTTTGTTTTTTGCCCTAGCACTACACAGCTAATTCAAATAATCTAAGCTTGATGATGTGGTTATTTGAATCAGCCGTGTAGTGCTAGGGAAAAAATCAAAATGTGCACCCATGGCGGGCCCCATGACCGAGTTTGGTAGTACCTGTTTTAGCACACCAATAAACGTGCACACAGATACCATATTTGCACGGCCGCTGTATCAAAGACTAATTCCATCAACGCCCACCAGAGGTCAAAGTTGAGGTATCCCGAAGTGAAGGGCCATGTTTCAGATTATAGTGAGGGCCATTGAATTGAGACAGTTTTGGTAATTCAAACCGTGCTTCTAGCTGTCCTCATAACTACTGCTTGATTGATTGATTAATGGCTGACTGGAAGTCTTTGGTGAAGTGTGTCCTACCTACCTCCTACAGCCTTGGAGCTGCCAGTGAAACAGATGAGTGAGAAGAGGAAGATCTGCAACATCTGACGCCAATCCATAGCTGAAACAGAGAGACACAGGGAACACTCATTACCAAAGCAACACTGAACAATAAGCTCAAACAAACTAACAGAATCCTACAGGACATATCATAACACTGTTCAAAATCCTCACCAAGTGAAATGATCACACACAAAAAAAGTATCATTCCGCTTCCCGACCTTCCACTGAATACCTCACTTGTCAGCTGAATCTCCTACACAAACACGCCACAGGCAATCTGGGGCAGGCCTTTATGGAAAACCAATCATATTTGACTACAGGAGTCACCACGGTATGGCAGGCAGGCAGGATAATACCTCATGCCTAGTGGAGGGACAGACACATTCCCCAGTCCACCACAGGAAGACTGGCTGACTAACTGACTGGGGACGTCTCCAGGGCTCTGCCGGTAACTCGATGAGTAAAGCTAAGACATATAATAACAAAACCCAAGAGAGAAAATGATCAGCAGGGGTCAGCAACTCCCACCCTGGAGTGTTACCCTGCAGCACCTGATTTTACTAGCTGCTCAATAGGACGTTGATTAGTTGAATCATGTGTGTTATAGCAGAATCCTGCATTCCCAGTAGCTGTCCAGGAGAAGGGTTGGCCAGCCCTGGAGTGATGATACTGTTTAGCCTAAGAGTCATGAGGTCAGTCATGGTTATGAACGCTTAACTGCCTGATCCCAGCTGGTCTAGATTGACTCACTACATGACTTGACTATATAGTACATTTCGATCCCCTTCTATAATACAAGCTTGACTCTTTGTTAAGGGGAAATGGTTGGTTTTACAGGCATTTCATACTGTCTGACAGACACACTTCACAGTGGAGGTGTTTAACTGTATAACTGTAAGCCAGCTGTTATAACAACTAAGTTAACTAATGAGGTGTCAAACTACTTATGTCCACTTGTAATGTGATATCACATGTAAATTCTGCAACTAAAGGAAATAGTAAGGGAATTAAAACAAACATTTTTGCCAATTTTTAAACTACATACATCCAATGACATGGTGCCATTTTTTGTTGATTTCACATTGAATTCATGCTAGTTGGCAACTCAACCAAATATAAATCAAAACTAGATGTTGAACTGACATCTTTGCCCAATGGGATGTGATCGTGTCTCAATGTATTCAAGGTATGAAATTATAGTTATTTTCAAATATAATCTCTTTTGGGGCTTAGTTTTGGTCAATTCGCATTGTACAAAGTATTATAATTATGTTCCGGCCCCCTGACCATCCTCTCCAAGAAAAACATGCCTGCAGCTAAATCTTGTCACGATCGTCGTAAGGAGCGGACCAAAATGCAGCGTTGTATGTGTTCATGATGATTTTTTAATTAAAGAAAGCACTGAATACAAACTATACAAAACAATAAACAAATAACGACCGTGACGCTATAATGAGAACTGTGCTGACACAAGCAACTAACATAGACAATCACCCACAACCCAAAATAACAAAACAGGCTACCTAAATGTGGCTCCCAATCAGAGACAACGACTAACACCTGCCTCTGATTGAGAACCATATCAGGCCAAACACAGAAACAGACAAACTAGACATCCAACATAGAATGCCCACTCAGATCACACCCTGACCAAGCAAAACATAGAAACATACAAAGCAAACTATGGTCAGAGTGTGACAAATCTAGTTGGCTACCCCTGCACTACAGGATGTGGAAACAAGAGTGGTAGTAGGTGCCTGAATCTGATTGGCGGGGTGTCAACCACAATGATTGGTGGTGCCATACAGGAAGTGCTATCTCTGCCCTATCTACCTCTCAGCACAACCACAGGAAAACACACTAATAAAGATATTACAGCTAACTGATAGAAATATATAAATAGCAAAAGGTGTACGTACACAGACTGAGAATGGAAATTAATTGTGCCAACAAACAGAGAGAAACAGGATTGATAAAAGTTATCAGGTTAGATTAGTATCAAAGAAAAAAGAGGAGTTGCAGAATTCCAGTACACCCAGTGTAGAGAGAGAAAATACAACTGAAAACATGTTGAAGTAGAACCACTTAGCAGTCTTGGTTTTCCAAAAAACGGGGATAGAATGAGAAATCTATAAATATCAAAACATTGAAAATAAAATCAAAAGACAGGAAAAGTCTAATTCAGAGATCTACTAGATTCAGCCGCGGGCCACATTTTTAGTTTTTAGTTGGGGGGCCGGAACATAATTCAGCAATAAGGCCCGAGGGTGTGTGCTATAACAGCTAAGGGCTGTTCTTATGCACGAAACAACAAAATGCCTGGATACAGCCCTGAGCCGTGGTATATTGGCCATACACCACTAACCCCTGGGGTGCTTTATTGCTATTATAAACTAGTTCCCTACATAATTACAGCAGTAAAAATAAATGTTTTGTCATACCCATGGTATACGGATTGATATGCCAGGGCTGTCAGCCAATCAGCATTCTTGGCTCAAACCACCCAGTGTGTCACGACTTCCACCGAAGTCGGCTCCTCTCCTTGTTCGGGCGGCGTTCGGAGGTCGACGTCACCAGCTCTCTAGCCATCGCCGCTCCATTTTTCATGTATCCATTTGTTTTGTCTTGTTCCCTGCACACCTGGTTTTCATTCCCCAATCAATCTACATGTATTTATTCCACTGTTCCCCATCATGTCTTTGTGAAAGATTGTTTGTGTTACGTGTGCATTGTTGACGCGGCAGACTGGTTTGTTTTGTCCGTGTTATTATTTTACGAAGATGTTTATTGTTAAACATAATTATTGTGAGTGTTTTGCGGGTTTTGCTCTTTTGCCTAAATAAAGTGTGCACCTGTTCACAAATCTCTGCTCTCCTGCACCTGACTTCGCTACCAGTACGCACACATTCTGACACAAATAATTTGTAGACTGCATATTGACTGCAAGAAGCCCAAACAGATCTAATGTTTGACTAAAACATAATTATTTCAAACCTTGCTTACATTTGTATACGATCACTTGTCTCTCTATTATGTGTGGGAATACTTGGGAAGAGATTTCTTGAATTAAAATCACTTGGAGCTCATTTCCTGGTGTTTTTACAGTCTTTTATGTAATTGTATTTATTTATTTTGTTTAGAAAACTTAGGGGGCCGAATAAAACCACTCATGGGCCAAATTCGGCCCGCCGCTGCCAGTTGGGGAACCCTGGTCAAGTTGATTTAATAAAGATCCAAATGAGAGAAATTGACAGAGCTAGTTCTAGCCTGGAGTGGGAAGAGGAGAAGGGGGAGGAGGGGGTAAAGACCGTGTTGGCTGGGACAGGCGCAGACAGAGAGGAGCGTGGGAAGAGAGAGGATAGGAATAGGCGTAGGAGGGACTGCAGGATACAGGGGCCAAGGGCTGTGACTCACTAACCATCAGAAACCTTGTCTGAACAAGTTCTGTCTTGTTTTGCTTCTTTATTTGACTTAAGGGGGTTGGTTCCACTACGGATTAAGACATATCCAGTTGTAGACTGGCACTTTCACATTTCCTGTACTTTAAGATTCAGTGTAGGGTAAAATGGGCCTCAATTTTCATGGCCATTTCCAACCCTTCCAAAAACACCCACTGTTGTGTTCAGTAGGGCATATCGTAACATAATGTTTTGCAAAAGAAAACAAAAATGTGTGTTCTTTTTGGGCAAGATCAGGTAATAACTGCTCATTTTTTTAAAAGAAGGCCCTACTGAACAAGTCCCAGGTGTAGAACAGAACATGCCTACATGGTAAAAAAGTACCTGCTGTGGTGTTGCAAGAGCCCCTAACTGAACACATTTATAAATGTGTGATTACAAACGGTCAGACCATGGCTATTTAGTTTAGTTAACTCTGGGTACACAGTAAGTAGTGCTGTTTGTCCAAACAGACACAACATAGTTGGACTTTTACCGTCAGTTTTTCAGGGTCAAAGTTACGAGAAATGTCAAGAAAAAAGGGACCCATGAACCCTCTTGCATCTGCCAGAGTACCTAAACTCTACACAGCATGTGTACTTAACCACAACACAATCTCTACACAACACGCATACAGAAAAACTACACAACATCTGTAGACAGCCTCTACACAACATGTGTACACAACTTCTACCCAAATGTTTACACACTGCACTACATCTACACTGCATGAGTACACAACCTATAAACAACATATAAACCATCTATACACAACACCTGTAAACAACAACTTCATGATCTACTCTTAAAATGTTAACCAAAACTGGGTTTCCAAAGACAACTACTGCATATGTGAAGGATTGTGTTGCATGAAGAGTGTTTAGGAATACTGTAGTGTATGACGATATTGTACTAGCTGTGATTTAAAACTGTCACCAGAGGGCAATGTCTCAGCTGCCTGTGAGTCATTCTAGATGACCTAAAAGATTAAGCAGTTTGCAGATTAAATGTTCAGAAATGGGAGCAAGTATGCTGACGTGTATTTGATCAGACATGAAGAGGCTAATCTAAAAGGGTGTCATTCTACTGTGACAAAAGGCTCATTGAGAATAATTATACTGTGACCAGAACATACCTGCATTGACTCTACAGCCGCGACACACGCATTGGCTTGTTCACATTGCCCTGCTACAATGTGTGGATTGTTGCACACGCCCTGCTACAATGTGTGGATCATTGACAGCAAGCACTCTCACCTACAGTATGTTTACTGTACCTCACTGTGTTGTTTCAATGTATCTGGGGGTAAACACAGACTTTTTTGAGAGAGAGATTCGTCTTCATGTATCAACCATTATCATGATTGGATCATAGAGACAGAAGGGTCACGTGGGAATATCCAGATATTGAGATGATGGAAGTGAACTCAATGTGACAGACTGTCAGAAGCTTGGTGATCACTCCCAGTGGCCTTTATATCCCAAATAAATGGCCAGTTAACGTCTTCAGTTCTAGTGGTTAGAGCATTTTGCCAGTAAACAAAAGGTTGCTGGACTGAATCCCCAAGCTCGCAAGGTAAAAATATGTCATTCTGCCCCTGAGCAAGGCAGTTAACCCACTGTTCCCCAGGCGCCGAAGACGTGGATGTTGTTTAAGGCCGCCCCCCACACCTCTCAGATTCAGAGGGGTTGGGTTAAATGTAGAAGACATATTTCAGTTGAATACATTCAGTTGGACAACTGACTAGGTATCCCCATTTCACTTACTACAGTAATGATGTCTGCCTATTGAAAAGGATGGTGGGAAAGCTCTCTGGTGAGACGAGTACAGTTATAATCATTTTATTAGTGGATGATCACCAGATCTGGCAGAGGTGAAAGTAAATGGAGATTTCTCTCCCACATTGGCTTAATATAATTACGCATATCTGACATCTCACAATAAATCTGATAAATTACGTGAGAGATGTGATTGACTAAAACAATGAGCAGATTTAGTCTGGGGGAAAGCACGGCAGACTACAAAACAAGAAAAAACACAACTCACAAAACAACATCAAGAAGAACATCAACCATTAACATGCCCCATTCAAGAAATGTAGAACCAGGAACAGATATAGATAGCCCTTGGATCTCCCCAGACCTGACTGCCCTTAACCAACACAAAAACATCCTATGCCGTTCTGCATTAGCATCGAACAGCCCCCGTGATATGCAGCTGTTCAGGAAAGCTAGAAACCATTATACACAGGCAGTTAGAAAAGCCAAGGCTAGCTTTTTCAAGCAGAAATTTGCTTCCTGCAACACTAACTCAAAAAAGTTCTGGGACACTGTAAAGTCCATGGAGAATAAGAACACCTCCTCCCAGCTGCCCACTGCACTGAAGATAGGAAACACTGTCACAACTGATAAATCCACCATAATTGAGAATTTCAATAAGCATTTTTCTACGGCTGGCCATGCTTTCCACCTGGCTACTCCTACCCCGGTCAACAGCACTGCACCCCCAACAGCAACTCGCCCAAGCCATCCCCATTTCTCCTTCTCCCAAATCCGTTCAGCTGATGTTCTGAAAGAGGTGCAAAATCTGGACCCCTACAAATCAGCCGGGCTAGACAATCTGGACCCTTTCTTTCTAAAATGATCTGCCGAAATTGTTGCCACCCCTATTACTAGCCTGTTCAACCTCTCTTTCGTGTCGTCTGAGATTCTCAAAGATTGGAAAGCAGCTGCGGTCATCCCCCTCTTCAAAGGGGGGGACACTCTTGACCCAAACTGCTACAGACCTATATCTATCCTACCATGCCTTTCCAAGGTCTTCGAAAGCCATGTCAACAAACAGATTACCGACCATTTCGAATCTCACCTCTCTGCTATGCAATCTGGTTTCAGAGCTGGTCATGGGTGCACCTCAGCCACGCTCAAGGTCCTAAACGATATCTTAACCGCCATCGATAAGAAACATTACTGTGCAGCCGTATTCATTGATCTGGCCAAGGCTTTCGACTCTGTCAATCACCACATCCTCATCGGCAGACTCGACAGCCTTGGTTTCTCAAATGATTGCCTCGCCTGGTTCACCAACTACTTCTCTGATAGAGTTCAGTGTGTCAAATCGGAGGGTCTGCTGTCCGGACCTCTGGCAGTCTCTATGGGGGTGCCACAGGATTCAATTCTTGGACCGACTCTCTTCTCTGTATACATCAATGAGGTCGCTCTTGCTGCTGGTGAGTCTCTGATCCACCTCTACGCAGACGACACCATTCGGTATACTTCTGGCCCTTCTTTGGACACTGTGTTAACAACCCTCCAGGCAAGCTTCAATGCCATACAACTCTCCTTCCGTGGCCTCCAATTGCTCTTGAATACAAGTAAAACTTAATGCATGCTCTTCAACCGATCGCTACCTGCACCTACCCGCCTGTCCAACATCACTACTCTGGACGGCTCTGACTTAGAATACGTGGACAACTACAAATACTTAGGTGTCTGGTTCGACTGTAAACTCTCCTTCCAGACCCATATCAAATCTCCAATCCAAAGTTAAATGTATAATTGGCTTCCTATTTCGCAACAAAGCATCCTTCACTCATGCTGCCAAACATACCCTTGTAAAACTGACCATCCTACCAATCCTCGACTTTGGCGATGTCATTTACAAAATAGCCTCCAATACCCTACTCAACAAATTGGATGCAGTCTATCACAGTTCTCGTTGGCTGGCCCTCGCTTCATACTCGTCGCCAAACCCACTGGCTCCATGTCATCTACAAGACCCTGCTAGGTAAAGTCCCCCCTTATCTCAGCTCGCTGGTCACCATAGCATCTCCCACCTGTAACACACGCTCCAACAGGTATATCTCTCTAGTCACCCCCAAAACCAATTATTTCTTTGGCCGCCTCTCCTTCCAGTTCTCTGCTGCCAATGACTGGAACAAACTACAAAAATCTCTGAAACTGGAAACACTTATCTCCCTCACTAGCTTTAAGCACCAACTGTCAGAGCAGATTACTGCACCTGTACATAGCCCACCTATAATTTAGCCCAAACAACTACCTCTTTCCCAACTGTATTTAATGAATTAATTTATTTTGCTCCTTTGCACCCCATTATTTTTATTTTTACTTTGCACATTCTTCCATTGCAAAACTACCATTCCAGTGTTTTACTTGCTATATTGTATTTACTTTGCCACCACAGCCTTTTTTGCCTTTACCTCCCTTCTCACCTCATTTGCTCACATTGTATATAGACTTGTTTATACTGTATTATTGACTGTATGTTTGTTTTACTCCATGTGTAACTCTGTGTCGTTGTATCTGTCGAACTGCTTTGCTTTATCTTGGCCAGGTTGCAATTGTAAATGAGAACTTGTTCTCAACTTGCCTACCTGGTTAAATAAAGGTGACATAAAATAAAATAAATAAATAAAATAAATCAACACATTGCAAAAGATACAGCAAAAAAGTCAACTAACTGATTGAATCCTAGTCAACACTATATTCCTATGTCAACCACACACACCACTAGACAATTCCAGAAATTCCACTCCTGGGGTTGACAGTTAAAGCAGGTTTAAGCAGGTTGCTCAAAAGATCATCAAACAAGGCCACAACTTTGCACGAGTGCATGGAACATGTGCATGGCCCATGCTTCTTACTCCATGAACATACAAAGCACAAACTAGCAACCACTAACACATTCTTAGCACTATAGTAAAGCACACGGTAAGATAAGGCTAATCTTTCTGTCACTTGCACACAGAGCACAAATGCCTGATTGAGGAATTCATTTGTGGAGGGTGTCCAAGCCTTCTGAACAATGCTCTCCAAGCAAAATAATGACAACAGGAAGCGTGCCATTTGTGGTAAGAGTTACAACATCATGAGGGAGTTCCTCAAAATCCGGAAATCTCAAAGAATATTAATCTGCCAAGAAACAAATGGTTCAAGTTATATTCTGTAGTTATCACTGGTTAACCTATACAGGATAATTTAGTTGCATTCTTTTACATTTCATTTTTTGACGCTTCAGTCACAAAAACAATGCAAATGTCCTCACCTATCCACACTGCAGGGATCTACACAGGACCGGTTGCAAAAGAGTGTGTTCTCTTTAGGAGTCCAGCCTAGAGAGGAAGCCTGACTCGACCTCAGCAGGAGGTCCTGGGATGAAGCTCAACCAATGATAACACAGTAGCTGCGTCACAGGGACTACAAATTAATTTGAACCATTAGAGGGCCTCTAGACAGAGCTGCATGCTGGGGACTAGGTAAAAAGCTAGTGCAGTTGAGTGACCACAAATGGCCCTGTCACACCCTGACCATAGTTTGCTTTGTATGTTTCTATGTTTTGCTTGGTCAGGGTGTGATCTGAGTGGGCATTCTATGTTGGATGTCTAGTTTGTCTGTTTCTGTGTTTGGGCCTGATATGGTTCTCAATCAGAGGCAGGTGTTAGTCATTGTCTCTGATTGGGAACCATATTTAGGTAGCCTGGGTTTCACTGTGTTTGTGGGTGATTGTTCCTGTCTCTGTGTTTTGCACCTGATAGGACTGGTTCAGGTTTTCGCACGTTTGTTGTTTTGTTAGTTTATTTGTGTACAGTTTCTTTATTAAAGTACAATTAATAACAGCCACGCTGCATTTTGGTCCGCTTCTACTTCACCTAAAGAAAACCGTTACAGGCCCAACCATGGAGTTGCTTCTTGGTAGCCAGCCTTATGACATAGCTGCTGGGCCATTTTAAAATCCATAACGTTTTACTCTTAGTGCCTTGCAAAAGTATTCAGACCCCTTGGATTTCTTCACATTTTAATGTGTCACAAAGTGGGACAAATGTATTTAATTGTCATTTTTTTGTCAATCTATACAAAATACTCTAATGTCAAAGTGGAAGATAAAAAAATCAACAAAATATAGTCATTGCATAAGATTCAGCCCCTTTGTTTAGCCGAGCCTAAATGAGTTCAGGAGTCAAATTTGGCTCAAGTCACATAATAAATGACATGGACTCACTCTGAAAGAATAGGGGTTGACATACAACATCTCTAAGGCCTCTCAGGCAAGTATTGAATTTCAAGCACAGATTCAACTGCAAAGACCAGGGAGCTTTTCAAACGCCTCAAAGAAGGGCAGTGATTGGTAACGATAACAAATCAGACATTGAATATCTCTAAGCATGGTCAAGTTTAATAATTACAGTATGATGTGGGTTACAGTGCCTTCAGAAAGTATTCACACCGCTTGACTTTTTCCACATTTTGTTACATACAGCCTGAATTTAAAATAGATTAAACTGTGATTTAGGTCACTGGCCTACACACAATACCCCATAATGTCAAAGTGGAATTATGTTTTTAGACATCTTTACAAATTAATAAAAAATGAAAAGCTGAAATATCTTGAGTCAATAACTACTCAACCCCTTTGTTATGGCAAGCCTAAAAACGTTCAGGAGTAAAGCTTTGCCTAACAAGTCACACAATCATTTGCATGGACTCACTGTGGCAATAATAGTGTTTAAGATCATTTTGAATGACTACCTCATCTCTGTACCCCACAGTGGTGGAAAAAGTACCCAATTTTCATACATTCTAGTAAAAGTAAAGATACCTTAAAAGAAAATGACTCAAGTAAAAGTCACCCAGTAAAATACTACTTGAGTAAAAGTCTAAAAGTATTTGGTTTAAATTTACTTAAGTATCAAAAGTAAAAGTATAAATCATTTAAAATATCTTATTATGCAAACCAGACAACACAATTTTCTTGTTTTTTAAATGTACGGATAGCCAGGGTCACAGTTCCACACTCAGACATAATTTAGTATAATTCAGAGGACGCATGGCTCTCCACCTTCGCATCTCCCAAGTCCGTAGGGGATTTGCAGCGATGAGACAAGACTGTAACTACCAATTGGATATCATTAAATTAGGGAGGAAAGTGAAAAACAAAAAAAAGGAATAGAGCTCAGCACAGGCAACATTGGATCATTCAGAGATCCTCACTGAACTTCTGGAGAGAGTTTGCTGCACTGAAAGTAAAGGGGCTGAATAATTTTGCACGCCCAATTTTTCAGTTTTTGATTTGTTAAAAAAGTTTGAAATATCCAATAAATGTCGTTCCACTTCATGATTGTGTCCTACTTGTTGTTGATTCTTCACAAAAAAATACAGTTTTATATCTTTATGTTTGAAGCCTGAAATGTGGCAAAAGTTCGCAAAGTTCAAGGGGGCCGAATACTTTCGCAAGGCACTGTATATCTCCATGTAGCTCCACATTGACATAGATGGGGGCTGGACGGTAGATGGGGGCTGGAGGTCCTGTATAAACACAAGCTCACTTCCTTGACAACTTCCTTCACAACAGCTCTGCTCTGCTACATGAAGCGCAAGAAGTATGAATGCCCTGACTTTTGCAGAGGCCGTTTCAGACACGGATTGACCATGCAGAGCCTTGTTTGATATTTAGATATTTCTGTATTTCATTTCAAAGACATTTGCATACATTTCTAAAAACATGTATTCACTTTGTCATTATGGGTTATTGTGGGTAGATGGGTGAGGAAAAAAAAGGTGTTTCATCAATTTTCAATCCAGGCTGTAACACAACAAAAATGTGAATTAAGTCAAGGGGTATGAATACTTTCTGAAGACACTGTATGATTTAAATCGCCAACACACATCAAGGACACAGTCGTCCTTCTGAACTGAGCTGTAGGACAGGAATTAAACTGTTCAGGGATGTTACCATGAGGCCGTTGGTGATTTTAAAACAGTTACAGAGTTCAATGGCTGTGATGAGAGAAAACTGAGGATGGATCAACAACATTGTAGTGACACCATTCTGTATACTTCCGGCCCGTCCTTGGACACTGTGCTATCTAACCTCCAAACGAACTTCAATGCCATACAACACTCCTTCCGTGGCCTCCAACTGCTCTTAAACGCTAGTAAAACCAAATGCATGCTTTTCAACCGTTCGCTGCCTGCACCCGCACGCCCGACTAGCATCACCACCCTGGATGGTTCCGACCTAGAATATGTGGACATCTATAAGTACCTAGGTATCTGGCTAGACTGTAAACTCTCCTTCCAGACTCATATCAAACATCTCCAATCTAAAATCAAATCTAGAGTCGGCTTTCTATTCCGCAACAAAGCCTCCTTCGCTCTGCTTAACAGTACGATCTGTCCAAGTGATGAATCCAGCAGACTCCACTACTCTTCACCAAATTCTTGTTGGTCAAGGCACCCTTCTTGAGCAACATGACCAAGCCCTGAAAACTCTGCTGGAGAACATCAAGGAGTTTTCACAGAGCCTGTCTGACCTACAGGTCCCAACCTCCACCCAGAGTTCACAACCAGTCTCAAGTCCCTCTTCTGCACCTCGGGAGCCTTTTGTTCTGACTCCTGAGCACTATGATGGTAATCTTGGTGCTTGCAGAGCCTTTCTTTTCAATGTTCACTAGTATTTGAGCAACAGCCCTATTCTTATTCTAGTGAATGAGCCAAGATGTATTTTTTGATTGGCTGCCTTCTGGGAGCAGCGCTTTCCTGGGCAACTGCGGTGAGGGAGAGACAGTCACCTATCTGCTTCTCCTACGGTCATTTCACAGATGAGATGAGGAAGGTCTTCGACCACCCGGTTTGTGGAAAGGATGCCGCTAACCAACTTCTGTCCCTTCGTCAAGACTCCCAGAGTGTGGCTGAAATGGCATGTGAGTTCCACACCCTCGCCACAGAGAGTGTGTGGAATGATGAGGCCCTCCAGGGAGCATTCCAGAACGCACTCACTGAGACCCTCAAAGACAAGTTGGTGTCGAGAGAGGAGCCTGATGGACTTGACAAACTAATTTCTCTGACTATCCTCATTGACAACTGTCTCCGTGAGTGTTGGATGGTGAGGGGAGGTAATGTAATGGACAGCTACGAAGGACCCTGCCAAGGTTAGGGCAGTCACAGAGTGGCCTGTACCTGCTAATCTGAAGCAGTTACAGCGTTTCCTGGGGTTTGCCAATTTTTTATAGACGATTCATCCATGACTACAGTTGTTTGGCAGCTCCTTTTACCTCCACCTCCACTCCATTCCACTGGTTCCCTGAAGCAGAGGCAGCGTTCCAGGAACTCAAGCACCGCTTCACTACTGCTCCAATCCTTACCCAGCCAGACCCACAACTCCAGTTCGTCCTTGAGGTGGACGCTTCCGACACCGGAGTAGGTGTAGTTCTGTCTCAATGTTCTCCCTTGGATCAGAAGCTCCATCCTTGTGCCTTCTTGTCCCGTAAGCTCTCCCCTGCAGAGAGAGATTTTGACATAGGTAACCGGGAACTTGTGGCTGTTAAGTTGGCTCTTGAGGAGTGGCATCACTGGTTAGTTGGTACGGTTCTTCCCTTCATTGTGTGGACGGATCACAAAAAATCTAGCCTACATCCAGACCGCCAAACGTCTGAACTCTTGGCAGGCCACGTGGGCATTGTTTTTTGGTAGATTCAACTTCACACTCACTTATCACCCCAAATCTAAGAATACCAACCCTGACGCCCTCTCCCATCAGTTCACCGCTGACTACACAGGTTCCGAGCCAGAAACCATTATGCCTTCCTCCTGCATCGTTGCTGCTGTCCTCTGGGAGATTGAGTCCCGTGTCCGTCAGGCTCAGCTGAACCAGACTGATCCTAGAAATGGTCCTTGTGAGGCTGTTTGTGCCAGATTCAGTTCGTTCTGATGTTCTTCAATGGGCCCATTCTACTCACCTCACCTGTCACCCTGGCATAAACGCCTTTCTGCGTCAGGGATTTTGGTGGCCCACCTTGGAGAAAGATGCTTTGGAATTAATCTCAGCCTGCTCGTGTCTGTGCCCAGAACAAAACCTCCACCAAACCTACATCTGGTCTGCTTGGCCCTCTTCCCATACCCAGTCGCCCCTGGTCACATATAGCTCTGCACTTTGTCAATGGCCTTCCCCCATCGAATGGTAACTGATGTTGACCGATTCTCCAAAGCTGCTCACTTCATTCCCCTCTCCAAGCTTCCATCCTCCCGGGAAACTGCGGACCTGCTGGTATTCCATGTTTTGCGGCTGCATGGCATCCCTATTGACATTTTTTCTGACAGAGGACCCCAGTTTACATCCCAAGTATGGAGAGCCTTTTACACAGCTCTGGGTATTAATGTTAGCCTTTTGTCTGGATATCACCCCCGGACCAACAGCCAGAACGAGCAGGCCACCAGGAGTTGGAAACTGCCCTACGCTGTGTGACTTTGGCTAACCCTTCCTCCTGGAGTGCTCAGCTACTCTAGGTGGAATATGCCCACAACACCCTCATCAGGTATGTCACCCTTTGAGTGTGCTCTGGGTTACCAACCTCCCTTGTTCCCTGCCCAAGAGGTCGATGTAGCGGTGCCCTCAGTCCAGGACCACATGTGGCATTGTCATTGCACCTGGAGGAGGGCCCAGGCTACTCTTCTTCGTGCCTCCGCCAGAAACCAATCCCAAGCTAACTGTTGTTGTGCTTCAGCCCCAGTCTACACTCCAGGCCAAAGGGTATGGCTTTCATCTAAGGACTTGCCCTTGAAAGTCGTTTCCAAAAAACTAGCTCCCCGTTTCATTGGCCCCATTGAGATTGTTTGTGTCATAAACCCCTCTGCGACGCATCTGAAACTCCCAGCTCTCTCAAAATTTACCCCACCTTCCATGTGTCCTTAATTAAACCAGTCTGCTCCAGTCCCCTGTCCCCTCCTGCAGCTGCTCCTCCACCCCCTTGGCTCATCAACAACCATCCTGCCTACAATGTCCGCCGGCTTTTGGATGTGCGCCGTTGGGATTCCGGTTGCCAGTATCTGGTGTACTGGGAGGGATATGGGCCTGAGGAGCGCTGCTGAGTACCCCGTCGTCACATTCTGGATCCCTTGTACAGGATTTTCATACCTCACACCCAGACAAGCCGGGTCGTGCACCAGGTGGTGCCCGTGGGGGGGGTACTGTCACATCTGCTCCTGCTACACCCTCTGGTGTTCATCCTGTGTTTTCTTAACCTGCAGTTACTCCCCCAGTACACACTTCTCTTCTACCTCTACAAATACTCAGTCCTGCCACTTCCACTCCGCCAGATCGTTATCTCTGCCCAGTCCGTTATTATTCTAGCCATTTATGATTCCTCAAGATCCTGTTACTCTGCTGTGCCTGTTTCCCTGCCTGACACCGTTTATCCTCTCATTGCAGTTACCGCTCTGTCTCTGTCTCCTGTTCCACATCTCACCACCCAACTACCTTGCTCTGGATTTTACTCACCACCACTACCTTGGATTCCCCTCAGGATCTGTTTACCCTGTTCTACTCAGCTAACTCCACCCAGTCTCCACATCTGTTTTTTCTGCAACACATCCGAGCTTCCCCGGATCTGCACTCCATATCTCTCTGTGTAACAATAAATGTATTGGTTCATTCATCCCTATTTCCTCATCTGAGTCTGCTCTTGGGTTCCCCGGTGTCGCTCCGCTTAACACACACACACTGTGGTAAGTACTTGGGCGGGGGGGAAATGCAACCACCAATTTTCCCTCATTCTCTTCTCTCATTTTGGTTTGATTTTACATAGCATTGCTGTCCTCAAGGACAAAAGTCCAACCTAAATGTTATAAAAACCAACACAAACAATTTCAACCAACCACAGATAAGATACTACACAAATACATTGAAAACACTATACATGGACACACTATATAACACCACCAGAAAAGAGAGTGACATATTGATTAATCTGTGCCAAGGTATCCCTCCCTATCCGTCTGACACAGAGCGGAAAAGTTTGCATACCTGAAGTTTAGTTCTGGTTCCACGCCTTATCCGAACAGCTTGAAGTCCATGTCACATTCCTTTTCTATTAAACAGGCTTCTCCATGTACTTTGTCTAGTAAACAACTGTAAAAACACCATCTTCAATTTTAACCTAAAGGCTGTATTGAAGAATATACATTTAAAAAGCATCAGACATGCCCCAAAACACTGTTTTCCCAAACAGAAGTTCTTCTGTAGTCTGGGAGTGTTTCTGGGCTGAATGTGTAACAATTTCCTCTGGATCTTAAGAAAACTTTCTGCTCAAAAGCAAAGAATGCAGCGTTGTGCAACACAGCAGGGAGGGACTTGGAATCTGGCATGATTCCACCAAGAAGGGGAGACACCCACCTATCTGTGTGTTATTTGTTATATTGCTATTATAAAACTATAGGCACATAGAAACGTAGAGGGAGGGAGAGAGAACAATAGACAGAAAGCAGGGTAAATCTTATTCCTTTCCTCCAACTGTTAACCACAGCATGACTCAAGTCAGAATCTTTTGTGATTGACTTCACACAGAGAATATATTGAGTGTGAGTCTAATCACCTTGTAATGTATCACCATCTAGTGGCATCTTAGCAAAGGTATATAATAAACTGGCATATATTATTATATTATTATAAGCCCTGAATGCTGATTGGCTGACAGCCATGGTATATCAGACCGTATACCATGGGTATGACAAAACATGTATTTTTACTGCTGTAATCATTTTGGTAACCAGTTTATAATAGCAATAAGGCACCTCTGGGGTTTGTGATATATGGCCAATATACCACGGCTAAGCGCTGTGTCCAGGCACTCCGCGTTGTGTTGTGCTAAAGAACAGCCCTTAGCCGTGGTATATTGGTCATATACCACACCCCCTCAGGCCTTATTGCTTAACCATAACATGGTTGAAGGGGTCTCATTTCATTCCACCAAAAATAATTATCAAACAAAATTATTGTCATATGTAGGCCTATATGCTAAAATATAATTTTGTGATACTTCTTACTACCTTGGAATCCCTGTGTGACTGTTGCTGTTGTGGTTCACGGGTCACTGATGAACAGGAGTGAATGCTCTTATAGCCTACCAGAACCTTCTGTCATTGTCACCTCAACTCCTTATTCTTTATCAGAAATGGATCACGTTCATATAAAAATAAAATATTTTATTTTTGATATTGATTCAAAAATATGTTTAACAATAATACATTGTATACATTCTGTTTAAAGTAAGTCACTTTTGTACACACTGTGTAACAAAACAACAGAAAAATAGCCATCGAGATCACTTGAGAGGTGTTTATGTGGAGCTAAAAGTGGAGCTAAAGGTGCTGTTCTGTCGAGCCAGGAAGTAGTCAGCCTTTCCTCTGGGTTTTAGGAGGTAAAGGAAGACGGAGACCACAGTCAGGAAACAAACAGACCCCGCTACACCCACCATCAGCCATGTGGACCTGGGGTCTGAGAAAGGGAGAGAGCGAGTGAAACACACACATTTCATTTACATTTACATTTAAGTCATTTAGCAGACGCTCTTATCCAGAGCGACTTACAAATTGGTGCATTCACCTTATGACATCCATTTCATGGCTTGCTTTGAGTTTCAATCACATAATCAATGGTACATTTAAGAAATAAGGCCTGAGGAGGTGTGGTATATGGCCAATATACCATGGCTAAGGGCTGTTCTTATACACAACGCAACGCGGAGTGCATGGATACAGCCATTAGCCGTGAGTGGCGTATTGTCCATATACCACAAACTCCTGAGGTGCCTTATTGCTATTATAAACTGGTTACCAATGTAATTAGAGCAGTAAACAAGTCATTTTGTGTCAAACCTGTGGTATATTGTCTGATATACCACATGCTTTCAGCCAATCAACATCCAGGACCCAAATTGCCTGGTTTAAAATTATCAATATGTACAGGTCTAGTGCATGTATCATATGTTAGTTGAGATGGGCCTACCTTCGACTCTGAACTGTGCAATGACCTCCTGTCTTCCTCCCTGGTTTTGAGTGACACACTTCAGCTCTGCCCTTGTATCCTCATCACACAGCTCAATGATGTACAGAGTCACCTCAACATAACAACCCCCAGCCACTGTGGATACCCTGGGAACAAAGCAATAATCTTCATTGAGCTTACTTGCACATTATATGTGTACACAATTAAAGAGACACATGCAATATGTATTACCTCCTCTGACTCATCAGAGCCCGTCCACCAAGGTTGGACGAATCCAATGAATGGCCGTCCACCAACCATGTGACCATTGTGGCGTCCGCTGATTGGCTCCCTGTGACAACCTGGCAGGATATCTCCAAAACAGAGCCTAGATGTGGTTAGATAGAGGTGGTACAGTTAGAATACTGATGCAAGCCAAAATCAAACCATAGGTTTTCAAGTTAAAGAGAGTATGCATATGTGATTCACCCACCCAATGGACTTTCAAAGATTGTTCCATTGGCAGGGGACACAATCTTTGGGGACACAACTGCTGGGGCTAAAAGGAAAGAAACAGGCATTAGGCAAAGCCAGGACCAAGACTACTACACTAGCCTAAGCATAAGTACACGATCAACAACATAAAGTGATACACGCTAAATAAGCAATTTATGCTTTTGAAGAGGTGAATCGGTCAAAAATAGAAAGTACTGTTATTGACATTTCTTTTCTGAGCCGCATAACGATAGATCCACTCACATTCCACAGTGCTGACACCAGGGTTAGGGGTTGGGGTTGTGTCTGGGTCAAAGATGGGCCTGGTGGTCTGAATGTAGGGAACTGGGTCAGGCACTGGAGAGAGAGGTCCACAGAACACACCACCATTACAACACATAGTAGACCAATACAGCCGCACATAAGTCAGGAGCATAGTAACTGTCAAAATGGTGGATTAAAAATATTGAGCAAATGATGGGACAACTATGGAGAGGTATTCACAGGATTCAGTCAGTGGGTTCTCAGATAAAGCCATAAAACTGTTGTCGTGCTATGGTATTCCACCTTTTACATTGAGGTTAATGGTCCTGCTGACTGTGTACAGGAGGTTGTTGACGTGGACTCTAAGCTGACAGGTGTAGAGGCCCTGGTCTGCTGGCCTCACGTCTGAGATGAGGATCACGTCTTGTCTCTGTCTTTGGTAGCGCCCACTGCCAACAGGAAGCACTGTCGGGCTGGAGTCCTATGTGAATGGAAACAGTTGAGTGAGGAAAACTCCAGACAAGCTTTAGGTAGATGGTTCATAGCTAGACGCGCAAACGACAAAACAAACCATAAAGGAAGTCTGCAATAAAGGTAGCCTATTGTTTGCACACACCTTATACCACTCTATTTCCTCAGTCCTGTTGAAGTCCTTTAAATGAGGACATCTGATTGACAATTTTTTTCCCACGGGTGTAGAGATGGGATAAGACAACTTCTCAATATCAGTTTGCTTGGTCTCATAAACTTGTAGAGTGATGCTTCCAATTACACATAATGTGTCATTTCTGAAAATGACAGAAGAAAAAGCAATACATATTAAGCACTGATACCACAGGATATAACCTGTGCTTAGGATATGTTAGATATTCCATGACATTGTCCATGTCAAAATATATTAAAGTGTTCAACTGACAGACATCAATATACAACAGGTAGACATATTTACATACTGTACATACTACAGTAAAAGTAAGTAACTAAAGGGAAAGCCTTATGCAAATGGCTGTGACGATTTATCTACCTGTAGATGCAGGAGTACTCTCCGGAGTCAGAAGTTCGAGCTGGGAGGAGCCACAGCTGACGCTCACGCTGCAGGACCCGCCCCTCTTTCCCCTCGTCAGGGTCAATGCCCTCCGTCCCATTTCCCTTGGCGATGACATAGGTGTAACCCGCCTTAGCCTGGGAGAATCGTTTGTAGAGGACCCTGTCGAACACAATGCAGCTTAGGACCACCGCTTCACCCTGCACACGGAACACCTCCGGCTCTGGAGACACCCTGAAACAGCCATCTGGGGAAACACATCAGTTACCATCAATACATGTATACATACAGTGCCTTCGGAAAGTATTCAGACCCCTTGACTTTTTCCGGTTTCTTGGCAATTTCTCGCTTGGAATAGCCTTCATTTCTCAGAACAAAATTAGACTGACAAGATTCAGAAGAAAGTCCTTTGTTTCTGGCCATTTTGAGCCTGTAATCAAACCCACAAATACTGATGCTACACATACTCAACTAGTCTAAAGAAGGCCAGTTGTATTGCTTCTTTAATCAAGACAATAGTTTTCAGCTGTGCTAACATAATTGCAAGGGTTTTCTAATGATCAATTAGCCTTTTAAAATGAAAAACTTGGATTAGCTAACACAACGTGCCATTGGAACACAGGAGTGATGCTTGCTGATAATGGGCCTCTGTATGCCTATATAGATATTCATTTTTTTTTAAATCAGCCATTTCCAGCTACAATAGTCACTTACAACATTAACAATGTCTACACTGTATTTCTGATCAATTTGATGTTATTTTAATGGACAAAAAATGTGCTTTCCTTTCAAAGACAAGGACATTTCTAAATGACCCCAAACTTTTGAACGATAGTATTTAAAAAAAAAAAAAAAACAGAAATACCTTATTTACATAAGTATTCAGACCCTTTTCTATGAGACTCGAAACTGAGCTCATGTGCATTTTGTTTCCATTGATCATCCTTAAGAAGTTTCTACAACTTCATTGGAGTTCATCTGTGGTAAATTCAATTGAATGGACATTATTTGGAAAGGCACACACTATATAAGGTCCCACAGATGACAGTGCATATCAGAGCAAAAACCAAGCTATGAGGTCGAAGGAATTGTCCGTAGAGCTCCGAGACAAGATTGTGTCGAGGCACAGATCTGGGGAACGGTACCAAAACATGTCTGCAGCATTGAAGGTCACCAAGAACACAGTGGCCTCCATCATTCTTAAATTGAAGAAGTTTGGAACCACCAACACTCTTCCTAGTCATGACAGCCCGCTTGGAGTTGGCCAAAAGGCACCTAAAGACTTTCAGACCATGAGAAACAAGATTCTCTGGTCTGATGAAACTGAAGATTTTGGCCTGAATGCCAAGCGTCATATCTGGAGGAAACCTGGCATCATCCCTACGGCGCAGCATGGTGGTGGCAGCATCACGCATTGGGGATTTTTTTCAGCAGCAGGGACAGGAAACTAGTCAGGATCGAGACAAAAATCAACGGAGCAAAGTACAGACAGTTCCTTGAAAACCTGAACGCTCAGAACCTCAGATTAGGGGCGAAGGTTCACCTTCCAACAGGACAAGCACACAGCCAAGACAACGCAGGAGAGGCTTCGGGACAAGTCTCTGAATGTCCTTGAGTGGTCCAGCCAGAGCCCGGACTTGAACCCGATCAAACATCTCTGGAGAGACTTGAAAATAGCTGTGCAGCAACCCTCCCCATCCAAACTCACAGAGCTTGAGGTGAACTGCAGAGAATGAGACAAACTCCCCAAATACAGGTGTGCCAAGCTTGTAGCGTCATACCCAAGAAGACTCACGACTGTAGTCGCTGCCAAAAGTGCTTCCACAAAGTACTGAGTAAAGGGTCTGAAAAGTTATGTAAATGTAACATTTCCGTTTTAAAAAGTTAGCAAACATTTCTAAAAACCTGTTTTTGATTTGTCATTATGGGGTAATGTGTGTAGATTGATTAAAAAAAATGTCTCATACATTTTAAAATAAGGCTGTAACCTAACATAATGTGGAAAAGGTCAAGGGGTCTGAATACTTTTCCGGAGGCACTGTACATTCTTAGGAATAAGTCATAGACCAGTTACATTCATATATAGATGCAAATGTGAGAGAGAGAGAGAGAGAGAGAGAGAGAGAGAGAGAGAGAGAGAGAGAGAGAGAGAGAGAGAGAGAGAGAGAGAGAGAGAGAGAGAGAGAGAGAGAGAGAGAGATACACACACACACACTTACCTATCATAGGTAGCGGAGGTAGTCGTAGTCCACAGGCAGAGCGAGCGATGATCAATGCCGAGAGCAGATAGAGGATAACCATGGCATACTGGAGGAATAAGAACATATGTGTAGACCTTGCATCCGGAGTGTTGTTATAATCACATGCTACATTTGTAATGTTGGAGTGTGTCTGTGAGATCAGTAGAGACACTTTTCACTTGTCTTAAAAATGTAATGTGACATAAAATCCTTTTTGACACACCCACACAGACAGAAGTCGCTGACAAAGGAGTAGCTCTGACGAAAAACAGAACTCCGAGGGTGAAACCCGATATCTATCTATACTGCTGGAAGTTGTTAAAAAAAAGTGTGTTGTCAAAGTTTCAGTTCAGTAAATGATATAATAGCAAATGTTCAGCAGGAATGTGATTTGATATAATTCTGAAGTCAGCTGATCTAATAGAAGAGTACCTGCTCTCGGCTTCTCATGGAGAGACTAATAATATCAGTAATATACATTTATTCTAGAGCTGCACCCAGGTAGACATGGTCTAATATAAATACGCAGTGTACAAAACATTACAAACACCTTCATATTCAGCTTGCCTTTAGAACAGTCTCAATTCATCGGGGCATGGACTCTACAAGGTGTCGAAAGCATTCTGCAGGGATGCTGGCCCGTGTTGACTCCAATGCTTCCCACAGTTTTGTCAATATATCTTTCATCTTGCCCATTCACCCTCTGAATGCCACACATTAACAATACATCTCCAGGCTTAAAAATAATTATTTAACATGTCTCCTCCCCTTCATCTACACTGATTGAAGTAGATTTAACAAGTGACATCAATAAAGGATCATAGCTTTAACCTGGATTCTGGTCAGTCTATTTAATGTTTTGTACATTCAGTGTATATTGTAATGTAAAAATATTTAATATAGTGAGACATGTCTTAACAGCAAATATCTAACTACACTAATAAAAACAACAGCAGAACAAACTAAAAGTTTAAATCAATATAGTATTGATGTATAGCATTGACAAAAGATAATTAAATATCTACCTACTATTCCCTATTCTAAATTTCCTAAGGTGTTCCTTATTCTAAAGTTCCTAAAGTTCTTTATTCTAAAGTCCCTAAGGTGTTCCTTATTCTAAAGTTCCTAAGGTGTTCCTTATTCTAAAGTTCCTAAAGTTTTCTTTATTCTAAAGTTCCTAAAGTGTACCTTATTCTAAAGTTCCTAAGGTGTTCCTTATACTAAAGCGCTAACCCCAGCTTGCTCTATGTACTTCACACAGTTTCCACTACTGAATTGAATCAGTACTCACGTTTGCCCAGGTGACCATGATGGTGACAGTGATGAGGTAGTGACAGTGGCTCTGTTCCAAGTAAATCCACACCACCAGAGTTAAGAAGACACAGTGGACCTCTGAGTGTGACATGTTCCTTCTTATACATATGTGACTGTCAGTCAAGACAAGCCACTTCCGGGAAACTCTAATTCTTCTGATTTCCCTCCCAGCGTAGAAATTTCTGACGTTTCCCAATAAAATGGACAGCTCACCTCATGATGAAGACATCTCACCACTTCCAAAACAGAAAAACGCACACACACATGAGTACAAACATACACAAAGACAATCATGTATGTTTGGCTTGTACTATACAAATGTACTCGTATATATTTTCCCAACTTAACCCAATATTGGTTGACCTCAGTTTGATTAACTGCTTTGTAGTAGTAGACAGACATCGGGTATAACTGTTTACATCTGTTATTTTCCTCTTCCCTTAGACATCTGCTGTTTAAACATGTTTGCTTTATGAGAACACAGGCATGTTATACTGTCACACTGAGGAAATAAACAGCAGATTATGCAACCCAGTTCACTCACAAACTGCAAAGATTCAATGATATTCAAGACAGAAGGGATGAAAAGCAGTTGTTGTGTCTGTCTGTGTGGATTGCTGTAATTGTAACTGAACTCCCATAGCTGTGGGGTGTGTGTCCGTGTGCATGAGTATGTGTGCAGCCATGTACACGTCCACCATGTGACTAAACTGTTTGTTTTCTTGATGTTGGGTGACATATGCCCATCAAATTCCCCAGTATACTTACCAGGTGAGTGACAGCACGTATAGTTAGGTGTCTGACTCACTGCATGTCTCAATTCTGTAGTAATAAGCATTCCATTAACCAAGATTAGACTCATATTAGTCACCATTTTGGAAGATGGTATCCATTGCCACTGTGCTGATACTAAATGCCAGCTAACTCAGTGTATAGTAGTCACACACACTCATCTGCTCTAACAAATATTTGTTAACAATGGGGAGTGATGCATCATCTCTAGGGACGGCAGTAGGGTTCAGTGACTTGTATCGACCGTTGACTAAGCGTCATTGCATGTTTTGGGAACTCTCCAACTAGATTGGTTTTGATACGACTCGGCAACATTAACACTGAATCCTATTGAAGAGCAGGGGCTGATATCCCAGAAGCCGTGATGTCATAGATCAAGTCTATTTATTCCTATTCATGGAAGTCACCGGGTGCAGTTGGAGAAAATAGAGAGGGAATAATATATGAAAGAAAGAGGATGACGATGTGTCTCCAGACGTAATGGTTTTTCTGAAACAGACAAAGCTACCTTACATAAGTCAAAGTTAAGTAACATTTTCTGTTCAGAAACATGACATTATCTTGACTTCTCCTTTCCATCTGAGCTTTCACACCCACACACCAATCCATATTCATGTCTACCACCTACACACTCGCCTCAAACAAACCTTAAGAGATACACCGTTACACAATACTAATAACATAGATACTGTATATTAGAGAACAGCTACAGACCTTCATGACACTGGCTCTACCATCCCTAGTACCAAATCTATAAGTGCAGGTCTGGTATATTCCACCCAATTCCTTGCAGAAGTTATGGACAGATTAGTAAAGACATAGAATTTCTTTACGTGAACAAGGCCATCATAATATAAATAGACAAACAGTGACCTGCCCCGGGCAATTGTAAGTGCTGTTATTGTGAAGTGGAAACATCTAGGAGCAACAACGGATCAGCCGCAATGGTAGGCCACACAAGCGCACAGAACGGGACCTCTGAGTGCTGAGGTGCGTAAAAATCGTCTGTCCGTCTGTCCTCGGTTGCAACACTCACTACCGAGTTCCAAACTGCCTCTGGAAGCAACGTCAGCACAATAACTGTTCGTCAGGAGCTTCATGAAATGGGTTTCCATAGCAGAGCAGCCGCACACAAGCCTAAGATCACCATTTGCAATGTCAATTGTTGGCTGGAGTGGTGTAAAGCTTGCAGCCATTGAACTCTGGAGCAGTGGAAATATGTTCTCTGGAGTGATGAATCACGCTTCAAATCAAATCACATTTTATTGGTCACATGTAGATGTTATTGCGGGTGTAGTGAAATGCACCATCTGGCAGTCCGACGGACAAATCTGAGTTTGGCGGATGCCAGGAGAACGCTACCTGCCCCAATGCATAGTGCTAACTGTAAAGTTTGGTGGACAAGGAATAATGTTCTGGGGCTGTTTTTCATGGTTCGAGCTAGGCCCCTTAGTTCCAGTGAAGGGAAATTTTAAAACTACAGCATACAAAGACATTCTAGACGATTATGTGCTTCCAACTTTGCGGCAACAGTTTGGGGAAAGCCCTTTCCTGTTTCAGCATGACAATGCCCCCATGCAAAGACCTCAACCCCATCAAACACCTTTGGGATGAATTGGAACGCAGACTGCGAGCCAGGCCCAATCACCCTACATCAGTGCCTGACCTCACTAATGCTCTTGTGGCTGTAAGAAAGTCCCCACAGCAATGTTCCAACATCTAGTGTAAATCCTTCCCAGAAGAGTGGAGGCTATTATAGCTGCATAGGGGTGACCAACAGGGGGAAATGATGTAGAGAAATATACTCCAGAAAGTCTTTAAATTACTTTAGTTTATTCAAAGAAAAAAAACCTTCAGGAAAATACAGGACTTCCTGTCATACATAGAGAGGACATAAATTAGAGTAGCATGGCAGAAACACTGGAGAAAAACACCCAAGCCTGACTGACATCCAAGCCTGCAGGAAACGGACTGTACATCACTACAATGTCCCCACAACGCTGGATTAATGTTATGGGAACATCTGGAAAATTAAACATTGCAAGTGTATTCTTTATTGTGTTGTGAGTTGGTTATTTGAGCGAGAAAAACAATGGCATCATTTAGGATTATTGACTAAAATATCGTTCAATACAAAACAAGCAACAAAAAAACAAATATAATGCACATTAGTGTAACAAAACATCGCCTCTGTAAACATTTCCATTTTCTCGACCTAACGTGAGCATTATAATATTCAACCACTGCAGAGTACATACACTTACAGAAACCATTATTAAGCTTCTTAACCAAGTTAAAACTTAAGAATACAAAATGCTTCAAGTGAGATCAACAAAGTGGTTTTGTAATTTAAAGAAAAACATTTAATGTTGCCATCTTAGCACTTTTTAAAAACGTTAAATCAGCAAGCGACTGCTTTTCAGATTGCAAAAATGTTCAATCTTTTTCCATTAATAAGAATATCAATAACCATAATCTTAAGAAAGTAACTTATGCCTCATGAAGGCCTTGATGCAACCAGAAAGACATAGTGGGTCAGCATTGGGAGGCTATTAAACACACACATACAGCATTGGGGTTCGCTCTTCAAACGGCTTTCTTTTTCCATATACAAGAAGTTGGCTCGTGAAACAATTCTGTGACATGTCATTTGCAATGCCTTTCCCACAGCTCTACACACATAATGACATGACTGTTAGTACGAGAAAAACCCAACTCCGAGATCATTGACCCACTGTCGGACACATAGTCAGTGTACAGAGTCTGTCCACTTGGGTGAAATAGCTTTGATCCATCACCACCATTAAAACACAGTTGTGTTCTGTGGGAAAACAAGATAATAGCCTGTTGTTGATGTTTTTCTTGTTTGTCACCATGGTCAACGAAGGTTAGATACACCACTGTTGTTGGAGAGCCGTAGCAGGGGATATTGCAGTTAATTGAATAGTCTTCTTTACATATCTGTACAGACTATAGCCTTTAACAGTGAAAAAAAGGATTCTGCCCAAAGTGGGTTTCCGTCATGAACACCGTCAGACGAGAGCTGTACAGTCACAATGGTCAGGTCACCTGTGTTCTGGCTCCTGGTGACCAGACTGCTCTCCTCTGATTTGAAACAAGTTGTTTTGTATTGTATTGCCTTCCATTGATTGACAAGCTGACATTGCACAAGATGGACAAACGTACCGTGCTCAAGACAACTTAGCTAAGCGTGGTCATATTGTTTACAATTACACTAAGGACTAAGCCCTGTTGGTGAATAAGGTTGATTAGGCTACTGTGAGCATACTGGCTCCACAGAAAACTACTATAGCCTAGCATCGTCTCAACTCAGAGCTGCTCCCGCTCCAGCTCTGATGCACTTTAAAACATTGAGTTTGTGAAAGGAAAATCAACATCTTTAATAGCGGAGCCTTCATTTAATATTCACTTGTGTTACTTTGAAATTGAACATCGAAATCAATCACTTGTGACAAGGAACACAAATAAAAGTCTCATGCCTTCGACTACCACACAGTATACTTCTTTCTACATTCTTGACACTTAGTGCACTGCATTCATGAAAAGATACAAATGAAAAACAAAAAGCTGAAATATCAAAAGAACAATAAAACACCGTTTTGTTCTATCCACTGACTAGGAGTCCATTGAGTTGTGCTGACCATGTGTAACCTTTCTGCTACAAAAACGTACATCAACACCCCTCCTCTCTCATCTATTGGCCCCTTTACAACCAACCAACCACACACACACACACACACACACACACACACACACACAAAAAATACTATCACCTTACCCTTCTCCTCCACTGTCTTTTATTATATCTGTCTATTCACATCCGGACCATGTCCTCCATCCTGGACCCTCTGATGGTCCAAGCCGGATCACCGAGGGATCCACTACCATGACCACTGAAACTATGGAGATTAAATGACATTTTATTATACATAGACATGGTTTCCTGTCCTAACCCACCCACTCTCTCTAACTCCTAAAACACTTCAATGTGTTGTGGGTTGGATTAAAATCAAGCAAACTGGAGACTGTGCAAATGTGATTTTAGAAAATAAGGTAAAAGAAATATTAACTCCACATAGTTTCACTTTTTTTAGGGAATTTATAATAAAAAATACTAGTCTGAAGTCCATCCGGATAAAATCATTTTCTTTGACCGCGCCCATTAAAATACTGTAGCTGTCTTAACTCTATCAACACACAGTCCAGCTGAGTCCTCTCAGATACTACCAGATTTACGGTAAAACGCCTTGGCCCCTTCCACCTTCTGTCATCATGGCATCGAACAAATTGGCTCCCTTGCTCGGCTTCTCTACTCCCGCCTCCTCCATGACTGACAGCTTCAACCCCCTCCGCCCCCTTGCAGTCAGCAATCATTGTACCAAACAGAAATACATTTACATACACTACTGTAGCATTAACACTGTATGCTCCACCCCTGCTCCTCCCTCGCTAAGGACAAGGGTGGGGTGGAAGGGGGTTCCTGAAATACGAGCAGAAGATGCAGAGAGTAGTTAGTAAACTTCAAGCCCACATCACAGTCAGTAACTAGGAACGACAAACACAGAGGTCACAGGTGTTCAGAGCAACGACCTCGCACAGACGTGTCCACAATCAGTTGAGTAAACCGTTCCCCCTTTATTTTTGTTGTTTTATAATCAATTATCTTAATTTTGAACAATTCTCATATCTGGTATTCACGGCTGGGGAGATGGCATCTGGATGTTGTATGTATCCTCAATATAACACGATGCCCCGGGTCGAAGGTCGTAGCTAAGACGGAGATGGTTGGCTTTTGTCCGTTGGCATCACTGAACGTTGGGTAAAACGCGGTTCGTTGGTTTCCAGTGTAGAGGGGGCATGGTCTTTCTCTACCAGCTGAGCAGAGAGGTACGCCCCAGGGTCATAAAGTACACCTGGCTGGCTCCTCCGGACCGCACCGAGGCAAAGAACACCTACGGATGGAAACACACACAAACACGTCAATAAATAACTAAACTTAATCAGTGACACATCATCAGTGATACATCATAAAGGTAGGGGTGAACTTTTTACACAGAGATGCATACGACCATCATGTTTTTCTGATAGAGTAATTTACAATCACTGATCCATTGTAACAAAGGAAAGCAAGACGTGTGTCGTAATGTTAATACTTCGTACACAATGTGTAATGTCGGATGGTTGTAAAGTCCATAGAGGTGTGCTCAGGTGTTCCGCAAGGTTCTATTTTGGGCCAACTGTTGTTCATTTTGTATATCAACAAAATTGGGGATCTTATTGAAACAGCGGATGTTAGTTTTTATGCAGATGACACTGTTCTTTATTCAAGTGGTAGTAGTTTATCTTTGGCTTTTGAAAATGCTCAAAGAGCATTTAACATCATACAACAATCCAGAATACCATTTGAATGGTATTTTCAAATGCCAGTCATGTTACTAATCATGTCATTGCTACATTGGCTGGACATACTATAGAGCAAGTTAAAGTGCACAAATATTTGGGTGTGTGGGTTGATGATAAGTGTATCATGCAGCCCTCAAGTTCATTACAAATCAAAAATGTCTAACACATCATTGTGATCTCTACAACGCTGTTGGCTGGTCATCATTGACCTTGCATAGGCTTAAACACTGGTATACACTGATTTATAAGGCCATACTGGTAAAATACCATTTTTATCTCTGTTCTTTTTTAGTCAGGTCGATAAAAAAAATCAATTACAGTCCCATTCTCATATGCTACTAACAGAACCAAAAAGTAGAACAGGTCATGGTAGAAATAGTTTTAGTTACTTAGCTCCGTGGTCCCGGAATTCTATCCTGAACAAATCCTGAACAAAATTTGATGATCTAGTTCTGTTGGTGGAGTTTAAACACTTGATCGATGTATATATCATAGAAGAGTGTAATTGTTTTTAGGCCAGCTGTTTTTAGTCAAGACTTTCGTGTTTTTAACGTTAAAAAAAATTGTACTGTATGTGTGTTTATAGTTTTGTTTAATGTTGTGTTAGTGTATGTAAGTTGTTTAGTTGAAACGTTGTTCCCCCCTGCTGCCATTGGACCAGGTCTCTCTTGGAAAAGAGATGTTATCTCAATGAGAAAAACCTGTATAAATAAAAGGTAAAAAATGAATCATAGGAAAACAATAGTGACAACCATGCAGAGAATTCCTGTATAAGCAGACAGTAATACAACCCCAAACAATGTATGGTAAAGCCCTAGCTATATCAAACATCAAGAAGTCTAACAACTTCCCAAAAGTATATACACTATAATACAAAGGTATGTGGACACTCCTTCAAATGAGTGGATTCAGCTTTAAAAACATTTTTTTACCCCCCTTTCTCCCCAATTTCATGGTATCCAATTGTTAGTAGTTACTATCTTGTCTCATCGCTACAACTCCCGTACGGGCTCGGGAGAGACGAAGGTCGAAAGCCATGCGTCCTCCGAAACACAACCCAACCAAGACGCACTGCTTCTTAACACAGCGCGCATCCAACCCGGAAGCCAGCTGTACCAATATGCCGGAGGAAACACCTTTACCTGGCTACCTGGTTAGCGTGCACTGTGCCCGGCCCGCCACAAGAGTCGGAATTCAGCTATTTCAACCACACCCATTGCTGACAGGTGTACAAAATCGAGCACCCAGCCACACAATCTCCATAGACAAACATTGGCAGTAGAATGGCCTTAATAAAGAGCTCAGTGACTTTCAACGTGGCACTGTCATAGGATGTCACCTTTCCAACAAGTCAACTAGTCAAATTGACAGTTGACCTGGGCAGCCCTACTAGAGCTGCCCAGGTCAACTGTAAGTGCTGTTACTGTGGAGTGGAAATGTCTAAGAGCAACAACGGCTTAGTCGCGAAGTGTTAGGCCACAAACTCACAGAACGGGGCCGCCGTTTTTCAACAGGACAATGACCCAGAACAAACCTCCAGGTTGTGTAACGGCTATGACCAAGAAGGAGAGTGATGGTGCTGCATCAGATGACCTGGCCTCCACAATCACCCAACCTCAACACAATTGAGATGGTTTGGATGAGTTGGACCTCAGAGTGAAGGAAATGTAGCCAACAAGTGCTCAGCATATGTGGGAACTTCTTCTAGACTGTTGGAAAGGCATTCCTCATGAAGCTGGTTGAGAGTATGCAAAGCTGTCATCAAGGCAAAGGGTGGCTACTTTGAAGAATCTAAAATATATTTAGATTTGTTTAACAATTACTACATGATTCCATGTATGTAATTTCATAGTTTTTATGTCTTCACTATTATTCTACAATGTAGAAAAAAATAATACAAAAATAAAGAATAAAATAAAATAAAGAAAAACCCTTGAATGAGTAGGTGTGTCAAATCTTTTGACTGTTACTGTAAATTAGAGTAGCATGACAGAAACACTGGAGAAAAACACACAAGCCTGACTGACATCCAAGCCTGCAGGAAACGGACTGTACATCACTACAATGTCCCCACAACGCTGGATTAATGTTATGGGAACATCTGGAAAATTAAACATTGCAAGTGTATTACAATAAAGTGAAATCAATTCAATAGGTCCTAATCTATGGATTTCCCATGACTGGGCATACAGATACGCATCTGTTGATCACAGATACCTTTAAAAAAAAGTGGGTCTCAATCTCGTTGCAGTATTTTTGTGCATTTAAATTGCCAATAGATAAAACGCTAGTGTGTTCATTGTCCCCAGTTTATGCCTTCCCATACCATAACCCCACCGCCACCATGGGGCACTCTGTTCACAAACCGCTCGCTCACAAGACGCCATATACATGGTCTGCGGTTGGGAGGCCAGTTGGCGTACTGCCAAATTCTCTAAAGCTACGTTGGAGTTGGCTTATGTTGGGGAATGAACATTCAATTCTCTGTCAACAGCTCTGGCGGACATTCCTGCAGTCAGCATGCCAATTGCACATTTAGAAATATGTTGCATTGTGTTGTGTGACAAAACTGCACATTTTAGAGTGGCCTTTTATTGTCCCCAGCACAAGATGCACCTGTGTAATGATCATGCTGTTTAATCAGCTTCTTGATATGCCACACGTGTCAGGTGGATGGATTATCTTGGCAAAGGAGAAATGCTCATAACAGGAATGTAAACAAATTTGTGCACAAAATTTGAGAGAAATACGCTTTTCGTGCGTGTGGAATATTTCTAAGATATTTTATTTCAGCTCATGAAACATGGGACCAACACTTTACATGTTGAGTTTATATTTTTGTTCAGTGTAGTATTTGGTGATTCTCAAAAACACTATATTGGGCTCCCGAGTGGCGCAGCGGTCTAAGGCTACAGACACCCTGGTTCGAATACAGGCTGTATCACAACCGGCTGAGTTTGTCCCATAGGGCAGTGCACAATTGGCCCAGTGTTGCCTGGGTTTGGCCGGTGTAGGCCGTCATTGTAAATAAGAATTGTGCGACTTGCCTAGTTAAATAAAGGTACAGAAATATTCATTTCTACCAGATAAAGAAACTGAAAATGATATTGGGATTTAATAACTAACCAATGAGTGCTTTGGAGTTTTTTTCAACCTCACATAATGTCTGTACAGCTTTCCCATCAGTGAGAGACTATAGGAAATGGGGAAACTACGGCTAGACTAGCTCTCTCCACCAGTTTAGCTGCTTCTGCTTTGTGGTTGGTCCCACTCATCTAACATACTAGCTAGCCATTGGTTGGTGTGTATAACAGAAATCCAACAGAGGCTAAAAGGTTCCCGAACTTTGATGGCCACTTTAGCCTAATTGCTGTCTGTCTAAAAATACCCTATGTTTCAATGGAATGATTGATCGATTGATACTCAGTGAATGTGGTCCCGAATCTGCTTGGGACACAAGATGAGGCACTTGTCATCTCCCGTCTGGATTACTGCAACTCGCTGTTGGCTGGGCTCCCTGCCTGTGCCATTAAACCCCTACAACTCATCCAGAACGCCGCAGCCTGTCTGGTGTTCAACCTTCCCAAGTTCTCTCACGTCACCCCGCTCCTCCGCTCTCTCCACTGGCTTCCAGTTGAAGCTCGCATCCGCTACAAGACCATGGTGCTTGCCTACGGAGCTGTGAGGGGAACGGCACCTCAGTACCTCCAGGCTCTGATCAGGCCCTACACCCAAACAAGGGCACTGCGTTCATCCACCTCTGGCCTGCTCGCCTCCCTACCACTGAGGAAGTACAGTTCCCGCTCAGCCCAGTCAAAACTGTTCGCTGCTCTGGCCCCCCAATGGTGGAACAAACTCCCTCACGACGCCAGGACAGCGGAGTCAATCACCACCTTCCGGAGACACCTGAAACCCCACCTCTTTAAGGAATACCTAGGATAGGATAAGTAATCCTTCTCACCCCCCCCCCCCTAAAAGATTTAGATGCACTATTGTAAAGTGGCTGTTCCACTGGATGTCATAAGGTGAATGCACCAATTTGTAAGTCGCTCTGGATAAGAGCGTCTGCTAAATGACTTAAATGTAAATGTAAATGTAATGAGTCAGCACTTTGTGACACACTAACAGGAGACAGAGCTCTGAGAGGGACAGAGTTATTAGCGTAAACAGCCCTCGACCTAGGTAATTACCTCCAAATGTATGTGTGTGTGTGTGTATGTGTGTGTGTGTGTGTGTGTGTGTGTGTGTGTGTATGTATGTGTCTGTGTGTGTGTCTGTGTGTGCGTGCCAGGGTTTCCGATAGGAAAATGTGGCGCCGGACATTTGACAGGCAGCATTTTAATTTACCGGACATTTGAGAAATTTACCGGACCCATATGCATTGGTGTGTAACCTGATTAGGGCGTCCACCCACGGGGCTTAGAATGTCAGAAATCACATTTAGAATATGGTAATTCATGTTAACAGAACATGCAAGTCGAGGATGCAACGATGTGCAGTCCTTACTGAGTTATGATGGGCACTTTGAAGATGTTAGAATAACTGTCCATATTTACTTTTCCTCAGCCAACAAGATGAGTAACGAACAGCAAAATCACTAGCCTATGTCAATCTACAATACTAGAAACGTTTAGGCTACCGATTCTATTGGTCAGCTTGTCGAGAAAGAAATAGCCTATTCAAAACAGACCCTGGGACAGTTGTGGGACGGTAGATCCCAAATTCATACAACCAGTAGGTCTAAGTTACATTTTTATTTTATTTATCTGATTTCCTATTTTTTTGTATCGGACAAAAGCCGGTTATTACCGTCTTAAGGAAACACTGGTATATGTATGTGTCTAGGGGTCTAACCTTGTCATTCCTCTCACACAGGAACTTGAGTCTCTGGGCTCTCTTGTGCATGAAGACCCCGTCCAGGTGTCCGGTCTCCACAGACCTGATCTCTATGGCCTTCTCCCCCCAGCCCATAATCTGGTTAGAACGTATGTAGGCTACATAGAAAGACAAAGAAGGGGACGGGGGGGTGAGTGGCTGGTATGACAACAGAGTTAACATGTTCAAACACTTAATTAAAGGACCTATTGTGTGAATGTGTATGTGTATTTGTACGTGTGTGTGTCTCCACCTACCCACAGAAGTGGGCATCTCGCCCCACTGCAGCACCACGTCCTTGGTGATGCGTCCATAGGTGTTGACATAGACACCCTCGTCCTCGTAACACACTAGCAGCTCAATGCCATCTGTGTTGGGCAGGATGATGATGGCATGGGACTGGATACTGGTCTGGATCTACAGAGTGAGACAGAGGGAGAAGGGAGAGAGAGAAAGAGGGGGAACCATGTTAATTCAATAATGTTAATTCAATAGTGAAGTTATCCATGGAAAAATAGAGGAAGAAGAGAAGGGGATGAGGGAGGAGAGGATACACAGACACTAGTGTTTCTTTTACATGGGTGGGCAGGTAGATGTCGTAGACTGCCCCCGAGTCCACGTCAACGGCATGAAATCCGTTACTGGAGCCATAGATGACCTTTAATCTCTGACCTTCCTCCACCGTCAGGTCAACCAGCAGGGGCTTGTGCACCAGGTCACCAAACGACTGCAGGGGGCAAAGGTCATTCACATACAGTAGTGAGTGTCATTGTAAGATTGTCATTACAATTCACAATAGCTGCATAACTGATTGAATAGATGGAAGTGACTAGCTCCCATAGGCATCTTAGGTTTCCTTAATGTTCACCTTGAAAGCCATGAACTTGTGGTAGGGCTTCGGTGCCCATGCATAGACCTCCACCGAGTTCTTCAGGGCCAGAACCAAAAACTTGATCCTCTCGTATTTCACTGGGAAATAAAACAGTTGGGATACATGAGGAAGATGAGGAGCCAACTGATAGGGTTAATTCAGAGCATCCTCAAAAATGTTAAATGCCAGTATCAAAATCAAATCAAATTTAATTTGCCACATGTGCTAAATGCAACCTTACTGTGAAATGTGTGCAAGCAATGCAATTTTAATAACATTTAATTTGATTAATTGTTCAGAAGACTTGTTTTTAAGTTTTCAGTCCCAGTACTATTATTAGTAGGAAATGTAATTCTACCAAAATACTTTTAGCTGACATAATATTACAGTCTTATTATCCTACTCAGAGAAGTAACAGAATTGGGACATGGAGTTTGCTGGGTAGACCGAGGGTATTTTGTATTAGGAAGCAGTTGTGTACTTTCCCACAAAAAAAGTATATACGATTCTAAGGCTTAAACTCATGGGCAGAACATAGATGGCCTGACCGACAGCTCTGACATAGAGGCAGGTTTTCCAACAGCAAATTCAGGACTTTGCCCTGTGACATCACTAATCTGGGGAGATGGAACGTGAGACAGAACATTCTGGTCTCGTCTCTTCCGGGAAGTTCATGTACCTATCATTACAAAACTCTGGACTTTCTCTTCCATGTCATGACATGACGTGCTGTGCCAGTGTATTTATGTACCCTACTCTGGCTGTCTTTAAGATAGTGATTCTAACATAGTGGATGAAGACCAACTGAGAGAAAACATTGTTTGGTTCATTTGGAGGGTCATATGAAAAATCAACAGTCTTTGGTGGTTCCTAAACATGTTGTGAATGTGAAGACATGACCATAACATCAATTTCTTTGAAAAAACGGTCCTAAAAAAAAAAAGAATTTTCTCCCCACATCATAACATCCCATCCTTTTAACCCTACTGGCCAGATGCATGTTGAAGATGGAACGTACCAACTTTGTAGTGCACAGCGCCCTCCAGGTCTCCCACAGTGACCCAGCCCTGTTTCTTCTCCACCTCAGGGTCGTTGTGCAGGATCTTGTTCCTCAGCCAGGACAGATAGTAAACACGCAGCTTGTTCTTCTTGCCTGCACGAGACAGGGTCAGACAAGGGGAATAGTCAAGGGTCTGGGTACCTACAATGCACCTACGATACAGTATCTAAATGTAATGGCACAGGGGTGAAGTTTCCCTTAGGTACAGATCTAGGATCAGCTTCCGCTCTCCAAATCTACCATTAGTGTGGGCCATGCCAAACTGACCCAAGATCAGTGTGTAAGGGGACCTTCATCCTACTTCCATATAATGGGTGGAGAGAGGTTGTTTTATTGTACAAACTTATTGCAATGAATGGAGGTACACAATATATACAAAAACTGTGTGGACACCCCTTCAAATTAGTGGATTTGGCTATTTCAGCCACACCCGTTGCTGACAGGTGTCGAAAACCCGAGTACACAGCCAAGCAATCTCCATAGACAAATATTGGCAGTAGAATGGACTTACTGAAGAGCTCAGTGACTTTCAATGTGGCACCGTCATAGGATGCCACCTTTCCAACAAGTCAACTAGTCAAAGTGACAGGCATCTGCTGGATTGGTGTAAAGCTCGCCGCTATTGGACTCTTGAGCAGTGTAAACGCTTTCTCTGGAGTGATGAATCACGCTTCACCATCTGGCAGTTCGACAGATGAATCTGAGTTTAGCGGATGCCAGGAAAATGCTACCTACCTGCCCGAATGCATAGCACCAACTGTCAAGTTTAGTGGAGGAATAATGGTCTGGGGCTGTTTTCCATGGTTCGGGCTAAGCCCCTTAGGTTCAGTGAAGGGAAATCTTAACACTACAGCATACAGTGACATTCTAGATGGTTCTGTGCTTCCAACTTTGTGGCAACAGTTCGTGGAAGGCCCTTTCCTGTTTCAGTATGACAATGCCCCTGTGCACAAAGCTTGGTCCATACAGAATTTTTTTGTTGAGATCGGTGTGGAAGAACTTGACTGGCCTGCACAGAGCCATGACCTCAACCCCATCGAACACCTTTAGGATGAATTGGAATGCCGACTGCGAGACTGACCTAATCGCCCAACATCGGTTCCCAACCTCACTAATGCTCGACGCTGAATGGATGCAAGTCCCTGCAGCAATGTTTGAATTAGAGAATTGAATTATTTCTTTCAATTGTGATTGACATTATGAATACTAGGACAGAGGAACTGACAGGGTCTGTATTTTTGCACAACCTGTACTGTATATATTTGAGAACACGTTGCAACATAATGGAAAACTGTGTTTGTGAATGTACATTGAGGTTGTGGAAATTTTAAAAGACAAATAACATTTTTGGTGAATTGACCAACAAGTCGTCACACACAACTTTCATATTAATCTACTGAGAATGATGGAGTACGACAATGGCTTGAAGGATAAAACGTAAGTATTTCTATCTACGCTAAGAAGCAACGTCAAGTTGTCTCCACGTCTCATGAGCATGGACTCTTTCTTTCCTTCATTGCAATATGACATCAAACTGACGGATGACACTGCAATCGGTGTGTGTTTCCATCATGGAAATCTTTGTGTGTGTGTGTGTGTCAGTGGACATGCAATACATGTATAAATTGAGTGTACAAAACATTATAAACACCTGCTCTTTCCATGACAGACTGACCAGGTGAATCCAAGTGAAAAAGATAGGATCCCTTATTGATGTCACCTGTTGAATCCATTTCAATCAGTGTAGATGAAGGGGAGGAGACAGGTTTAAGAAGGATTTAAGCCTTTAAGACAATTGAGACATGGATTGTGCATGTGCCATTCAGAGGGTGATTGGGCAAGACAAAAGGCACACCGGTTTGCATCAACATCTTCAACGCTGCTGGGTTTTTCACACTCAACAGTTTCTCGTGTGTATTAAGAATGGTCCACCAGACAACTTGACAGAGCTGTGGGAAGCGTTGGACTCAACATGTTCTTAATGTTTTGGACACTCAGTGTATGACGTCCTACACTAACTGGCCATTTACTCAATTTCCTCTGTTGTGACATCCGACGCAACACTGTGTGACACAGACCAGCGAGCGTTGGATGGTTGCTACAGTCAATTATGTGACCACAGCACAGGAAAGAGAAGCAGGAACCTACAGTCAGACACTATGTCTGCTTTGCACGAACGGTCTCAGAGAGATCACTTAGACCCCTTACGTCTGTGTGCATGTCTGTTTTTCCATCTATCAATCAAATGTATTTATAAAGCCCTTTTTACATCAGCAGATGTCACAAAGTGCTATACAGAAACCCAGCCTAAAATCCCAAACAGCAAGCAATGCAGATGTAGAAGCACAGTGGCTAGGAAAAACTCCCTAGAAAGGCAGGAACCAAGGAAGAAACCTAGAGAGGAACCAGGCTATGATGGGTGGCCAGTCCTCTTCTGGCTGTGCCGGGTGGAGATTATAACAGAACAAGGCCAAGATGTTCAAACGTTCATAGATGACCAGCCGGATCAAATAATAATAATCACAGTGGTTGTAGAGGGTGCAACAGGTCAGCACCTCAGGAGTAAATGTCAGTTGGCTTTTCATAGCCGAGCATTCAGAGTTCGAGACAGCAGGTGCGGAAGAGAGAGTCGAAAACAGCAGGTCAGGAATAGGGTAGCATGTCCGATGAACAGGTCAGGGTTCCATAGCCGCAGGCAGAACAGTTAAAACTGGAGCAACAGCACAACCAGGTGGACTGGGGACAGCAAGGAGTCATCAGGACAGGTAGTCCTGAGGCATGGTCCCAGGGCTTAGGTCCTCCGGGAGGGGAGAGGGAGAATTAAAGGGAGCATACTTACATTCACACAGGACACCGGACAAGACAGGATAATTACTACATCAGATATAACAAACTGACCCTAGCCCCCCCGACACCTAAACTATTGCAGCATAGATACTGGAGGCTGAGACAGGAGGGGTCGGGAGACACTGTGGCCCTGTCCAATGATACCCTCGGAAAGGGCCAACCAGGCAGGATATAACCCCATCCACTTTTCCGAAGCACAGCCCCCACACCACTAGAGGGATATCCGCAAACCACCAACTTACTACCCTGAGACAAGGCTGAGTACAGCCCACAAAGATCTCCCCCAAGGTACAAACAGACAGGAAGATCACATCAGTGACTCAACCCACTCAAGTGGCGCATCTTTCCTAGGGACGGCGTGGAAGAGCACCAGTAAGCCAGTGACTCACCCCTCGTAATAGGGTTAGAGGCAGAGAATCCAAGTGGAGAGAGGGGAGACAGCAAGGGCGGTTCGTCACTCCAGTGCTTTTCCGTTCACCTTCGCACCCCTGGACCAGACTACACTCAATCATAGGACCTACTGAAGAGATGAGTCTTCAATAAAGACTTAATCAAGGTTGAGACCAAATCTGCGTCTCTCACATGGATAGGCAGACCATTCCATGAAAATTGAGCTCTATAGGAGAAAGCCCTGCCTCCAGCTATTTGCTTAGAAATTCTTTGGACAATTAGGAGGCCTGCGTCTTGTGACAGTAGTGTACATGTAGGTATGTACGGCAGGACCAAATCGGAAAGATAGATAGGAGCAAGCCCACGTAATCCTTTGTAGGCAGTAAAACCTTGAAATCAGCCCTAGCCATGTACGTGTAGTAAATATGTATAATAGTGTGTGTGTGTCGCGCACGTGTTTGAATGTCTGTATTTCCATCTATGTATAGTAACTGTGTGTGTGTGTGTGTATACCTGATATAGTGACCAGGACGTTGAGTCCCTCTAGTACGTCCATCTGTTGGAAGCGGCGTCGGCTGATTAGGGGGTAGACCTTCCCCTGACCGCTACGGTCCAGCAGCATCAGACCACTCTCTGTGCCCACCAGGAGGTTCACTCCTACACACACACAGTTTTGCATTTAGATTGCTGTCACCTCGTAGTGAAGACTAATATTACTGTGATAACTACACAGCAGAGATAATTGTGACCACTCACCCCAGAGTGCTGCACACAGGATCTCAGAGTTAAACCTCTTCTTATACTTGCGGATCTCTGGGGTGTCGCTTTGAGGTCGTGTGTTGACAGGGTTCACATTGACCACGGAGCCTTTACGTGACGGGTCCGCCCTCAGTGCCTCTGCCAGCCTAGCGTCGTTCCCAAAAGCTGCAGAGGACAAGGAAGGGATTCAGTTGGAAATACAAACTGATTATGTATTACTACCATATATATTCAGTTCTGTATATTTAGTATACGTTTCTATAAATGTTCTATATTTAGTATACATCTCTATAACGTTTGTTTGGAATAAACGGGTGTTCTCTGGTGTTGCCTCAGAAACTAACACAAGGTTTGTTGACACTGGAGAGAACCCCTCAGAGACTGCTGGTCGCCCAATAAGAGGGCTGGGAGCTGGTGGGAGAGGCTTACCCAGGTTATTGAGAGCGGCGCCGGATGGAGAGACCTGGAGGAGGCGTGGATCAATAAAGGGAGTGAAGGAGGAGGAGGACTTGTGCTTCTGCATGCTGTTGCTGGAAGAATGACTCTAGAGAAGCAGGTAAATAGAATAAAATATAGACATATAGAATCATTACGTCATTGACTTACCAGCCAACTCCTAGACCAAGGCTACAATGGCAGCAGTTTGTGTACGTATAAACATGAAACACCATTTCCCATAGCTCCATAAATACCACAAAACAAAAAAATAAAAATACAGAACCAAGAAACTGGGGCAGGTGTAAGGAGCATAGAGAAATCAGGTACAGGAAAAACAATTCACAAAATCACACAGTGAATTAAAGAGAAACAGGCAAAAACAAGAAGTATCTATGGTGGTGGGTAAAACAGATGGAATGTTCAGGTAATAACACAAGTTGAGGAACAAAAACATATCTCAAGGAATGGCTTTTCATGGTAAAATAATTACCTGTGTTTATTCCTGAAATATGCTATGTTGTAGCCTAGTCCAACGAGGGTTTCTGGAATATGTCTTTAATCATCTGTGACTAAAAGCCACAAATAATAATCAAAATGTGCCTCTGAGGATATGTAAGCCAGCACAAACCTAGTCTAAAAAAATAAAGTATAAAAAATAAGATATTATGTCAAATTCCATAAACTTGATCAAAATAAAATATTTTTTTTAGGGGGGGAGAAACACCACACCTACAGAGCTTGGAGGAAACTAGAGTAGTTGTTGCACTCAGAAAAGGTGGCCAGAGAGAGATAACCACTAGGTGGCCAGAGAGCAGGAGAACACCACTAGCTGGCCAGAGAGCGAGAGAGAGCGAGCACTACCAGGTGGCCAGAGAGCAGGAGAACACCACTAGCTGGCCAGAGAGCGAGAACTACCAGGTGGCCAGAGAGCAGGAGAACACCACTAGGTGGCCAGAGAGAGAGAGCGAGAGAGAGAGAGAAAGAGAGAGAGAACACCTCTAGGTGGCCAGAGAGAGAGAGAGAGCGAGAGAGAACACCTCTAGGTGGCCAGAGAGAGAGAGAGCGAGAGAGAACACCTCTAGGTGGCCAGAGAGAGAGAGAGCGAGAGAGAACACCACTAGGTGGCCAGAGAGAGAGAGGGAGAGAACACCACTAGGTGGCCAGGGAGAGAACACACCACTAGGTGGCCAGAGAGAGAGAGAGAGACAACACCACTAGGTGGCCAGAGAGAGAGAGAGCGAGAGAGAACACCACTAGGTGGCCAGAGAGAGAGAGAGCGAGAGAGAACACCACTAGGTGGCCAGAGAGAGAGAGGGAGAGAACACCACTAGGTGGCCAGAGAGAGAACACACCACTAGGTGGCCAGAGAGAGAGAGACAACACCACTAGGTGGCCAGAGAGAGAGAGAGAGACAACACCACTAGGTGGCCAGAGAGAGAGAGAGAGACAACACCTCTAGTTGGCCAGAGAGAGAGAGAGCGAGAGAGAACACCACTAGGTGGCCAGGGAGAGAACACACCACTAGGTGGCCAGAGAGAGAGGGAGAGAACACACCACTAGGTGGCCAGAGAGAGAGAGAGAGACAACACCACTAGGTGGCCAGAGAGAGAGAGAGAGACAACACCACTAGGTGGCCAGAGAGAGAGAGACAACACCACTAGGTGGCCAGAGAGAGAGAGAGAGAGAGAGAGAGAGAGAGAGAGAGAGAGAGAGAGAGAGAGAGAGAGAGAGAGAGACAACCAGTGGGGGGGGGGGGGTAGTGCCCCTGTGACAACAATTTTGGACCCCCTTGTGGCCCCCCTAAATGTGGAGTATGAAATCATTTTTACATAACACATTTTTGCTATTGTTCTTTTTTTTTTACATCCGTTACTAGACAGACCGTGGCAACGATGACGATTATGAACATGGTCTTTTGCCTGCAATTGAAGACAACGATGACAACAATAACGTCTAATGTAACTGACCCCTCTAACAGTACAACTGGCCCCAGCTTGGCCCCCCCAGTTGAAATGGTCTAGAACCGCCACTGGAGACAACACCACTAGGTGTCGAGAGAGAGAAGAGAGAGAAAGAGAGAGAAAGAGAAAGAGAAAGAGAAAGAGAGAGAGAGAGAGAGAGAGAAAGAGACCACCACTAGGTGGCCAGAGAGAGAACACCACTAGTTGTCCAGAGAGAGAGAGAGAGAGAGACAACACCACCAGGTGGCCAGAGACAGAACCACCAGATGCAACCAGTTACTAACAGACCCAGGCCTGAGGTTGGACCATGGGCCAGAAGGAGGCTAAGAGGGACATACCTCCAGTAGCATGCTGAGCTTGTCCAGGGGGCTCTGGGGGGACATTGACATGGTGGGGCTGGTCAGGCTGGAGGAGGAGGGGGAGGAGGAGGCAGAGGAGGAGGGGGAGTGGTGGCTCTGCTGGATCAGGTCAGGCAGGAGGTGAATGCGGCCTGCAAAGCCATTTCTCTCCTGGTGGCCTTGGAGAACGGGGTGGCCCTGGAGGGCAGGGTGAATTAGCCCGGGGCTGGGGACAAAGCCAAGGACAGGGCCTTGACCAGGGCTGGGGACAGGTCGCTTTTTGCTGTCACCTGCACTCTGGAAGTAAGAACAGGGGCACACTTTGGGTCTAAGTTTCTTTCCCTGAGGAGGAGGGATTCTATTGGCTACTTGTGTTAAGGGAAGGCTAGTCTACTGAAGTAGTCTACTGAAGCTACAGTCTACTACTGTAAGAGACTTCAGACACATTCATTTGGGGATTAAGTGAAAGAGAATTGTCAGTAACAGAGACCAACAGTGTAATTTTACTCTATATTATTTCTAGGACTTTAGGACTTTATTGGAGGCATTTTATGAAGTTCAATCTGTTGCAGGACTATGCTGTCGTCCAATGGGAGAACCGGTGGTTAATACTGGGAGTGGGTGCATTTCTTCAGGTTAACAAAGCCCTTTCCATTCTAACCCTGACCCATTGGCTTCACCAGCAACACAAAGTAAACAATGAGAGAACAAATAACAAAGCAAGGTCCAATACAATATTAAACACAGTGGATAAACCATAAAAGGACAAATGAGTGAAATATCACAATAAAATAAAATAACTGGGTTTAAGGGTTTACAGTGTGTGACTGATATGTTGTTATAAGAGAGGTAGATGGGGTGGCCTGGGTGTTGGCCTTACCGGTCTGACGATCAGAGTGCCATCTTTACAGGGTGTGGTTTTAGCGTCACTCTCGCCCTCCTCGTGAACGATCATAGTCTTCACCGACTCCGTCTCACCGTTGCTCAGCCTCGAAGAGCTGGAGGTGGCATAAATAGAGAATCAGGAAGAGATTGTTCTAATCACATTCATTTTCCTTCACACGCTCAAATGTCATTGCAATATGATGTCATTGTGAGTAGGGATAGGGTTGGGGTTCAGGTACAGGTCCTCCAATACGTACACAGCCCGAGAGTCCTCTGGTCCTGAGGTAGACTCCTCCCCCCCCTCCTGGTCCACCTCTTCATCATCATCCTCATCTGTGGTGCCCGACTCTTCACTGGATGAGGAGTAGTCCGTCACCTTGTGGGGACGTGGAACATCCTCCACTGCACGCAGCTCTTTGGCCAGTGCCGTCAGGTCCTAGAAAGGAGGGTGGGGTCAGAGGTTAGAGGTCAAATTCGGTTTCCTTCCTCTCTCTCTTTCAGTCTCTCTCTCTCTCTTTTTCCGGGTTGTGGATTTGTTGCCGGGTCATTCGCAGGGTTAAATGCAGGAGACAGGATGCAGGAAGCTGCTTGGGGAGGAAGTGAAGTCACAGGTGCTCCAGCCAATGAGGAGTGAGCCGGTGAGTAGCAAATCCAACAGGAGATGAGAAAATAGATTTTTGTATTTAACTAGGCAAGTCAGTTAAGAACAAATCCTTATTTTCAATGATGGCCTTGGAACAGTGGGTTAACTGCCTTGTTCAGGGGCAAAACAATAGATTTTTACCTTGTCAGCTCGGGGTACCCGCTAGGGTACCTGCCGCCACATGAGTAATAACACACTGCTGCCATAATTCCAATCTGTCCACAAGGCTGGAAGAGGTTAGTGAGTCATCAGATGACAAGACCAGACCCGAGCATACAAGGAATGAAGGGGCTGCAAGCATGAGAGAGATTGAATGATCCAATAGAAAGAAATATAAGAAGTATGGGGGAGGAGACGTTAAAAGGAGCATGAGTAAAATAGCACCAATCAGGAGAGAGGCAAGTCATTAGTACAGAACCCTTCAGCCAATGAGATTGTCAGTACAAACACGCTCTATTTCACTCTAGCTTACCATTTCCCCCTACAGAATTCACATGAGTACCAGTAATCCACAGCGCAAAGGGCGAAAGACAAAAATAACTATGTCAGATCATTGTAAAACCATCATTCCCACTCAAAACTGTTATTTCCACCGCTTTTTGAATTGTCACAACACTTGGTCTCGTTCAACACCAGTTAGTACACTAGCTAGTACACTAGTCAGCTAGTCCAACAGTTTTACGGGGGTAAGATCTCACCACCGGTTGGTTAGGTCTGACCAATTCCTTCCTCTCCTCTGGGGTTTTCCCAGCATGCTCTGGGCGCTGAAGGGGAGAACCCTCAGACTTTGATGACGCTGAGAGGGGGACAGCGGGGATACCGGTCAGTAAACTAAAGAGCTATGTGCAGAATTTTTTGTGGTGTATTCAATGGCTAATGTACTCTAATGAATCATATACTGTAATCCAATGCTGCAATGTGGTGCTAAATGTATTATCATTTGATTACCAATAATTGGGTACTTTGTATACAATAGTTATGTGTGTGTGTCTTGAGAGTGTGTATGTGAGGAACTCCTCATGAGACTATGCATGTGTGTGCGCGTGTGTGTATCAGGGGAACATAAGACTCACAGCGGGCTCTGAATCTCTCCCCTGAGCCGCTGTGAGAGCTGGAGTTACTGGAGCCAGAGGAACTGCCAGTACTACCACTACTACCACTGCCTGACCTGGGGACCAGCTTCTCCACCCGCTCCCACAGCAGACGCGGCTCCGCTGCAGCACTGTGGAGAGAGATTATAGACACACATACTTTACATATAGGCAAAATATATACAATACCAGTCAAAACTTTGGACACACATACTCATTCAAGGGTTTTAAGTTATTTGTACTATTTACTACATTGTAGTATAATGGTAAAGACGTCAAAACAATGAAATGGCACATTTGGAATCATGTAGTAACCAAAAAAGTGTTAAACAAATCAAAATATCTCTTATATTTTATATTCTTGAAAGTAGCCACCCTTTGCCTTGATGACAGATTTCACACTCTTGGCATTCTCTCAACCAGCTTCATCTGGAATGCTTTTCCAACAGTCTTGAAGGAGATCCCACCAATGCTGAGCACTTGTTGGCTGCTTTTCCGTCACTCTGCGGTCCAACTCATTGTTGAAAAACAAATGATAGTCCGGCTAAGCACAAACCAGATGGGATGGCGTATCGCTGCAGAATGCCTTGAATTCAAATAAATCACCAACAATGTCATCAGCAAAGCACCCCCACACCATCACACCTCCTCCTCCATGCTTCACAGTGGGAACCACACATGCGGAGATTATCCGTTCACCTACTCTGCTTCTCAATAAGACACGGCGGTTGGAACCAAAAATCTCTCATTTGGACTCATCAAACCAAAGGACAGGTTTCCACCAGTCTGATGTCCGTTGCTCGTTTTTCTTGACCCAAGCGTCTTCTTATTATTGGTGTCCTTTAGTAGTGGTTTCTTTGCAGCAATTCGACCATGAAGACCTGATTCTCACAGTCTCCTCTGAACAGATGATGATGAGATGTGTCTGTTACTTGAACTCTCTGAAGTATTTATTTTGGCTGCAATCTGAGGTGAAGTTAACTCTAATGAACTTCTCTTCAGTAGAGGTAACTCTGGGTCTTCCTTTCCTGTGGTGGTCCTCTTGAGAGCCAGTTTCCTCATAGAGCCTGATGGGTTTTGCGACTGCACTTGAAGAAACTTTCAACGTTTTTGAAAATTCCCGTAATTACTGACCTTCATGTCTTAAAGTATTGATGGACTGTCGTTTCTCTTTGCTTATTTGAACTGTTCTTGCCATAATATGGACTTAGTCTTTAACCAAATAGGGCTATTCTCTGTATCCCACCCCTACCTTGTCACAACACAACTGATTGGCTCAAACGCATTAAGAAGGAAAGAAATTTCACAAATTAACAATTAACAAAAGCACACCTCATGAAGCTGGTTGAGAGAATGTCAAGAGTGTGCAGATCTGTTATCAATGCAAAGGGGTGGCTACTTTGAAGAATCTCAAATCTCAAATATATTTTATTTGGTTACTACATGATTCCATGTGTGTTATTTCATAGTTTTGTTGTCTTCACTATTATTCTACAATGTTGAAAATGGTAAAAAAAAAAAAAAAACCTGTAGGTGTCCAAACTTTTGCCTGGTACGGTACATTTTCATAGGCAGACATATAGACGCATACATTTTCATAGACAGACATATAGACGCATACATTTTCATAGACATGCACACAAAGTCTCACAGGAGATGAAGCTCAGCATTATAGAGAATTGCTAAGAGAGAAAAGGTGTGCACACACACACAAATAGGAGACAAGGATATGTATCACAGGGCAGAGCAGTGAGTAATGTTACATAAAAGCCTCCCACACAGTATCCACACACAGAGAAGACCAGGACTCCCCAGAGAACAGACAGACACACAGTATCCACACACAGAGAAGACCAGGACTCCACAGAGAACAGACAGACACACAGTATCCACACACAGAGAAGACCAGGACTCCACAGAGAACAGACAGACACACAGTATCCACACACAGAGAAGACCAGGACTCCACAGAGAACAGACAGACACACAGTATCCACACACAGAGAAGACCAGGACTCCACAGAGAACAGACAGACACACAGTATCCACACACAGAGAAGACCAGGACTCCACAGAGAACAGATAGACACACAGTGAAGAGGTTTTACATTACAGTACTCAACACTCGAAAAGAAGAGGAAAGGAGAGGGGGGTGGTGAAACAGCACAATAGAGGGGGAGACAGACACAGAGAGATGGACAGAGAAAGGGCAGATAGAAAGAGGGACATGAAAAGGTACCTGCTGGCTTTCCTCTGGCTCACCGGGTTGCTAGGTGTGGCATTGCCATGGAAAGGGGAGTCCCTGCATGACAGTACTGGAGACCTGGACGTTGTCCTCACAGGAACCTTCCATACAGACAGATGCCAGCTCTCACACAAACTCTACAGAGACACACCCTCGGAGCGAGTGTATGCACGAGAGAGCGTGACATAGGGGTGCCAGGAGCACAAATGCTAGACACACTTTTAAGACATCCTTACAAGGTCCCGACAACGTTTCTACAATGTCCAAATTATGTTCCCCTATACCCACACTGTGTAAAGTCACCCCACTGAAAGAGTTAGGTCTGATACACAGAAAAAGACCGCATTATAGCCACACTCTTCCCCTTATCAACCCCTGACTTAACACAAACACAGTTGTCAGGTTATATTATTGATTTGTTAGCATTCCTCTGTAGTAGTTTCCAGGGGACAGGAGGGAAAATAGCCTAAGAACAGGGCACAGCATCCAAAGCAGAGCAGAACAAACAGCCTCTCCATTCAGAAGGAATACTAACACTGACATTGATTTGAGACACTAACAGAGGCTCGTTTGGGAAGTGGAGGGGGCAGAACAGGAAATGACATACTCATACCTCACCAGGGAAGAGGAAGTGATGTTTGATAGGTAGGCCCTATGTGAAGAGAGGACAATACTTCCACCTCTAATTTGTGCAGATGGGGGGAAAAAGGGGCCAACGTCTAGATTTCAACATGATGAATGATGATATTTTCCTAGAACAGACGGAATCCTACCCCTCATTTGTGATAGCCTCCAGCTTCCCATTCATTTGGGGACATTTCTAAAATGCTGAGATGTAAAAGCACTCAGCATTCAAGTGATTGCTGCTGCAGCTTTCTTTCTCTGCTATTTTTAAAACAGTCTCCTTCTGAGGTCTGGGAGGCTGGGAGGCTGAACGAGGGAGGGTTCTGTGAGGAGAGACAATAGAGGGGGAATAGAGAACAGAAAATGGACCTCTAATCCTTTCATAACGTTCTGCTCTCTCTGAATCCTCTCACCAGGCCAGGGTGAGGAGGTGGTAGAGCCCTGCACAGGCTTGAATTTTAAGTCAGAGCCCGAGCCATGTCCGCGACGTTAAGGTCCGATTGATTCTGACAAATTGAAGGCCCGGCCCTGCTCAAAACCCGAAATCAGAAATAACTTCCTCCATTAGTAAATCCATTAGCTGCTCCTCTCTGTCCGTCACTCGCTCATGCACTCTGTTCGCTCTGCATGTGCTTTTCTCATGGCGGCTCTGGGTCTGAGAGTATCCATAGCAACGGTTCCGCTTGGGCTGCTCAATTTTTTTATTTAAATTTTACCTTTATTTTACTAGGCAAGTCAGTTAAGAACAAATTCTTATTTTCAATGACGGCCTAGGAACAGTGGGTTAACTGCCTGTTCAGGGGCAGAACAACAGATTGTCAGCTCGGGGATTGAACATGCAACCTTACCACTAGGCTACCCTGCCGCGCCAATGACGAGACAGAGAGCAGTTAGCTGTTGGCTACTTTCATCACTCAAAACTCAAGCAACAATTATTTTCAGTGAAATAATCTCTCCTGTTTTATATTTTATTAGGTTGAAGCACTTCTGACACCATGTTATGATCTTAGTCAGATATGACTGTACAGCGCAGCAGAGCACGAGCAAATGGCTCAGCTTCAAAATGTTAGCGATCAATTTAGTGATACCCGAGCCCTGCCCGTACCCTAGTTACTGATGAAAAAATAAGCCTTACCCTGCCCTAACCCGATGTATAATGTTGGGGCCAGTCGGGCTTGGGTCGGGCAGCAGAGCTCAAGGAGGAGGTCGCCCCATCTTAGCTATTACTGAGACAACGTCACTCTGCTCATTCACTCCAGTATTGTACTCTCCAGCATGGCCATCTAGTGACTACCAGTCTACCTGTCTACAGTTCAGACTTCCTAGTAAAGTCGTCAAATGACTAACAGTCTACTCTCCTTTGCCAGGGGATAGGCCTGTTCTTACCCTGGGAGGGGAGTCGTCTGTGGGGGCCTTCTCGAGGGGAGTGGCCCTAGGCTGCGGGTGGGGCTGCAGGTCAGTGTGTGCGGGCGATGATGATGATGATGATGGTGCAGGTTGATGGTGCTGCTCCTGAGAGCGTAGGTTGAGGTGTGTAAAACCAGTGACGATGGGCTCACTGAAGGAATGAGAGCGTGAGACAACAGGGGGAGTGGCGATGCTGCTCTTTAGACCGGAGAGGTGGGACCATTGGACCTTCCAGAGACAGATAGACAGACGGGGTTCATCAGAGGGGAAGGACACATTGGGAGGAATGGGGGAGGAGGAGGGAGACAACAAGAGAACAAGACCACAAACACAGGCAGCATACAGTGATTGGATACGGAAGCTTCAGGAAGCATAAAAATGGGTGGAGCAGTCATGCAACAAATATGAAGTCTGAGGAAGACAGATTTGATTGGTTCACATCACAGACAGCCAATGACAGCTCTACCTGTTTTGGTGCTCATGAAGCTTCAGTCTCATCACCAGTTGTGAGAATGAGCATGGATCACATAAACAAGGCATACACAGATGAGCTAGCATCATGCATGAACAGACACAATCACACAAATGGCATGCACATATTCAAGGATACTTTTTTGGTGAAAAGTAACTGAGAAGAGTATCATCCAATAGGAACATATCAATACTAGGTTTATAGCTGAAATTATTCCATGTCCTATTACTTTCAAATATGTACTGAGAGGCCCTCAGACATGAAGCCCCATAGAAAGAGACATATCCCTCAACAAATGAGTCTTTTGTAACGAGCCCATGTCATCACGCTTCATATCTGTCTCTAATGATGTGTCACTAACGAGTGCAGTGACTAATGCATTTAAATGGCTCTGCTAAAAAATGTAGCAATCAATTACATCATCATCATTGCCACCAAATTCAACAATGTTTCATCTAATCACCATGACATTATCCAAAAAAAGAATGTTGCCCCGAATGGTGAACTGCAACAATGACTGTATTCATGCTGGGCTGGTTGAGTCTTTCTCCCTGAGCAGTTGAGATATATACTGAGTCACTGTGAAAACAGAAAGATGAATTCTGGATGTGTTTGTGTTGTTTAGCACACAGTCCCAATGTAACAGCTATACTTTCATAAAGAATTGACCATCTCAATCAACAATCTGGCAATGAATACACTCACATACACACACACACTCACATAATACAGAAGGCAGTCAGAGGTAGAGTGAGTGGGTGAAGCTGGTATTGAACAGTGAGTGGCCAGATCAGAAGCAAGCAGCCTGGACTTCATACTAACACAGTGGTGGAGGATAGGCTGTCACCCAGGGAAGCATCAAATACATTGGAGGAACCCATTAAAGGGACCAGAAAGTTCAACTATGTCATCATTAAGGGACAGAGAACAACGCCCACATTTCTCCGCACAGTGAAAGAATTCAGCTAGAACGGAGGCTAGAACCAAGGGAGGGGGAGAACAGAAAGATAGTGAACACAAAAACAGTCATCTACTGTAGCTAGTTAGACCCCACTACTGATACACAACCCGGAGAGAGAGTGAGAGAGAGGGAGAGAGACCGTCCTGTTAGACCTACTTGGAAAGAAGAAGGGATTGGAAAAATAATTAAGGAAAAGGACAGTGTAGCGAAAGGAGGAATAAGCTACTGCCGGTAGGCCATCTTGGTTGCCGTGGTTACCTGGGCTTCCATCGGTCTGTGCATGGCGGGCGCGTTTCCATTAGCGACGGTCTCTGCGGCGCGGGGAGGAACTGGGGGCTGGACCTTAACCTGGGCAGCCTGAGGAGATCCTTGGATGTTCTTACGGTACCTCTCATCGGCCTGGAGGGACATACAGCAAGGACAGAGAGAGGGACAGAGTCATTTACCGTCACCAAGCCAAAGAGGATTGAGCCACAGCAGCAGTGGGAGGGGTCAGTAGTAAGATCAGTTAGGACCACCATGAAGACAGGCACACTAGCAGGGACTAGAAAGCATTACCACAACATGACAACCAGAGAGAGATATTATGACATGAAGAACAACAGTGGAGGCTTGTTCATCATCTATTAGTGCATCAAAGGAGACCTACTGGCAGAACACAGTCAACAAACAAGACCTGTTTAGTATTGCACCTGAGGATAGGAGGGACAGGTTAGTTTCAACCATTCAGCTGACAAAAGCCAGACTCCAGACCCCTGTCCTCCTGACTCTTTCCCTGCAGGTGATAATGTAAGCAGCAGGTCAGACCAGTAGAGGGTAGAACCAGGGATACACAGCAGAGCAAGGCCTAATGAGCTGCCTCTATATCAGACTGGGTCATTAGCTCTAGGATAGCGACAACAGCAGCATTTATTAGAACCCCCCCCGAAACAGAGTGGTCCATGTTACCATACACTCGAAAGGGCTTCAATGAGGGGAAATAATACTTATGTCTGTTAGGAAAACGTGGCAATCATGTTAACGACATTGTTTTACAAACGGTGGGGAATGATGACTGAATAATGGCATTATGTGTGTAAAATGTTAAGAAGTTTGAGGTAGAGAAATAAGTACGGATGGATGTGGACAGAATATGGACAGAACCCTTCACATTTGATATATAGTATATTGCCCCCCCCCCAAAAAAGATCTATCTACATAGGTTTAATTGAATGATGAATAGAGACCATGAGATCATTCTGGAAATGGATTCAAAACCTAAAACATCATAAGAGGTTTTAGTAGTTGCAAAGCAGGCGTTGGCTGAAAGCACAGCTTCAAGTTTTATGTTCATAATCATTTAGTTTGAAGAGGATATAAATATAAAGAGGTGGGCAGTTAAAACATGTCCAAGATGCTGCATCTCTATCTGACAACAGGCATCTGTCTCCATTTAGCAACTGTGCTTCATTCTATAGTCAGAGGACTCCTGATATCTCCATGAGTGATAAGTATCATTTTTGTCTTAAATCGGTTGTTGTCTAGTACAGTCTTTTTGCTATCTAGGGCCATCTACTTTAAGTGCTGCCTGTCTTTACAGTAGCCTCCTTGGTGTGAGAACTGCTGACTGATATTAACTTGCAGATGATTGTTAACACATTAACCAGGATGAAGTAGCAGGGCAATATGTGACTGTTACCATTGTAATCAGTGGCTGTATTGGAGGGGGAGTGGTTTCTCCTCTCCTAGGCAATTAGCCATTTTTAAACTTGTTTTATTTCACTTTATTTAACCAGGTAGGCTAGTTGAGAACAAGCTCTCATTTGCAACTGCGATCTGGCCAAGATCAAGCATAGCAGTTCCACACAGAGTTACAACAACACAGAGTTACACATGGAATAAACAAAATATACAGTCAATAATACAGTCGGAAAAAAAGAAAACAAAAAGTCTATATACAGTGAGTGCAAATGAGGTAAGATATGAGAGTTAAGGCAATAAGTAGGCCATGGTGGCAAAGTAGTTACAATATAGCAATTAAACACTGGAATGGTAGATGTGCAGAAGATGAATGTGCAAGTAGAGATACTGGGGTGCAAAGGAGCAAGATAAATAAATAAATACAGTATGGGGATGAGGTAGTTGGATGGGCTGTTCACAGATGGGCAATGTACAGGTGCAGTGATCTGTGAGCTGCTCTCACAGCTAGTGCTTAAAGCTAGTGAGGGAGATATGAGTCTCCAGCTTCAGTGATTTTTGCAGTTCGTTCCAGTCATTGGCAGCAGAGAACTGGAAGGAAAGGTGGCCAAAGGAGGAATTGGCTTTGGGGGTGACCAGTGAGAGATACCTGCTGGAGCACGTGCAACGAGTGGGTGCTGCTATGGTGACCAGTGAGCTGAGATAAGGCGGTGCTTTACCTAGCAGAGACTTGTAGATGACCTGGAGCCAGTGGGTTTGGCGACGAGTATGAAGCGAGGGCCAGCCAACGAGAGCGTATAGGTTGCAGTGGTGGGTAGTATATGGGGCTTTGGTGACAAAACGGGTGGCACTGTGATAGACTGCATCCAATTTGGTACCGGCAATAGGTACCGGGAGGTGTGCTCTTTACCTCTACAAGGAAATTAGCAAGTGTTAGTACTTCAGGCTCCCGTTTTTTCAGCGGGAGCTATCAGCGGCAGCTCGATGCAAAATTAAGAGCGTCGACGAAAAAACAAGGATGGTTCTGCCGAGTTGTTCTGCATAGTCTTTTGTAGCTTTGACAACTATGTACTTGTTTTCTATACCTGTTTGCTCCTCTCCATGTAGGCTTTACAGACGCTCCCCACCCCTTGGCTGTAACCCTTCTAATTTAGTGTACCATGGGCACAAAACCACAAAATTCCTGGTCTCTGGCAGTGTTTGGAACTATGCTGCCATTCAGTCCCTTGACTTTCTGGCCCTGACGGAGAATTGGATCACCCCAGAGAACACTGTTACTCCAGCTACTCTCTCTTCATCTGACTATGTTTTCTCTCATAGTCCAAGAGCATCTGGTCATCGTGGAGGTGGCACAGGGCAATTAATTTCTCCTAAGTGGGGATTCTCTTTTCTCCCTCACTCACCCTCATTTAAATTCCATGCTGTCACTGTCACTTGTCCATTTCAAGCTTAACATTGTTGTCATCTATCGCTGCATTTGATTAATTTCTTTACAACTTCCTTTCCCCTCCTTGCCTCTTTTGAACGGACCCTTTCCCAGTCCCCTCCGACCCTTTCCCAGTCCCCTCCCACCCTTTCCCAGTCCCCTCCCACCTTTTCCCAGTCCCCTCCCACGACTAGAGGCTGTTCGCCTACTAATCTCACTGCCACCAACCTCCAGGTCTCTCTGATCACTACTTTGTTTCTCCCTCTACTCCAACCCTAGCCACAGCCCCTACCCAGATGGTCATGCGCTATCACAATATTTGCTCTCTCTCTCACTACTCTCTCCTCTTCTGTCTTCTCTCCCTTTAGCTAAATCCTTCTCTCCTCCTGTCCCCTGATTCTGCCTCTTCAACCCTCCTCTCTTCCCTTTACGCATCCTATGACTCACGCTGTCCCCTGCATTCTATGACTCCCAGCTGGCTCGGCCTTTCCCTCCTGCTCCGTGGCTGAGTGACTCATTGCGAGCTTACAGAACAGGGCTGTGGGCAACTGAGCTTAAATGGAGGGAAACAAAACTTCCAGAGGACCTATCATCCTTTCACTCCCTCTGTACTTTCTCTTCCTCTGTATCCGCTGCTAAAGCCACTTTCTATAACTCTAAATGTAAAGCTTTAGAAAACTATTTTACACGTTTTAATTCCTCAATTCTCCACACCCTCCCTCTCCCTCTGTGCCAATGACTTTGTCAACCTCTTTGAAAATAAGGTTGATGACATCCGCTCCTCATTCACTCAGCCTATTGTGTCCAATGGTCCAACTCACACAGAAGTACCCTTCGCCTTGACCTCTTTCTCCCCTCTCTCTTCAGATGAAATCCTGCAACTAGTTAGGTCCGGCAGTCCGACAAGCTTCCCTCTCAACCCCATCCCCTCCTCCCTTTTCCAGACCATCTCTGGAGACCTTCTCCCATTCCTCAAATTCATCCCTGACCACTGGCTGCATCCCCTCTGACTTCAAAATGGCCAGAGTCACTCCCCTCAAGAAACCAACACTCGTCCTCTCTGACGTCAAACTACAGACTGGTATCCCTTTATTTTCAACACACTTGAGCGTGCTGTCTCTGGCCAAATCTCTCACTAGCTCTCTCAGAATGATTTTCTTGACCCTAACCAGTCAGGCTTCAAGACAGCTGACTCAATAGAAACGTCTCTTCTCCGTGTCACGGAGGCTCTCTGCACTGCCAACGCTGACTCTGTCTCCTCTGTTCTCATCCTCTTAGATTTATCCGCTGCCTTTAAAACGGTGAACCATCAGATCCTCCTCTCCACCCTCTCAGGGCTGGGAGGTCTCAGGCTCTGCACACTCTTGGATTGCATCCTACCTGGCAGGCCGCTCCTACCAAGTGACGTCGAGAGGATCTGTGTCTGCGCCACGTAGTCTCACAACTGGTGTCCCCCAAGGCTCGGTCCTCTCCACTTTTCTCTATACACTAAGTCACTTAGCTCCGTCATATCCTCACATGGTCGCTCTTATCATTGCTATACAGAAGACACTCAACTTCTTTTCTCCTTCCCCCTTCTGACACCCAGGTGGCGGCATGCATATCTGCGTGTCTGGCAGATATCTCAGCTTGGATGTCGGCCCACCACCTCAAGCGCAACAAGATGAAGCTGCTCTTCCACCCGGGGAAAGCTTCCACACTCCCAAGTCCTCTCCATCACAGTTGACAACTCCACGGTGTCCCCCTCCCAGAGTGCAAAGAACCTTGGCATGACCCTGTCGTTCTCTGCAAACATCAATGCAGTGACTCGCTCCTGCAGGTTCATGTTCTTGAACATCCGTAGAGTACGACCCTACCTCACACAGGAAGAGGCACAGGTCCTTAACCAGGCACTCCTCATCTCCTGTCTGGACTACTGCAACTCACTGTCGGCTGGGCTCCCCACTTGTGCCATCAAACACCCCCCTTACTAGCGCTGACTTAGCTGATAGAGTATGTATTTTTCCTGAATAAAGTGATTGTGATGTGTGTGATGTGGTTGTCCAACATATCTTAAGATGAATGCACTAACTGTAACTTGCTAAGAGTGTCTGCTAATGTAAATCCCAAACAGTACTCTTCACTGAATATTTGATTGGACAGATTGGGGAATGGTGAAATGCTAATAGACTGCCATTTGAATGTAGAAAGAATATGGGTCAGTAGTTTAGACAGGGCTGTATCTGTAGTTTCTACACTGAGTGTACAAAACATTAAGAATACCTTCCTACATTTTACCCCCCCCCCACACATTTTACCCTCAGAACAGCCTCAATTCGTCAGGGCATGGACTCAAAAGCGTTTCACAGCGATGCTGGCCCATGTTGAGTCCAATGCTTCCCACAGTTGTGTCAAGTTGGCTGGATGTCCTTTGGGTGGTAGAACATTCTTGATACACACAGGGAACTGTTGAGCGTTGTCTCATCCTGAGCAAGATTAGTAATATGACCAATAAAGTGAAAGTCCCTCACACCAGCAATCAAGCCACACACCCCACAGAGATGCACACCCTACAGTAGATATTATTCTTAAAGCTGTTTATGACAGCAGCAGCACAAGCAATGGTAGCATTCAGCAGTAGTGTCATGGCAACAGAGCTGGGTTTCACCTCTCCGATTGTGGCGGGGCCTTTGGGGTCAGAAGTCAGTTGCTGTGGGGACTTGGTCTTCTCTTGAATCAACAGTTGCTGTGGGGACTTGGTCTTCTCTTGAATCAACAGTTGCTGTGGGGACTTGGTCTTCTCTTGAATCAACAGTTGCTGTGGGGACTGAGGCCTGTTGGTGGCTGGCGGCAGGGATTTGGGCTGCTGTTGGAGAAGCAGTAGATAGGACTGATCCTGCTGTTGGAGCTTCTGGGCCATACGCTGCTCCTCCAGCTCCTTCCACTTGTGCTCCTGAGTGCAGGGAGGTGTGGTGGTGCATCATCTAAACTTGCCATGGTGTGTGCTGTTCTATTTTAAGGAGTTCTGTAGAATGAGGGCTGGTGTCTTAATGGAAGAAGCTGTATCCATGTAACCAGGAAACTGATTAATGGGTTTGTATTTTCACCGGGGCCCAATTATTCTAAGAATTTGAATGCTTTGAGAATATTGACTATTCCAGTATAGCCCAAAAATTGGTTTAAGATGTAAAGGAAAAATGACTGAGCTAAAAGTTGATGATGAGTAAGAAGACATGGTGGGGGACAGTAAGACTGTGTAACAGAATCAATGACACACAATGGTGGTGTGGAAGGATGTGAGTGATCATATCCTCACATTATCTAATGTCCTCTTCTCAAACCCCTGGAGGAACATAGGCCTTCAACAACATACACAACATAAACACGTTGCCATGCAGATCCGCTAACACACCGTCTCAGCAGAATTAGGAACATTGGGAAAGAAACAATGAAACCCCTCTCTTCCTGTAGATAGGACACATCCTGGTGACATCATCACTTAAGAACTGTAATAAACACTGACTTCCACAACCCAGAGAATTCATAACCTCCAAGCTCAATAGTTAGCTCCCTTCAGATCTGCCATACTGTGACATACTCTAACCAGATTTTCTTGAGACAGTTAGAGTAGTGGGACTTCAATAAATCTAAAACTTGCTAGCCATTCTCCAACACCCTACTACAGAGCGAAACCCATAAATTACAATCCAATGACTTAGAAGGCTAGAAGAACAGATGGATAATGGAAGATATCTAGATGGATAGAAGTAGATAGATAGGCTTACAGAGTTTGGTCTCACCAGCTGCATGGCCTGTTCGTGGAGCAGCTGCTGCTGCAGGATCTCCAGGTGCCTCTGCTCCTCCTCCAACTGGCGACGGATGTACTCCTGACAATAAAAACACACACAGACACACAGGTCATCAAGTGTCAGGGAAGACTACATGTACTATGAAGGAGAGTGTTGTCAATGGAGAGTTCTCCTACCTGCTCGCGGTCAGCCCTCCTCTTCTCCTCCTCTGCCCTCCTGCGCTCCTCCTCCTCTTTACGCCGGCGTTCAACCTCCTCCATACGCCTCTTGTCATCCTGCTCGCGGCGCCGCTGCTCACGCTCCTGCTGTCTCCTCATCTCCCGCTCGCGACGCTGTTGCTATGGACAGCCACAGGGGGCGACAGAGAGCAGGTATCAGGAGCACTGACATCACTATCAGTTAACACACGGAGCTAGTTAGCGGTCTTGTTTATGGTCACCATATCTGGCCATTATGAGATAAGCTAGCCATTTCTTGTTGTGCTGGTCTTGCTTCCCAGGGTTCACAGTTGGTTAACTACGCTATGGAGGTGCCAAGTTTTACCTGTAGGCTTATCATCACCATATCAAATGACAGTATGGCTGGCAGTCTCTTAAAAATTGGCTCATTAGCATTGATTTATTAAATAATGTCTATAAGTACAGTAAGTAGCTCTACGCCAGTAGAGTAAGACCTGCAGGACACTGTGTGTGTGGCCCCTAGTTTTATTAAGTACACTATGGTGGTCCCTGGCTGCATCATGAAGTAGCATGTCTCCATTTTTAACCTTTCAACTTGCAGATGGGGATATCTAAAACAGGAGCACACATTCTCATGCCCCTTAGTCAACTCGCCCAAGAGGATTCCCTGAACCTACAGTGTAATTCAGAAATGTATTTGCTCATTAATCATAAGAAAGCTTGAGGCTGTCAAGTTGTTTGTGAAACTGTATGGGGAAATTTGTGATTTTGACCTACTGTACATGGAAGGATATATTTTCTGACTCCATTTTACAGGTTGTGTGTCTTTTAAAGAGGTTCCAAGCTGAGACATTAGACATGGTAATATCATGGGGACTACTGCATTTAGGGCATAGGTCAGAGAATTGGCTGTGCTGAGTTCTGCAGACTAAAACAACAAGACAAGCAGAAGCTTTCTCCCTCCAGCATGTTCTAAAGTCTCTCTGGCCCGTCTCTCTGGCCCGGGTCTCCCAGAGAGGCTAAGATAGAGACAGAGCTCTGGAAGAGATAAAGGCCAATTAGGGAACACAATCCAGAGGCTGTACACAAACACATTAATCACTACTGAAAACACAACTCAGAGGAGGGAAACGTCTGTGGGGAGTGTGTTGACTGTTCTAGCACGGTCACAAACATGTTATGCATACATGAACAATTTATGGGTGCAGCCTGCAAAGTAAAAGGAACAAACACACACACACACACACACCATTGAATGTAATGAAACAGCGGGGAGCAGGTCTCGAACCCTCGACCTTCGAACCCGAGGTCCGGCGCGCTATCGACTGTGCCGCAAAAGCATGCTCATGCGGCAGGGTCGATTTCCGCGCTTATAAACCCAGGGTCGCTACATAAACAGGGTGGAAGAACATACACATACACAAACTTAGACACACACAGACACACTCGCTCTCTCTCATACCTCCTCCAGCCTCCTCCTTTGCTCTTTCTGCTGCTCGATGCGTTTCTGCCTCTCTGCCAGTAGTTGGCGCTTGTACTCCTCCTGCTCCCGGAGCTGCTGCTCCTGCAAGAGCTGCTGTCTGCGCAGGGCCTCCGAGCGCTCCTTGTTCTCCTGCTGCAGACGGATGAAGTCCCTACGCAGGGTTGATTCCCCTGGCTGGTTCACTATAGAGCTACGGGACAAAGAGATATGTTAATATGGAGCGCTATGGACTGAAAAGACATGTTAGCTAACGCATTTGCTATTAGTATGTTGGCTAGTTTTTTGGATTGATCCATGTGGGTTAGTTACCTGGGCTCCCCCTCCTGCTCCTGAGCTTCCTCCTCTTCTTCTTCACTCCCACTGTACTCATACTCTGTATCATCTAGAGAAGAGAGGAAAGGGTGAGAATGTTTCAAATGTCTTCTGGAGATGTCTTAGAGAAGACTAGTAGTGTGTGTGTGTGTATTAGTATGTCTAAGACTCACCCTTCTCCCCTCTCTTCTTCTTGGTGCGGTCGATGTGGTCTTTGAGCTGGATGCGGACCTGCCTCTCGTTGGGCTGGTCCCTGATGAAGGGGTGTTTCAGCAGCTGGTCGGTGGGGGGGCGCTGGGTATAGTTCTTCACCAGGGAGCCTTCAATGAAGCTGCAAAACTTCTTGGACCTGAGGAGCAGAGAGAAGCCATTTGTTACTTTTATGAGCCTATCTACCAGGCAATGTCAGATGAGCTATGAAAAAGTTTCACCAGTATCAATTTTCATAGTGGGATTGTAAAATGGTGGTTTAAATGTCTGAAATCATAAGGGCATAGATTAGTTACATACCATTTCTTTGACTTGAGTCGAGGAGGAGGGTTTCTGGGGATGAGGAAGAGCGCTCTCATTGGATGCATATCGCACAGTGCTGGAAGACAAGACAAAACAAACACCAACAATTTCAACCAGGTTAGCTCGCTGGAAAAAAATAGTACTGTAGAAGTCCAATAGTAATGTTTGGGGGGGGATTTTTCATTTAACTAGGCAAGCCAGTTAAGAACAAATTCTTATTTTCAATGACTGCCTAACCCGGCCAAACACTCCCCCCCTAGACAACGCTGGGCCAATTGTGCGCCGCCCTATGTGTGGTAATAGAGTGGCTGTACTTACGAGGAGCTCCCTCAGCCATCTCTATAGCTGTGATTCCAGTGGACCACAAGTCACTCTGCAGGAGAAAACACACTATGAGAGATATGGACACAGCTACCATTGTGTGTGTGGGTGTGGGTGTGTGTGTGTGTGTATATATGAATATATACGTGCATGCATCTATATAGGATGGTAATTACCACCCTCTCTGGTCATGACAACATCTACCCCAACCTGCTACTGTACTGTCTGTACTGTCCCATCAGCCTACACAGCCACATACAATGGCACAAACGCAAGCAGCTATCAATCAACTAACTTTACATACAACTGGACACTGACAGCCATTAGCAGATAGTGGCATGGTGTTATTGAGTGCATCTTACTCTGTAGTCGTAGGTGGCGTCTGGGTTCTCGTCGCAGGCAATGACCTCCGGCGCCATCCAATAGGGTGTCCCGATGAAGGTGTTCCTCCGGCCCACTGTCCGGTCCAGCTGGGCGCTCACACCAAAATCCACTGGAGGAGGGGGAGAAGACCAGTCAGAACCAGTTCAAACTAGTTCCGTCCCATGTATCATGTTTCAAACCAGCCTCAGTTTGAATCAGACTCATTTGAACCAGTTTAAACCATTCTAGCCTCTTGCATCAAATCATCTCAAACCAGTTGAAACCAGTGAACTCACCCAGTTTGACCTCAGCGTTCTCAGTCAGCAGCACGTTTTGGCCCTTGATGTCACGGTGGATCACATGGTGGGCGTGCAGGTGAGCCAACCCCTGAGGAGAAACACAGACCATCATGAGACCACAGATACCAGCATGCAACTGCAAGGGGAACGTGTAGGAAGTAAAAGTAGACTCACCCTGAGGATCTCACGGGAGATGTAGGCGATCCAGTCCTCCTTCAGTGTGTTGCCCTTGGTGTTCTTCACCAGGTCTGTGATAGAGCCTGCACCACAGAACTCCATCACCAGCTAGAGACCAATAGAGAGAGAGCGAGTTAGTCATGTACACATATGCGTGTCGCGCACACACACACACACACTATGCAGCCATAACAGTGTAGATGTAAAAGGTTAGAGAGGCAGCTGTGAAAACAACAGTCGCGTTACCAGTGGTGGAAAAAGTACCCAATTGTCATACTTGAGTAAAAGTAAAGATACCTTAATAGAAAATGACTCAAGTAAAAGTGAAAGTCACCCAGTAAAATACTACTTGAGTAAAAGTCTAAAAGTATTTGGTCTTAAATATACTTAAGTATCAAAAGTAAACGTATGAATATATTACAATTCCTTATATTAAGCAAACCAGGCGGCACAATTTTCTTTTTTTTTGTTATTTGCAGATAGCCAGGTTACACTCTATCACTCAAACATCATTTACAAACAAAGCATGTGTATTTAGTGAGTCCGTCAGATCAGAGGCAGTAGGGATGACCAGGGATGTTCTGTATTTAGTGAGTCCGTCAGATCAGAGGCAGTAGGGATGACCAGGGATGCTCTCTTGATAAGTGTGTGAATTGAACAATTTTCCTGTCCTGATAAGCATTCAAAATGTAATGAGTACTTTTGGGTGTCAGGGAAAATGTATGAAGGAAAAGTATATCATTTTTTAAAATAATGTAGTGAAGTAAAAATTGTCAAAAATATAAATAGTAAAGTAAAAAATGTTTTTACAAATAAAACTACTTAACTACTTTAAAGTATTTTTACTTAAGTCATTTACACCACTGCATGGTACTTGAGTCTAGCGAGAGAACCCCTCACTCCCTTTCCCTCCCTCTCTTTCTAAGTAAAGCAGAGATGGATGGCAATAAACTGGGAGTAACCCTGTCCTGGAGAAACCTATAGTTAAATCCCTCTCTCTCGCTCCATCCCTCCTCCTTCCCCTATCTTGCTGGTCGTTCGTTCTCCGCAGCACCTCTATCTCTGAGAGATAAAAAGCCCAGAGTCTGAAAGGGGCCATTAAAGGTAACACTAGCAGGCAAACACACAGGGACTGACCGGGCAAGGAGGGAGGGAGGGGAGAGATATTGTTGACCCAGAGAGAAAGGAGGAGAGGAAGGGGGAGTTAAAACCACCCAGCCTTTAGGGAAGACTGTTCATTTTTTAAATTGAACCTTGATTTATTAACGAGGCAAGTCAGTTAAGAACAAATTCTTATTTACAATGACGGCCTACCAAAAGGCCTCCTGCGGGGACGGGGATAAAAAAATATATATAGGACAAAACACACGTCACGACAAGAGAGACACCGCAACATTACATACAGAGAGACCTAAAGACGACAACATAGCAAGGCAGAAACACATGACAACACAACATGGCAGCAACACAAAACATGGCAGAAACATTATTGGGCACAGACAACAGCACAAAGGGCAAGAAGGCAGATACAACAATACATCATGCGAAGCAGACAACTGTCAGTTAGTCCATGTTTGAGTCTTTGAATGAGATAGAGATAAAACTGTCCAGTTTGAGTGTTTGTTGCATCTCGTTGGAGGTGGAGGGAAGGGTGGTTTGAAGGGGATATATCTGGAGCCACTCATTCATAGATGGTTGTAGTGATGGACTATGGATGGTGAGGTAGGTAGAGTGAGGATGGTACCTCCTATTGAACCGAACTAGCAATGTCATCCTATGACACTGTTATGAAGGCCTTTTGCTGGAGGTGTCCAAGTAGTTCAGGCTTGAGTTTTAGGTAGATGTATTTGGGACTGAGGGATAGACTAGTTAAATACACCCTCACCCATAGCTGGTCGTCATGTCCTGGTGGGCTCTTCTTGATGAAGGCTCCGTAATAGGTGGCTATGTTTCTGTGGTGGGAGTACTTCTTCAGCATATTAATCTCCAGTTTAATCTCCTCTTCTTCATCCTAGACACACAGAGAGAGAGAGAGAAAAAAAGAGAGAGCGAGAGAGAGAAAGACCATTAATAGAGCTAATAAATTCCCATTGCCCTGGAGGGGGGTAATTTTATGAAGTAATGGAGCGAATCATAACAAACAAAACAAATATTCATTGTTCTATTTGTCCTGGCCAGGGAACACATCCTAGAGACATGTGAACTGATAACAGTCTCATCTGAGAGCCCCCGGTGACGAACCAACCAACCACACACACACCCTAACAAGCTCTTTGTTTTGTGTATGATGGTCGATGAACTGACACTCCATAGGTTGTTTACCCCTCATGGCATTTCCAGAGGGGACGTTTGTTGTAATCATGACAACAATAACAGAAACAGACTGCTATTTATTCAACCAAATTGAGCCTGGTAAATACCACCATTTATTGACTTTCAGTCACAACGAGAATGTTGACGAGCATGGAAGTGAAAATGGCACGTTCTATATCGTAAATGATCATGGAGCTAAATAAACCAATATTATCACACAGGCGCACACACACACAGTGTATATGATTCACTCATAAACCATTCTGGCTGGTAAGACATTGATTTAGCAGCGGTAAAACATTGATTTAGCAGTGGTAAGACATTGATTTAGCAGCGGTAAAACATTGATTTAGCAGTGGTAAAACATTGATTTAGCAGTGGTAAAACATTGATTTAGCAGTGGTAAGACATTGATTTAGCAGTGGTAAAACATTGATTTAGCAGTGGTAAAACATTGATTTAGCAGTGGTAAGACATTGATTTAGCAGTGGTAAAACATTGATTTAGCAGTGGTAAGACATTGATTTAGCAGCGGTAAAACATTGATTTAGCAGTGGTAAAACATTGATTTAGCAGTGGTAAGACATTGATTTAGCAGTGGTAAAACATTGATTTAGCAGTGGTAAGACATTGATTTAGCAGCGGTAAAACATTGATTTAGCAGTGGTAAAACATTGATTTAGCAGTGGTAAAACATTGATTTAGCAGTGGTAAAACATTGATTTAGCAGTGGTAAAACATTGATTTAGCAGTGGTAAAACATTGATTTAGCAGTGGTAAAACATTGATTTAGCAGTGGTAAAACATTGATTTAGCAGTGGTAAAACATTGATTTAGCAGTGGTAAGACATTGATTTAGCAGTGGTAAAACATTGATTTAGCAGTGGTAAAACATTGATTTAGCAGTGGTAAAACATTGATTTAGCAGTGGTAAAACATTGATTTAGCAGTGGTAAAACATTGATTTAGCAGTGGTAAAACATTGATTTAGCAGTGGTAAAACATTGATTTAGCAGTGGTAAAACATTGATTTAGCAGTGGTAAGACATTGATTTAGCAGTGGTAAAACATTGATTTAGCAGTGGTAAAACATTGATTTAGCAGTGGTAAAACATTGATTTAGCAGTGGTAAGACATTGATTTAGCAGTGGTAAGACATTGATTTAGCAGTGGTAAAACATTGATTTAGCAGTGGTAAAACATTGATTTAGCAGTGGTAAGACATTGATTTAGCAGTGGTAAAACATTGATTTAGCAGTGGTAAAACATTGATTTAGCAGTGGTAAAACATTGATTTAGCAGTGGTAAAACATTGATTTAGCGTCACTTTGTATAACGCTCCCTCAACATGTGGTCTTCCTGTTGCTGGGATGACCTGTCTTTTTTTTTTACTCATCGTCTTATTAATGAAGCCGGTGACTTATGTGGTACTCCCTGATCATATTCTAGTCCTGTACCTTGGCATCGACTTCATTGGACCACTTCTGTATTGAGCGCGTCACTGGTACTTCCTGTTAGAGTTTTTGCTTGTAAGCAGGAATGAGGGAGGACAGAGGTCGTTATACGGTCAGATTTGAAAAATGGAGGGCGAGCTTTGTAGGCGTCTATGTGTGTGGAGTAAAGGTAGGTGGTCTAGATTTTTGTAGCCTCCACTTGCTTAGCTGACATTTCTGGTAGATTGAAATTTTCCTGCATTAAAATCGCCGGCCACTAGGAGTGCCGCCTCTGGATGAGCATTCTTGTTGTTGTTGCTTATACAGCTTGATGAGTGTGGTTTTGGTGCCAGCATCGGTTTGTGGCGGTAAATAGACGGCTGTGGAAAACATAGATGAAAACTCCCTCTGTAAATAATATGGTCCATAGCTTATCATAAGGTATTCTAACTCAGGTGAGCAAAACCTTGAGACTTCCTTAATATTAGAGATTGCGCACCAGCTGATGTTAACAATAAGACACACATCCACTGAGCTTAGCCGACGCTGCCGCTCTGTCCTGCCGATGCATAGAAAAACCAGCTAGAATATTATCCGTGTCCTTGTTCAACCTAGTTTCTGAGAAACATAGGATATTACAGTTTTTCAGGTCCCGTTGATAGGATAGTTTCAAACGGAGCTCATCCAGTTTGTTCTCCAGTGATTGGTGTACATTCGCCAATAGAACAGAGGGTAGAGGCAGATTAGTTACTTTCCGCCGTAGCTTCATTAGGGTGCACGTGCATCGGCCTCTATATCGCTGTCTCTTTCTCTTCCGGATCAGGGCCAGGTTTCGGTCATAGGAAATGTAGGAGGAGACATTATGTACAAAAAAAGTTGAGCTCACAAAATAGCAGAATTGGTCAGGAGCACGTGAAACATCCGCTATGCATTTCAGTGCCATTCTTTTCTCAGTCTGCACTTTCCATAACCTCATATTTTCATCACCACATCTTCTATCCCCCAGTTCTCTCATAGTCCGGATGCCATTTTCACAACTCTAAATCATGTGTAGGAAGTGAGATAATGGTGGTGGGAGGTGTTAACAAGGGTGGCCATCTTACAGATAGTATCACACACAGTGGAAAGAATAAGAGGGATGGGTCACCCTTTTTAATACCTCCCACCATCATTATCTCACTTTCTACAATAAAGATATTCAGCTAAGAGAGTGAGCCAAGACAGTGAGAAGAGATGAGTTGAGAGAGACAGTGCACGAGAGAGAGAAAGAAGAGAGAGCCAACAAGAGGGAGAGAGGGATTAGCTTTTGCTAATAACTTCTGACTCCTATTGAATCCCAGTGAATTAGCCTCCAAAAGCAGCCTCTCTGCTAGGTTAGCTTGAGGAGCAGGACTCTAGATACTACAGTCCTGTGCTCTAGTACACCTAATGTGATTAGTAGCTATACAGTCAAAGAGGCAGTGAGAGGAGTGATAGGGAGAGAAAGAGCAAAAGGAAGGGAGAGAAGAGAGATGGGTAGTGATGGGAAGAGAGCAAGACAGAGAGAGGAGGAGCAAGAAAGAGGGCGGGAAAGCGAGCAATAGAAAAGGGGAGAGCAAGAGAGAGAAAGGAGACAGCAAGCAGGAGAGGTGATGAGAGACAAGTGACTGAGCGACTTAAAACCCTCCCATAATCCCACTGCACTTCAAATGAACCTTCTGAGAGGAGGAAAGAAAAACAAACTCTTCCCCTTCTCTCTCTTCCACTCTTCTCTATTTCTCCCTCCCTCTATGCTGTATGTAGGACAGGAAGTGGTATCTGGGTCAGAGCACATATGCTGAAATGAGCCTGTAGAGTAGAGTGAAGCTAAAACTATACTGTAATATGTTATATTCACAGGAACACACGGAACACACATACATGGTAGGGAGCTGTCTGTAGCTCTACTGTAATATGTTATATTCACAGGAACACACATACATGGTAGGGAGCTGTCTGTAGCTCTACTGTAATATGTTATATTCACAGGAACACACATACATGGTAGGGAGCTGTCTGTAGCTCTACTGTAATATGTTATATTCACAGGAACACACGGAACACACATACATGGTAGGGAGCTGTCTGTAGCTCTACTGTAATATGTTATATTCACAGAAACACACATACATGGTAGGGAGCTGTCTGTAGCTCTACTGTAATATGTTATATTCACAGGAACACACGGAACACACATACATGGTAGGGAGCTGTCTGTAGCTCTACTGTAATATGTTATATTCACAGGAACACACATACATGGTAGGGAGCTGTCTGTAGCTCTACTGTAATATGTTATATTCACAGGAACACACATACATGGTAGGGAGCTGTCTGTAGCTCTACTGTAATATGTTATATTCACAGGAACACACATACATGGTAGGGAGCTGTCTGTAGCTCTACTGTAATATGTTATATTCACAGGAACACACGGAACACACATACATGGTAGGGAGCTGTCTGTAGCTCTACTGTAATATGTTATATTCACAGGAACACACATACATGGTAGGGAGCTGTCTGTAGCTCTACTGTAATATGTTATATTCACAGGAACACACGCAACACACATACATGGTAGGGAGCTGTCTGTAGCTCTACTGTAATATGTTATATTCACAGGAACACACATACATGGTAGGGAGCTGTCTGTAGCTCTACTGTAATATGTTATATTCACAGGAACACACATACATGGTAGGGAGCTGTCTGTAGCTCTACTGTAATATGTTATATTCACAGGAACACACATACATGGTAGGGAGCTGTCTGTAGCTCTACTGTAATATGTTATATTCACAGGAACACACGGAACACATACATGGTAGGGAGCTGTCTGTAGCTCTACTGTAATATGTTATATTCACAGGAACACACGGAACACATACATGGTAGGGAGCTGTCTGTAGCTCTACTGTAATATGTTATATTCACAGGAACACACGGAACACATACATGGTAGGGAGCTGTCTGTAGCTCTACTGTAATATGTTATATTCACAGGAACACACATACATGGTAGGGAGCTGTCTGTAGCTCTACTGTAATATGTTATATTCACAGGAACACACATACATGGTAGGGAGCTGTCTGTAGCTCTACTGTAATATGTTATATTCACAGGAACACACGCAACACACATACATGGTAGGGAGCTGTCTGTAGCTCTACTGTAATATGTTATATTCACAGGAACACACGGAACACATACATGGTAGGGAGCTGTCTGTAGCTCTACTGTAATATGTTATATTCACAGGAACACACGGAACACACATACATGGTAGGGAGCTGTCTGTAGCTCTACTGTAATATGTTATATTCACAGGAACACACATACATGTAGGGAGCTGTCTGTAGCTCTACTGTAATATGTTATATTCACAGGAACACACATACATGTAGGGAGCTGTCTGTAGCTCTACTGTAATATGTTATATTCACAGGAACATACGGAACACACATACATGGTAGGGAGCTGTCTGTAGCTCTACTGTAATATGTTATATTCACAGGAACACACGGAACACACATACATGGTAGGGAGCTGTCTGTAGCTCTACTGTAATATGTTATATTCACAGGAAAACACATACATGGTAGGGAGCTGTCTGTAGCTCTACTGTAGTATGTTATATTCACAGGAACACACGGAACACACATACATGGTAGGGAGCTGTCTGTAGCTCTACTGTAATATGTTATATTCACAGGAACACACATACATGGTAGGGAGCTGTCTGTAGCTCTACTGTAGTATGTTATATTCACAGGAACACACATACATGGTAGGGAGCTGTCTGTAGCTCTACTGTAATATGTTATATTCACAGGAACACACGCAACACACATACATGGTAGGGAGCTGTCTGTAGCTCTACTGTAATATGTTATATTCACAGGAACACACGCAACACACATACATGGTAGGGAGCTGTCTGTAGCTCTACTGTAATATGTTATATTCACAGGAACACACGCAACACACATACATGGTAGGGAGCTCGGGCAGAAGAACTGGGTTTACAATAAAATGATATGTTCTCATCTTAGGCATAGACCCTATAACTGGTGTGCACCATCACTACACATACATCAATGATGCTACCTGGCTCTCTGCTTCTTCAAGTAGTACTATACCATTGTATACACAGTTAAATAGTACTGGGCAATTCCACTGTAACGGAAAAATCAATGCCAAACAAAAAAACATTGATTTCAAGTTTAACAAGCCATACAACTATATGCACAATTACTACTTTGAACAATTTACAAAGTAAATAAAAAAATACATATTTACTGGAAAAACTCTGCAGATGCAGTAAAATCTCCCTCCGTTGTATTCTGTTACCAAACATTGTATCTGCACAGTTCTTCCTGTAAACATGGAAATTGTTAAAAGTTGCCTTTTTACAAAGAGGTGTATGGTTTGTTTGTTTGTTTTTTAGGAATACATTTTCAAGTGAAAAAACTGGGTCACTGTTTCCATGCTCTACAAACAGATGTTTTCTGCTAACCAGGAGTTCCTGGATGACGCATATCATATGTACTGGATCCTGTAAATCCACTAGACTAGCCTATCCCCCTGCAGGACAACGATAGAAGATCAAGATTTTCAAAAATAAACATGCTACCACAACCCAACTAATTCCCTCTCTTGGCAAACGCCCAAACCCCAACTGAAGTGTTTATTTTACAAAACAGCTAAACAGGGAGAAAATTACCCCTTTCGAAAACTCTTCACAGAAAAGAGTTGATATGTGAAAGATCTGTAATAAGTGTAGATCACCAGTAGGACTGTATAAGTACAAGCCACACGCCAATACTCAGACAGTCTGGCAAACAGAATCCATCTCTCATTCTCTGTCCTCCTACTCACTCCATCCATCCTTCTCCCCGTCCTAATCGTTTTTTTTTATTTTGCGTTATTGACAAGAGAAATCAAAGGATGGTGCTTGGATGTTTTTTTTCTCAATCAGTAACAGGGTAAGAATATGCTTTGTCATGTAGGCAAATACTGTCTGTAACATTTGCCTAGTGACAATAGTCTGAGTCTGTCTTTCTGTTCACACTTAGTATACACGCACGCAAATACACACAAACTTCTTGCATGCAGTATGCCAAGATAAGAGGAGTGTGTAACGCAAATAGCAATGACACACCAGTTCTTCTTCAACACGGAGGGTAAGAAACTGCTGAGTCACATCCAGTGTGTATTACTGTATTGAGCTCAGATTCTTGACACCACCTTCACTCTCACTGTAGGAGCCGTTTTGGCCCGTTTATGTGCCATTTTATGTGTTGTGTACACAGTGCCAGTCAAAAGTTTGGACACACCTAGTCATACTTTATTGTTTTACTATTTTCCACATTGTAGAATAATAATAGAATAATAGTAAAGACATCAAAAGTATGAAATAACACATATCATGTAGTAACCAAAAAAGTGTTAAATTAATCAAAATAATTTCGTGGTATCCAATTGTTAGTAGTTACAATCTTGTCTCATCGCTACAACTCCTGTATGGGCTCGGGAGAGACAAAGGTCGAAAGCCATGCGTCCTCCGAAACACAACCCAACCAAGCCGCACTGATTCTTAACACAGCGCACATCCAACCCGGAAGCCAGCCGCACCAATGTGTCAGAGGAAACACCGTGCACCTGGAGACCTGGTTAGCGTGCACTGTGCCCGGCCCGCAACAGGAGTCGCTAGTGCGCGATTAGACAAGGATATCCCTACCGGCAAAAACCTCCCTAACCCGGAAGACGCTATGCCAATTGTGCGTCGCCCCACGACCTCCCGGTCGCGGCCGGCTGCGAGAGAGCCTGGGCGCAAACCCAGAGTCTCTGGTGGAACAGCTAGCACTGCGATGCAGTACCCTAGACCACTGCGCCACCCGAGAGGCCCATCAAAATATATTTTATATTCTTCAAAGTAGCCAACCTTTGCCTTGATGACAGCTTGCACTCTCTTTGCATTCTCTTAACCAGCTTCATGAGGAATGCTTTTCTAACAGTCATAAAGGAGTTCCCACATATCATGAGCACTTGTTGGCTGTTTTTCCTTCCCTCTGCGGTCCAACTCATCCAAAACCATCCCAATTGGGTTGAGGTCGGGTGATTGCGGAGGCCAGGTCATCTGATGCAGAACTCTCATCATTCTCCTTGGTCAAATAGCTCTTACACATCCTGGAGGTGTGTTTAGTGTTGTTGTCCTGTGGAAAAACAAATGATAGTGGGACTAAGCGCAAACCAGATGGGAAGGCATATCGCTGCGGAATGCTGTGGTAGCCATGCTGGTTAAGTGTGACTTGAATTCTAAATAAATCACAGACAGTGTCACCAGCAAAGCACCTTCACACCTCCTCTTCCATGCTTCACGGTGGGAACCACACATGGAGATCATCTGTTCACCTACTCTGCGTCTCACAAAGACGCGGCGGTTGGAACCAAAAATATCAGATTTGGACTCAAAGGACATATTTCCACTGGTCTAATGTACATTGCTCGTGTTTCTTGTTCCAAGCAGGTGTCTTCTTATTATTGGTGTCCTTTAGTATTGGTTTCTTTACAGCAATTTGACCATGAACGCCTGATTCACTCAGTCTCCTCTGAACAGTTGATGTTGCAATGTGTCTGTTACTTGAACTCTGTGAAGCATTTATTTGGGCTGCAATCGGAGGTGCAGTTAACTCTAATGAAGTTATCCTAAATAGCAGAGGTAAATCTGGGTCTTCCTTTCCTGTGGCGATCCTCATGAGACCAGGTTTCATCATAGCGCTTAATGTTTTTTAAACTTTTTTAAACTTAAAAGTTTCTTGACATTTTCCATATTGACTGACCTTTATATCTTAAACTATTGATGGACTGTCATTTCTCTTAGCTTATTTGAACTGTTCTTGCCATAATATGGACTTGGTCTTTTACCAAATAGGGCTATCTTCTGTATACCACCCCTACCTTGTCACAACACAACTGATTGGCTCAAACACATTAAGAAGTAAAGAAATTCCTCAAATTAACTTTTAACAAGGCACACCTGTTCATTGAAATGCATTCCAGGTGACTACCTCGTGAAACTGGTTGAGAGAATGCCAAGAGTGTGCAAAGCTGCCAACAAGGCAAAGGGTGGCTACTTTGAAGAATCTCAAATAGAAAATATATTTTGATTTGTTTAACACTTTTTTGGTTACTACATGATTCCATATGGGTTATTTCATCGTGTTGATGTCTTCACTATTATTCTATATGTCGAAAATAGTAAAAATAAAGAAAAGGCCAGGAATGAGTAGGTATGTCCAAACCTTTCACTGGTATTGTACGTTGTCTGTCAAGGGTTATTTCTACTTGTTTTGTACACTAGGGGGCACTATATGTTGGGGTCATGGGTCACGTATATGGGTCTTTCTATAAATAATGGGGCCAATATGTGACATTGGGATAAACATTTCAAAATGGTTTGAAACAAAAATGTAAAAAGATTTTTATGCAGTTCCACATGTGTACTTAGAGGAAATTGTCCCATAACTCCACCTATACAACAACATAGACCTAGGACTATACATTATTTAAGCAGGGTTCATATAGACACTGGCAAGTCAAATTCTAGGACTTTCAGGGACTTTTTCATGCACTTAATTGTTATTTTCACTGACCTCAATGTTATACAACTGTATCATTTACATATGGCCTAATATTGAATCCCCCACCTTCCCCCAAAAAGCATGCAATTTTTTTTAAATTACCACTTTAAGAATAATGCATTTTTTAGGCTTTGCCAATGCATTGATATTCAAAGTATTACATTAAAAAAAATGTGTGAGAACAATATGGACATTGCCTGACTAAATAGATTGGATGTATGCATGGCGATTTTTCTGTAGCCCAGTTGCCGACGCAGGTACACATAATAAACCCATGAATAATGGTAGCATTAATCTCACTATTTGAATCTCACCATTGTTGTTTTTATATTGAGAAAGTGTCCAAAAACCAGGTTTCTTTTTTAATGAAAGGATTTGAATGGTAAAGCCAAGTTTAAGCAAGCAGATGTCATCCTCATAATAAACGCACATGATTTAACCGAAACAGAGAACTGCGACACGCTTGAAGCGGCAGGAAACAACCGAAAGTGGCCACATCTCTCACAACAACTGACACAAAATGTAATCACGGATAATTATAAAGAGAGCAGGAGGACTTATCAAGCACCAACATGAGGAAATGTCAAATGTTCAAGGTAGGCCTATTCCAGTACTTTCTGAGCTCCAAATTCAAGTTCAAGTGTCATTCGGAAAATTCCTTCCTGGATCAGATGACCATATGTGAAAACATTACAACGTAACTAAATCAGTTGGACACCAAATGCGCATCCAACAAGTATTATGCAAGGTAAGGTGAACTCTTTCGGTTTGAAGCATGCGATTTTTCAATCGCAAACATCATTTTGGATTTGTGTGCCCATGAAAACAGTTTTCACCCCGTAACATAAGACACAAAATGTTACGGAGTTAGATTTCTGAGATCTCTATACAAAAAAAACTGTCCAACAGCTAGATCCAGGATTCTTACAGGATTTAAGTTTAAATGTCGAATTTAACTGATTAATGCTTAATATATGATATAACGACAACTTACACTGCCATTCATGCAAGGACAGAAAATTCATATTTGTCACACGATTGTTGGACAAATCCAGACACCAACCATAATAAACAGGTTAAACATAGGTTTTAAATCAACTCGTGAAATGTATTGAATATAGCTATGACTCCCCCCCCTTATCTTAATGTAATGACATGGGAAAAAAAATTGCTGATTATTATCAATGACTTATCAACAGCTGTAAAAAGTTGTCCAGTGTAGGAAATCCTCACAGGTACCCTAGTTTGTAGCAAGACCCATATAGGTAGCAGAGGAAGGGCTTTTTTTCACCAATGCGAATGGTTCTTTCTGTTGCCTGTGGCTTTTCAAAAGGATCACACACACACACACACACACACACACACACACACACACACACACACACACACACACACACACACACACACACACACACACACACACACACACACACACACACACACACACACACACACACACACACACACACACACACACACACACACACACACACACAGATCTAAAGGATGTCACGCTGCTTGCTTATCAAGTACAACTTCCTCCCGATTCAGTCCATACCTGGCACGAACTCCAGACCTCTGTCTTGCTAGCAGAAGTGACCAATCTCCTGAAGTGTCTTACCAGTCAGCACCACATGAAAAGCTAGCGATTCACTCCATCCAGCTCCAAACACAAACTCAGCTTTGTAGCATGAAGAGGAAAAATACTACGGAGGTTGAAGCCCTACATTCATATAAGCCTGATATTATAGCTATTTTAGGAGGGAAAATATTGACTAGGGGAATTGAGGAAAGGAGAGAGGGCAAGAGGTTAATCTTGGCAACTACTACTGTCCATCTATTTGTGTTTTGGTTATATTTAAAACATATCTAGGGCCTCAGATGCAATAAAAATCGACTTTGGGTATGTCACAAATCTACATGGGCTATAATGTGGGTGGCTATAGAGTATCAAACAATGATCAAACATAGCTGGAACCGTGAGTCAAGTACTATTCTGTGATCCCAGCTTCTTCTTTGGTCTTGAAACCAGGTCTGACATGAGTAAAATTACATCCATCTGGTTCTTAAAAAGGAAATGTTCCTCTGGGGAGCCTATTGGAGGGAATATAAAGTCTAGAATAAGTCCAAGGAAGGATTAGACAGTGATGTCATAAATCACTGGATTATTCAGGAAGTAGTAGCATATGAGCACTGGGAACCAACATGGAACTCCTAATGAATGGAAGTGAATATGTGGGAGACAAAGGACTACCAAGTAAAGGTGTGGAGACTGCCAAGTGAAACTGTCAGTCTAACCAGCGCTCTGTTATATCACAAACAAAACTCTCCCAATCGAGCGAAGGCTTACCTCTGTGACATCCATGACCTTGATGGCCGCCAGTTGTCCTGTCTTGACATGTCGGCCCTGCAGAGACAGACAGAGAAAGAGACACAAAGACAGAGAGAGAGACCGGGAGAGAGACAGAGAGTGAGATGAGTGAACAACATTTCAGCCCTGATATGCAACGTATCCAAGTGACATAGTTTCAGTCAGAAAGAGCTTGAGCGCTTCATTCCTAACCATGACTGGACACTTCACATGACAATCATGGAAACTATAACGGCAGATATCAGGTACGTAAGTAACAGCCCTGTCCATCTTTACGACCCCATGCTAGTCTTTAGTTACCTCCAGAATGTAAATCATTCTAACCATTGCAATCTTCAATTACATCATATTTTCTGTTAACAGAGGAAGTAGTGGAATAGTAAGGGAGGGGGTTAATGAGGGGGTCACAGGGCTTTGCTGGACTGACTGGGAGCACAAGCAGACAAGAAGGATGACTAGAGCAAAGAAAGACATGGGTTCACAACCTTAATAAAAAACCTGCTTGCAAATCAGAATCAAATGCTGAACAGAATACAGTAAGCTAGATATAAGAGAGAGAGATGGAGAATGAAAAGACAGAGAATCCCAGAGTCATGACAGTTGTATGGGCATATGTCAGTGCTGAGTTTGGGGGTCTGTTTCCCAGCGCCAGTCTGCTTAGTCTTTTCAGTGCCCTGCATGGAACAGTCACCATGACAACGTGTCCTACCACGTTTTTAACGATAGGGATGAGAGAAGGATGAAGGAAAGAAGGAGAGGAGTGACAGGTATAGTGTGTGTGTGTCCCTATCCTCAGCACTTGGCAACCCTGCCTGAGTTGAAATGTGTATTTAAAATGACTCAGGCACTGACAAAGACACCCCACTGAGGGCAGGGAACTCAACCAGGCAGCAGCAACACAGGACCGCACAGCACCCCAAGAGGACACTGCCAGCTACCAGACAGACTTTAACACTCCACCCTTGGCTGCCAGGGATACACCAGACCAGAAATCTCAGCAAGGCCCCATAAATGAACTGCACACTCACAAACCCTCACACCCCCCAATCAAACAGAACTGGACTGCCTATTTGCCTGTTTAATGCCAGGCAGGGCGTAGGGCAGCTGTGGTCCTGAGGGATTCTGTCTGGGAGAGGGGGTAATCTAATCTGGTGATCTGTCTAATGACTGTGGGGATTAAAGAATGTCTCACCAGTCCACATTCACACACAAACACACATAGGTACAACACAAGAGCAGCCTGTAAGCATAACAGGAAAAGTCCCATCACAGTTACATAGCGGTACCTAGATAAAACTAAATTGCAGGTTTATAATTCCTATACTATTCATATGATGTTCATGCCTTGAAATGGTATTTCAACAATAATGCAGAATGGTCATCTAACAGCAATGTTATTACCTTGATGAAACCATCACAGTTAGGGATGCACAATATATCGGTGAACATATCGGAATCGGCCGATATTAGCTAAAAATGCCAACATTGTTATCGGCCAGAAGTCTAGTTTAACGCTGATGTGCAAAACCAATGTCAAAACTGATGTGCATACCTATATAACGTAGGTACATGACGTAATGACGCCACGTAAAATGTTGCACTGCACTTGCAACACAGCATTTCTAAACTAGCCCACAATGTCTGCTGTGTGGATCGAGCAGTCAACAAGTCGAGCAGTCATTTGAAAGAGTAAGAAAATTTAATCGAGACAACTCAAAGGCGAAATCCATTAACGCCAAGATAATGGAATTCATTGCCCTTGACAATCAACCGTTCTCTGTCGTGGGTGATGTTGGCTTTCGCGACTGGTCGAGCACCGGTACACACTAACGTTACCAAGATGTTGTTCAGATGATCAGTAGCACTGTCAAAGCTGAGCAAAAAAGTCTGCAAACAAGCAAACATCGGCCACGAATGTTGGTAATAAAGCATTATTTGTTTGACCGCAACTTCTGGGGTAGCTAGCTAGCTTTAGCTTGGTACCTAAAGCACCAATTACAACCAGCCTGAAAACAGTAGAAACTGCAGTCATTTTCACTATTCTTAGCAATGATATAGGAATCCTTGTGAATAAGTATTAGCTAGGTAGACACCTGTTCGCCTATTGAAATTGAACTTCAGTTCATGAAAATAAATAGCAGCCAGCTACTTAACCCTGTTGCCCAAAACGAACGTTATAAGCAGCCAGCTAGCTTCATCTGGCTAGTGAGACTCGACCAGACCGGGTTATGTGTTGTGAAGCTAGCCACAATAAGGATTAGGCACAATACTGGAATTTGCGGTTTGCCTTCAAAATAAAAAGTACCTCCTTGAAAGTGATGCAGAAGGTTACAATTGGTGGACTCATGCCATATTTAGACGAGATAATGTTAAACAAGGTTGAAATGTGAAGCAATGAAATGGGGTATCAGTCTACTCTGTGACACCCACAGAACACAACTGTGAAGAGTTTACGCAAATATTAGCATTGTAGCTCTTTTCGCGGGACTGTGACTGTGTGAAATCACCTCCCCAGTCAGCTTATTGTGTGTATTGACATTCATATTGTACTGTACAGCTTTACCTAAGGATTGGAGATCAATGAAATGGGGTAACAGTCTACTCAAGAGTTATCAGACTCCAAAACATCCACGCGGCATTGTTTTTTCTCTGGATAGTGTTCAATACACATAGGTTGACAATAAATGTGGCTCAATTCACAGTTGTTTCAAAGTCCCGCAATAAGAGCTACAATACTAATGTTCTCTGGGTGTAGACTCATACCCCATATCATTGATCCACAATCCATAGGTAAGGATGTACGGTGAAATACGTATGCCCCCAATGCAATTGTAAAGTATAATACATCCAGTGTGATTTCAACAGATTTGTCAAATTAACAAATTATTGTCTTTTGTTGATTTTATATAACATTCCAACCTCATTTATCATGATCTATTAAACTATGGCATAATTATACTATTTGTATCGCTGTCAATGACATACTTTTGTTTTGAAGGCTAACCGCAAAGTCCACTGTTGTGGCTAATCCTTATTGTGGCTAGCTTCACATAGATGTGTCCGACCACCATTATCAAATAAGAACTGTCTTATAAATTAGGGTTATTTTAGACGTTGACACCTAGCTATATAGTTAGCTAGCTAACTATAGCTACTGAAACAGATGTCGTTTTGCTATGTTTTTGGGGAGGAACATTGTTTTCATCCATGAGCTAGCTAGCTTTTTTATGACCAGCACTGTAGGTGTGCGAGACAACTTTACCAGCACCATAGCATACGTATCGATGAATCGTTGTGACATGAAGTACAAGTGATATTGTAATCAATGTGTAATAACTACGTAAAAAATGTATGAACGCATTAAATTATTATGGAACATGCAGTCATATTCAGGTCCTGATTGGTCAATAAGCGTAAATGACTGAACAAATTAACAACGAAACAGCACAACAAGTAAGTGAAAGAAATAGGTTTTATTGTATTTTACTGGTAATGGGGACATACGTAAATGCCAACAAAATAACTTTAGTCAGTATGTGTGTGTGTAACCTTTATTTAACTAGGAACGTCAGTTAAGAACAAATACTTCTTTAACAATGACGGCCTACCCCGGCCAAACCCGGACAATGCTGGGCCAATTGTGCGCAGCCCTATGGGACTCCCAATCACGGCTGGATGTGATACAGCCTGGATTTGAACCAGGGACTGTAGTGACGCCTCTTGTACTGAGATGCAGTGCCTTAGACAGCTGCGTCCATGTGTGTGTGTTAATTATTTAACTGTACTAGAATGCTTAAAAGTCCGCTAAAATTGTAAATATTGGTTATCGGTATTGTTTTTTTTTTTGGCAAGGAAAATATCGGATATCGGTATCGGACAAAAATGTCATATCGGTGCATCACTAAATCACAGTGTGTGAAGGGTTGGCTGAAGACCAGTAAATGGCTTCTATCAATCACTTCTATCACTCTTAACAGCGTGCTGTGTTGCTTTCTGGGGACTGTAATGGACACACACCTGTGTGTATGTCAAGGGGTAATGGATGACTCAGCAGAGCTGGTGTAATGGCCACACATGCTGGAAGAAGATGGATGCTGCCGTTTAATGGAACCTGATAGAGGTTGACCACTGGGCCCGTTCACTCTGGGCAAACACCATACACTCAGACACACACGTACAACAGATGAAGCACACACTCACAGTATGTGCATAAAGACATACACAATAAATATCCAGTGCTTATTGCCTAATCAGTCTAGACTTATTTCCTCACTTTGAGAATTTGTAGAACACATTTTCTCCATTTTTAGCAATTTCAAGTACATGAGTGTGTGAGAGAGACGTGGGCGTGCAGAGGTGGCGTGGGAGAAGAAGGAGATATGGGGAGTAAGAGGGAGCAAAGAAAGAAAGAGGCTGAGGGCCAAGTATTTCTGCGGATCTTAGCGGTTATCCAGATTCTCACACACACACACACACACACACACACACACACACACACACACACACACACACACACACACACACACACACACACACACACACACACACACACACACACACAGCCTGAGGGTGACTCGGTGCATATGGTAAGGAGGGTTGGTATAGGTGCCCCTGACTGGAGATCAGAATTCATCACTACATGTCATGATGTCAGTGTCAGCCTTTGGGTTGTCTCAATGAGTTGTCTCTCATTCACTCTCTTTTACTCCATCCCTCCATCGTGAGGTTTGTTTCAGACCTCTTTGAAGTTAAATAACCCACAAGTGATTGGCACCCAACCATTTCACTCTCAGAGCTGTGTATGTGCTTGCATGTGTGCGTTTGTGGAAGTGTGTGTGTGTAGGAGTGTGTGTGTGTGTAGGAGTGTGTGTGTGTGTGTGTGTGTGTGTGTGTGTGTGTGTGTGTGTGTGTGTGTGTGTGTGTGTGTGTGTGTGTGTGTGTGTGTGTGTGTGTGTGTGTGTGTGTGTGTGTTTAGGAGTATGTGTGTGTGTGTGTTCTCTCCAAGGTGAGAGAGGTGATATCGGCAGCACCCAGACCAATCACAGGAGGCCCACTCCCCTATGACATCATCTGCTCAGGTTCCTCTACTCCACAGACATACAGCCTTGTGTCTGCCCTCTATCTGCCTAACACACGCAGGTGCACACACAAACAGGCGCGTGCACACACACACAAAGGACAATAATAACCCAGCCGTCTGAGTATTCACTTCCCCATCTGCATCTAGTCACAGTCAAATATAGTAAGTATATAAAATCAAATATAACAGATGGGCTTCTGCAGTGTTTCCCCCAGGATTGTTTTCAGCAGTGGTGGCAAAATTATGTTGACAACATCGGAAATATAACTGATTCAAGACACTGAACTGTAGGGAGATGATAAGGAACACACAGTGGTTGTGCAATCCTGGCTCTCATTCGCACCACCACTGCTCACTCTGTTTGCTAAAGATATAGGTTGTAAATTGTCACTCTGATCTTAAAGGGATGGGCTTAACTGCTTAATCTTGCACTGTTTTCTACTTACCAGCCGCTGCTCAATTCATATCGGGGAAACACTGGCTTCTGACATTAGAGACAACAAAAAAAATCCAACGTCTCAGTTGACTGGAAGACCTGCATCTTTGACCACAAGCAGATCATTTTGGAGTGACTTCCTCCATAACAGTCTCGAAGGTCTCTTTTCCTTCAGCCTTCTTACCCCTTCACCTATCAGTAATCACCAAGGGAAGGAGATGTGGTAATGAAGCCTTCTAGGACTATGGGGACCAGTTCATAAGATAATACTTATGAGAATCTGACCTCTGCCCTCTGACCCCAGCACACAGGGGGTTCATCTGAAGTCCTCATTAAAGGACCAGAGCACAATTTGGCTTCCTGTCTGGTCAACCTCCCAAACCAAAACCCAACCCCCATCCCCAACTATCTTACCTCACCTCTTGTTCTACAAATAGCAACAAATAGAGGAACATGAATTATGCTGATATGCAGTAAATAATCGTGACAGTCCAGGACTGACTGGGACTAGTTAGTACAGATGCTGTGAGAGGAGGACCTATGAGTGTTCTGTGAGACTATTTTTGATTTCTATTGTTGTGTTTGACTGGAGGCAGAGATGGGGGATGGGAGGGGTGTTTGTTCTGACTGTGAGCAGTAAAGAGGGGGGCAGCAGTGTGTCTTCACCAGAGTAGAGGAAAGGGACAGTTAAGGTGAACAAATGGAAAATAAGTGTAGTCATATTGGCAATGATGACAGTGCAGCTACTGATGACGACGATAGTGATGTTAAATGTCATGGATGCAATGATATCAGTAATGGTGATGACAAGTAGCATTAATGTGTCAGTCTGTTGTTTATGTAGTAGCCAATAGAAAGTGCCCATTCGGGTTGGAGTGGAACTACAAGAAACACACAGAAACCAACACACAATAGGAGGAAATCAATACAAACAAAGAACGCAACAGAACACAAGCAGTGCTATCAAGTACAGAACACACCAAACTAGAAAACTGAAAAAGAGTTCAAAGTTGAAAAAGTATTAGAGCATTGGAAGTGTGTTGTTCAGCGTCTCGTGACTGAGGAAGATGAAAGCAAGATTAGACGTAGCCCAGAGAGCCACTTCCCTCAGGAAATACCAGGGGAGTATAGTCATCCTGGACCAACACACACACACACACACACACACACACACACACACACACACACACACACACACACACACACACACACACACACACACACACACACACACACACACACACACACACACACACACACACACACACACACACACACACACACGTGAAGGCTCTCGAACACGTATACATTAATATTTTTCTGTGTATATCAATAAGCCAATGCAAACATAAAAAATAAAAATAAATTATCATAAATTATGTTTAGTTTTAGTTAATTTATTCTAAACAAAAAATGTAATGGTGTTAAGCTTTTTTTTCTAATGGGGTTTTTGAACTTCTGAATCTGGCAGGTAAATGCTGCCAGTAGATGCCGGTGTTTCAAATATGCCTAGCAAGTGCATCAGTATCACTTGGTATCAGTAGCTAATAGGTAAGAAAATCTGAGGGCAAGCACAGAGTGTGACTGGGACAAGCTGGAGCAGCTTGTGAAGTTGCTGGAGTCGTTTGCAATCCACACCAACCAACTTCAAACTGACACCCAGTTGCGGTGCCTTGCCTTCTCAACCTTGAGACACACTTGCAGTCAACTACTGTTGTAAAACAGTTGGCACAGGTCCTCCTGAAGTCACTGTTCGAGTGCTTTGCATGCATACTGAATCATCTGGCAGCCAACTTCCATCCAAACCCTGCAGCAGCTTGCCTGATGGACACAAGTCTGTCTCAACAGAGATGGAGCCACTGATGAGGGAAGCAGAGTCTTTTGTACTTCAGCAAATTAGAGAGTACAGCAGTGGAGCAGCAGGACACCAGCAAGATGCCAGCACGTTGAATCCAGCAAGCATCTCGACCAGTTCTTGAGAAATATAGCTTAATCACATCGAAGATTGTGTCTGAGGTCACTGTCCAGCCAGGGGCTCAACCTGGCAGGGCATTAAGTGCCCCATGTGAGCTGCGGAAATACCTGGAAGATGTAAAGGGGGGGTATGTTTACAGAGTCACCGCTCCAGTTCTGCAAGGCAAGGATGGCTGTTTATCCAAAGTTGTGGCACTGGATCTGGTTTCTTCCCCTGCATCCTGAGCGTTCGTGGAGAGAATATTAAGCTTGACATCAGGCTTGGCATACCGAATGACCACCTCTATGGAACGCAGAGACTTCTTCAAGATAAACCAGAATATCTTGATTGGTTGAGGTACTTGATTCTTCTTACATCTACTACTAAAGTTAAAAAATCATTGGATTGGTGTAAACATGGGAAAGAGAGTTTCCTTTTTGCCATATTTCTTGCACCAGTCTAGGCGCTTATCCTATAATCCAAGTCATATTAGGATTGTTTAAAAACTTAAACTTAACCAAACCTATGCCCTGGACTTGGAGTCCTCGAGTGACCAAAAACCTAGACCCCTTTAGGGGTGCATGCACCTGGACCCCTTGTCCCATCCCCCAAGCGCAGAGGGTTGCAATAAAGGACCCCTTGTCCCAAAAGCTGGAGGCATAAACACACACACACACAAACTAAGAGCTAACTGTCCATGCAGCTTACTAAGACTGCCTCACACTATCTCAGAAAGTAAATCTCTAGCATTATTAGCCCCACAGCTTTAACATGCTATTGCATCTACAATAAGGCTTTATTGATCGAACCAATAATGCATGTCATGATACTTGTGTTAATTATGCTAATCATTGAGTTAGCAGAGACAACGATTCATCACAGGATGATTTTTGGAATGTGATGTTATAACCATCCCTGTACGAGCTACAGTGCGCGCGCACGCACGCACACACACACACACGCACACACACACACGCACACACACACACACACACACACACACACACACACACACACACACACACACACACACACACACACACACACACACACACACACACACACACACACACACACACACACACACACACACACACACACAGTGGGGTGACATACAGCAGCTACATACCACTCCAGCCCACTCCCAGAGACACACACACACACACACACACACACTAAGGGTGGAGATAAGAGACAAGAGGACCAGCGCAGAGGAGGAATTAATGTAGAAGCACTGCATTCCAGATAACAGAACCAAACCAATCTCTATTCTCTTCCACCATCCCCACAACCCTTTCTCACTGGGAAGCAGTGCTATGAATTAGCCCACCATATGGTATGGTTGCTTTTCTTAAATGTAGACATAAACTTATGTATGTATACATATACACAGTTGAAGTCAGATGTTTACATATACTTAGGTTGGAGTCATTAAAACTCATTTTTCAACCACTCCACAAATTTCTTGTTAACAAACTATAGTTTTGGCAAGTTAGGACATCTACTTTGTGCATGACACAAGTAATTTTTCCAACAATTGTTTACAGACAGATTATTTCACTTATAATTCACTGTATCACAATTCCAGTGGGTCAGAAGTTTACATACACTAAGTTGACTGTGCCTTTACACAGCTTGGAAAATTCCAGAAAATGATCTCATGGCTTTTGAAGCTTCTGATAGGCTAATTGACATCATTTGAGTCAATTGGAGGTGTACCTGTGGATGTATTTCAAAGCATACCTTCAAACCCAGTGCATCTTTGCTTGACATCATGGGAAAATCAAAAGAAATCAGCCAAGACCTCAGAAAAAAAATTGTAGACCTCCACAAGTCTGGCTCATCCTTGAGAGCAATTTCCAGACGCCTGAATGTACCATGTTCATCTGTACAAACGGTATGCAAGTATAACTGGTACGCAAGTATAAACACCATGGGACCATGCAGCCGTCATACCGCTCAGGAAGGAGACACATTCTGTCTCCTAGAGATGAATGTAATTTGGTGCAAAAAGTGCAAATCAATCCCAGAACAACAGCAAAGGACCTTATGAAGATGCTCGAAGAATAAGTCAAAAGTAAAAGTAAAACGAGTGCTATATCGACAACCTGAAAGGCCGCTCAGCAAGGAAGAAGCCACTGCTCCAAAACCGCCATAAAAAGCCAGACTATGGTTTGCAACTGCACATGGGGACAAAGATCTTACTTTTTGGAGAAATGTCCTCTGGTCTGATGAAACAAAAATATAACTATTTAGCCAATCCTGCAATGCCAGACGTGTCCCCCTGCTTAAGCCAGTACATGTCCAGGCCCGTCTGGTATTTTTTAATATCAAGGAATATTTCACTTTCTCTGTTCATAGGAGTAACAACATGAATTTGAGCATGAGGCAGAAATAATGCAGTGCGACTCGAGTTTCGCCATCAGCTGGAAGACAGAGTCCCTTTTTGGTCAGTGTCAGTGGAGGAAAGGGAGAGTGGAGGGATGTTGACAGTTGGACCCTCAGTCTGCTGTTCTCCCTCCACTGAGACTGACCATCAGATGCAGGCACCATCAGCCCAGTAAAATTGAAATAAAAAGCGAATTATTTAAATGTATGCTCACTCAGCTGTGCCTCACAAGTAATACAACAACAGCTCTACCATCACATAGCCTACCTCAAATTCTGAAATATATATATTTTTAAACGACCTGAAGAACAATGAATTGGCACAGCAATTCAAGCAATATGCGCTGATAATGTATTGGGCCATAGCTTACTGCACAAACCTCACTGCTACAGTACTGTTTTAAATTGGTTAATGTTGCACAGGCTTACATTCATGTTAAAAAAAACAATCGGAGCGGTAGATCTCGGCTTGCATTTTGACTCAAAAAGTGATCTTGACTCAGAAAAGGTTGGTGAACACTGTTCTAGAGTTTTCTCTGTTAACACTATCAACATTTACCTTTACTGTAGCCACTTTCAACGCAACAAAACAAACTATGCAAAAGATTTTGTTGTAGGCAGAACGCATCGGAGTAGGATTCTATTGCATTGACACACACTACTCAGCCCGTACTCTACACAGACCGGTGTGGCATAAACAAATCAAAGCTGCAGTGGGCCTATATGGATCTGTGCCATTTACGTTGAACTGGACTGTGTTTACAGCATGAGCGGTTGAGTACATGCGCCTGTTCTGAGATCAAAACCGAGAGCTGCATGTAGCCACGTGTGCACATTTTGTTCATATCCTTTGCTAGTTAGTGAGTTATTAGCCCTGTTATAGATCATTTGTAGTCAGCAATAGGGGAGTGATTGCTTCCAACAAAAGCACAAAATGTGTACATTTCTAGACATCTTTGAAAAGAGAGTCAGGTAAAGAGCTTTTTTTTGTATTAAAGGGGCTGTGTTGTATTTTGAGACAGGCTTGAATAAGCTAAGTAGCCAATAGGCAGAGGGTAGCAAAATGTGTTTGATTCTCTGTAATAATGGTATGTGAATAATAATGCATTTTATTTTGTAAAGTGGTTTCTTGCGTCAAACAATACATAATTTTCAGTCACCTCCTTGCATAAAGAACTTAATGTCAAGCTCTGTATGTTTTTTTCAAAAGTCTCATGGAATGCAGGCCTTCATTGAACACCACACATTGGCTGCTACTGTAGGCTGAATGATAGAACAGCTTTTTCCATGTTAAAATGATATGGGATGCATTCATTCCATTATTTTTGAAGGTAGGCCACTATGGTAGGCCTACATTATGATCAAATAGCCACAGTAGCCTATATGGTCATTGTTAAAACTGTAACTTAAAGCAGGTACAGCCTCAGTGTTCACAGTAAATGGCGCTGGAAGTTGCACAGAATTTTCACAACATTCAAGTTTGCGCTCAGCAGACCTGAAATGAGCTCAGTATCGAAAAAATGTGAGGGAACATTGCTACACTGCTGGAGCTGGAAACACAAGCATTTCACTGCACCTGCGATAATATCTGCAAATCTGCGTATGTGACCAATTAATGTTGATTTGACTTGATTTATACACAAACACATGCAACCACCCTGCACTTTAGTGCAGCACCGGTCTATAAAGTCATGTAGAGTCATGTGCAAGAGACTCAGGGGATTACACCACTACCACTCTCCATTGAGGGAGATGGAGAGGTGTGTGGTGAACTGCTGAATGGCCCTGGTGATGAAAACAGGGATGTGGCGAAGCGAACGAATGCTGCTTTGAAATGGAGATGGTTAAAGAAAATGGTCTGAAATGAAGGCGGTTTTAGATGGAGAGATGCTGCTTGCTCTTCCAGCCACAGAGAGAGAGAGGTAGAAATGTGGAGGTTTGAGATGCAGAGAGTGATCTGGTCTGGTCTGCTGTGTCTTGGATGTTTGAACAGGGAGGTCTGTGTAAGTAGGCCAAGAAAACAGCCCTGCTCTGGGGGAGAGAGAGGCATGAGAGAGAGGCAAGGAGGGGTGTGGGAGTCCTCCAGGTCAATAATAAACCTCTATTGATCGTTGCAGTGCAGCTGCAACAAGCCAGGAGGAGTATCGGCTGGCCTGTAAACAGATAGAAATCTCTTAGTACTGCTGTTCCACTCCCACAGAGCGGCTGGGCTGCTGCTTCTGCTATTCAGGTAAGATCTGTGGAGTTAAAGAATGCAAAAGCATAACACTCTCAGACATACAATATCTATAATATGAGCTTTGGTGGGGATAGGTAGTGAGGAGATAAATAGACTATCTATTAGTTGAGGACAAAAATGCATGTTAATAAATCGCAAAAATTGACCAGAAAGAGGCATGGGAGGAGGTAGTGCATGCATGTGTGCATCGGTCTATGTATGGTGAAAGTGTGTGTTGCGCATGCTATCAGGTCAAGTACTAACTAGTAAGTAAGAAGTTCAATTCTGGGCAGTGGCACAACTTTCCATCACCCAAGGATGCTCAGCCCATTTTTAGATACACTGGGGTTTGAGTTACACACACTGACATGGATACGGGTTATAAGCGGTGACAGACCACAACATGAAAGGTGTTCCAAAATCAGCACTCTGGATAGTGTGAAGTAAATCATCCCGCTTCCACCAGACGTACCGCAGAGACACATTCTAAACACCTTCAAATCTAAACATAAGACCGTTTGGGGACAGGGAAATGGACATCCATTTTGCAGCAGCTTTAAATTATACTCTATAACGTAGTGAGTTTACAGACTGGCTGACTGTACATACAGCTCAAATGGCTGCTTTGGTTTCCAAAGGCATGACTGGTATCTTCGACCCAGTGAATATGTTGGGCCCAGAGGCCCTGGTTGCTGCTTTGCTTTCCTATTTGTACTGCCTAGAACCTTATAGGGAAGCATTGCTTCAACCATCTACCAGCCATCAGGAGCGAGAAGCTAGGAAAAGACTGCAGCTCCACAAAGACTGCAGCTCCACTATGCATTCCCTGCTCTATTGTGTGTTGCCTACAGACAGACAGACAGATACAGACACACACAGACAGAAAGAGGACCCCCCCCAATCATCCACCCATCCCCTCCTCACATTCCTCTTTTGAAGCAGGAGGATCACCAGTGAAAACAACCAAAAGGGTGGAGCTGGAGAGGCAGGGGCAGTGCTGCTCTCTCTCCCCCCCCCAGTCTCCCCCTGGGCCAGACCTGAGCCCTTGAATAAAGCCTGGTGAAGCCTTGAGCACACAGGAGGATTACCGCGCTGTCCAACACTATTATTCATGTTAATAAAGAGCGCTATCGTCTGGAGCGCCGCCTCACCCAGTCAGATCCACCTCGTCCAGAGAGAGAGAGACGGGGAATGTTTATGATTTTATTTCATAGACTCATTCAGAGAGTGTGGATCTGGGATGAGTGAATTATAGAGATAGGAATCAGAGAGAATTCATAAAACAAATGGACTCAAAGGAAAGCTTTCTTATATTAACACTGGGAAACAAAACAATGAAGATTTGGAGGCTGAGGAAGATGGCTACTAAAACGGCTGCTAGATGCAAATCAGATCCGTAGTCCAGAGTGCTTACTAATTACTGCAACAAACTGTCAAAGGAACAAATAGCGTTCCCAAACCACTATGGGCATCCAACTACTGTTCTACTAATCTACGACCTTTGACTCTATTCTCTATGCCCCAAATTAGAGTCTAGTTGGCATTCCTGTTATCCAATGCATGCATGGGTAGCCCAATACGGCGACCAGAGTATGGGGCAAGTAGGTGTGTCGAAAGGAGTGGGTGTATGGACAGTGAATTGGGCGGATTTGTTGCCACTTAAGACCGTTTTGCGTGGCTGATTGGGCTGCACAACGAGTCGATAAGTTTGAAGTGCTTCCTACTCGGTATCACAATCGTGTCACTGGCGTGGCCATTTTTTTCTCTTACATGATTTTATTTTTGAGTAGGATTTTTTTTTTTTTACCTTTATTTTACTAGGCAAGTCAGTTAAGAACAAATTCTTATTTTCAATGACGGCCTAGGAACAGTGGGTTAACTGCCTGTTCAGGGGCAGAACGACAGATTTGTACCTTGTCAGCTAGGGGATTGAACTTGCAATTGTTACTAGTCCAACGCTCTAACCACTAGGCTACGCTGCCGCCCCAGCAGCCTAGGATAGCAGCCTACGCAACAAATAACTAATATCGATAACTATCTAGATGTCACCTTGATGCATACATAGTCTACTACTCAATGGGGAGGGAATGAACGGCAACGGTATGGAAAGTAGCGACCTAGTAGCCAATATCAGGGTGACAGCTGCACAACCATACAACGCAAGTACACCCATTATCAACACTTTTAATCAAAAATAAACAATCGTCAGTTTTATAACTAAAATTCTACAATTATTAGTAAAACTAACAGTGAAATACGACTTAGACTCATCCTATGGCGTAAAAACAGAAGTCCTAACTCACGGTACGGTAGCTCAGCCCACTGCTTTCCTTTCGACACACCCACCCATACTCCGGTCGCCATATTGGGATGCAGATACCCCCTTCTCATCCAGTGAGGGGCAAACTATTATGGAGTCACTGGAGACGCCTATAGAAAGATTGTGTTCAACATTTACATCCTGTGCCAGGGAAAGGGTTATGATACAATAGTCTCAAAGAGCATGTTATCTCCTCCCATCCCATACTGCCCTCTGATCCAACATCAAACCAGATCAGCTGACCGTTTAAGTCACACTGGTAAACACAGTCAGGGTCAGTGAAGGGGCAGAGTATTTAGGTAAGAGGAAAGAGACAAAAAAAGGCAGAAAGGAGAAGACAGAAAGGGAGAAAAAGAGAGAATAGAGAGAGAGAAATTGAGAAAATAGAGAAAGGGAGAGAAATTGAGAGAATAGTGAAACCTGATTTTGCAATGGAATCTATAACCTTATGGGCCATAAACTGATTAATTTAAACCTGGAACCAATATTAAAGGCTAATCAGAGAGGAGAGGGCAGGTGAAAGCGCTAACTTGATTAGCGGGAGCTGTCTGTGTTAGCTATTAGCCCCTATGCCCTCAAACTGATGGGGAGTGCTAATGGCTGCGCTAGCCTAGCTCTTAGCAAATAAGAGGAGAAGCTAGGTCTGGCTTTCTGGTATGATTTATTCTCCAAGCTCTGACTTTATTATGCATTATTGCTATGAGAAGTGACAATTGCCCTCAACATCAGACGGGGGAACTGAATAAAACCAGACCATTATAAATAAGCTTAGAAATGCAAGACAACCCAGAACAAAAAATACCAGGCACGCAGGCAGGATGAACAGCTGACCACTATTGGCACACGCATGTAGTCAAACAGAGCTCTGTCAGACAACATACATGCATCAGTGTTGTTTCGTAATGGTTGCCTGTATGACTAGCTGGCTGCACTCTATCAGATAGAGCTTCTGTCCTTGAAATGGTTGATGTGTAAAATTCTTCTGATACTCCATTATCTGGTCATGCTAAAAGTGCTGTGAGTTTATCTGTTAGTTGATTGGTTGACTGGTGGTGATGTATTTCGGGTTGCTCAACAGTGCACTAGGTTAGTGGCTAGATGGCATTAAGACTAACCTACTAACCTAGTGCACTGTTGAGCAACCAGAAATACATCACCACCAGTCAACCAATCAACTAACAGATAAACTCACAGCACTGTTAGCATGACCAGATAATGGAGTATCAGAAGAATTTTACACATCAACCATTTCAAGGACAGAAGCCCCATCGGATAGAGTGCAGCCAGCTACTCATACAGGCAACCATTACGAAACAACACTGATGCATGTATGTTGTCTGACAGAGCTCTGTTTAACTACATGCGTGTGCCAATAGTGGTCAGCTGTTCATCCTGCCTGCCTGCCTGGTATTTTTTGTTTCTGTCTGTGAGAAGCCAATGGCCTAGTTTCTCTGACTGGGTTGTGAAGCAAGAAGAGCACTGCTACCAGTACTGGAGTTATGGGCGAGCCTTGGGGGGCCTGGCCTGCCCTACCATACCCTCCTTCGTCCAAATAAAATATTGAAATATTTTTCATTTATTTGACAGAGACACGTGTCGACAGAAAAACGCATCAATCTCAGATAAAGCATCAGAGCTAGCGAAACAGCACCCCCCTGTCTCAGTGTGTGTAGACCATGTCTACCATCTGATGTTCTCTGGAGTATGGCATGTCATATTCTTTTTGGCCAGACAGCATCAGATATATGGGTTACATATAGTAAGACAGAGGGGCGCTGTTTTGCTCGCTCGGATGCTTTCTCCAGATGTGATAGTTTTAGCAGAGGAGAAGAGGTGAAGCGAGAGGGCTCATTCTGCCAAAATATGTCCAGAATAAGCCTGCCTCTCTGCCTTTGGGACAACAACTCCCATTGTTAGGGAGTGGAGACATGAGCATCTCATCATTATATACAGATCTCTGGTTTCAGCCACTTGCGAATTGGAAAGGAAAGTTGGCAGGTGCATAGTGCACTGTTCGGATGCTGGCTAACCCTAAAGTAAATTGATGTTTTGCCAAAATTAAATCCTGTCTAAATAAAATAATTCAAAATACTTCACCAGAGAGCATGACTTAGCCACAGAGGATCATTAGCTGTTGATTGTAGATAGGCATAGGCCTATTTGGGGACGCCCACAATTTGGGCAGCGCGCATGACAATAGGCCTAGGTGATTATTGAGTTGCAGCTGTCAGTGAAAAGCATCTAAAATGTGTGAAGGTAATGTGTTGAGTATAATTTTAAATGTTGAGACAAGAAGAAGGGGTGTGGGTGTGTGGCTAAGATATGGCGAGTCTCTCTCCAGAATGCACTCAACTGTCTCCCTACAATCCCTGTGCATTCATTGTTTCATAGTGTTATCCGTTTGCCCTGATTCCTTTTTATCAACTCCCCATTACATATGTCACCAGTAGTAAACGTACCGTTAATCCCCATCGTTTGGTTACATACATTTCTGTTAATGTATGTATTAATGACAGTAATTTACTTTTTTCATTCTCGGAATGGAAACATTGTTCGCAGAGTTCACAACCTGCTACAGTTTGGGTTTATTTCATAGCCATCAATAACAAGTTTAGTAAATGTTATAATTGTCTTTTGTGTGGAGTGCTCCATGTGATCAATGAGCATGTATCAGGTTTCTCTGTCTTGATAATGTTGAGGGGGTGTGCACGCCTGAGCATGCATAGAAGTACCTGTCCTGCTGCTTGCAAATGTAGAAAAGTGCCCATTTGGGGAGGTCTATTGTCCCCCCTTTCATGAAAATGGGGAAGGGACTGTGGATCCATCTCCGTTCATACATTTATTTGTTTGTAGGTTAGTCACATGTGTTCAGTGATTGGGTCTCAGTGTAGGCAGCAGTCTCACTGAGTTAGTGATGACGATTTGACAGTTTGATAGCCATTTTTCAATCTCTCAGTCCCAGCCTTGATTCACCTGTACTGACCTCGCCTTCTGGATGATACCGGTGTGAATAGACAGTAGCTCGGGTTGTTGTTGTCCTTGTGATGCGTTGTGCAGACCGCACCACCCTCTGAAGAGCGTTGCGGTCGAGAGCGGTGCAGTTGCCGTACCAGGCTGTTATACACAATCTAGAGCATCCTGGCGGGCTGTATCTGTAAAAGTTTGTCAGGGTTTTGGGTAACGGGGATAATTTCTTCAGCCTCCTAACAGCGCCTTCTTCACCATACTGTCTGTGTGGATGGACCATTTCAGTTTGTCTGTGATGTGTACGCCCAGGAACTTAAAACATTCCACCTTCTCCACTGCTGTCCCTTCTATGTGAATAGAGGGTGCTCCCTCGGCTGTTTCCACGATCATCTCCTTTTTTTTTGTTGACGATGAGTGAGAGTTTGTTTTCCTGACCTCACATTCAGAGTGCCCTCACCTCCTCCCTGTAGGCTGTCTCGTGGTTCTTGGTGATCAAGCCCACTACTGTTGTGTCGTCTGCAAACTTGATGACTGAGTTGGGGGTGTGCATGGCTATGCAGTCGTGGGAGAACAGAGAGTAGAGGAGAGGGCTGAGCACACACCCTTGTGGGGCCCCAGTGTTGAGGGTCAGAGAGGTGGATATGTTGTTTCCTACCATCACCACCTGGGGGCGGCCAGTCAGAAAGTCCAGGACCCAGTTGAACAGGGAGGGGTTGAGACCCAGGGCCTCCAGCTTGATAATGAGCTTGGAGGGTACTATGGTGTTGAATGCTGAGCTGTAGACAATGAACAGCATTCTTACATACAGTTGAAGTCGGAAGTCTACATACACTTAGGTTGGAGTCATTAAAACTAATTTTTCAACCACTCACCCAAATTTCTTGTTAACAAATTATAGTTTTGGCAAGACGGTTAGGACATCTACTTTGTGCATGACACAAGTAATTTTTCCAACAATTGTTTACAGACACATTATCTCACTTATAATTCACTGTATCACAATTACAGTGGGTCAGAATTTTACTGTGCCTTTAAACAGCTTGGAAAATTCCATAAAATTAAGACATGGCTTTAAAAGCTTCTGATAGGCTTATTGACATAATTTGAATATATTGGAGGTGTACCTGTGGATGTATTTCAAGGCCTAGTTTCAAACTTGGGGCCTCTTTACTTGACATCATGGGAAAATCAAAAGAAATCGGCCAAGACCTCAGAAAAATAATTTTAGACCTCCAAACGTCTGGTTCATCCTTGGGAGCAATTTCCAAACGCCTGAAGGTACCACTTTCATCTGCACAAACAATAGTACGCAAGTATAAACACCACGGGACCATGCAGCCGTCATACCTCTCAGGAAGGAGACGCGTTCTGTCTCCTCTAGATGAACGTACTTTGGTGCGAAAAGTGAAAATCAATCCCAGAACAACAGCAAAGGCCCTTGGTGAAGATGCTGGAGGAAACAGGTACAAAAGTATCTATATCCACAGTAAAACGAGTCCTATTTCGACATAACCTGAAAAGCCGCTCAGCAAGGAAGAAGCCACTGCTCCAAAACCGCCATAAAAAAGCCAGACTACAGTTTGCAACTGCACATGGGGACAAATAAATGTCCTCTGGTCTGATGAAACAAAAATAAAACTGTTTGGCCATAATGACCATTGTTATGTTTGGAGGAAAAAGGGGGAGGCTTGCAAGCCAAAGAACACATCCCATCCGTGAAGCACAGGGGCGGCAGGATAATGTTGTGAGGGTGCTTTGCTGCAGGAGGGACTGGTGCATGTCACAAAATAAATTACATCATGAGGAAGGAAAATTATATGGATATATTGAAGCAACATCTCAAGACATCAGTTAAAGCTAAATTAAAGCTTGGTCGCAAATGGGTCTTCCAAATGGACAATGACCCCAAGCATACTTCCAAAGTTGTGGCAAAATGGCTTAAGGACAACAAAGTCAAGGTATTGGAGTGGCCATCACAAAGCCCTGACCTCAATCCTATTGAAAATGAATGGGCAGAACTGAAAAAGTGTGTGCGAGAAAGGAGGCCTACAAACCTGACTCAGTTACACCAGCTCTGTCAGGAGGAATGGGCCACAATTCACCAAACTTATTGTGGGAAGCTTGTGGAAGGCTACCTGAAACGTTTGACCAAAGTTAAACAATTTAAAGGCAATGCTACCAAATACTAATTGAGTGTATGTAAACCTCTGACCCACTGAGAATGTGATGAAAGAAATAAAAGCTGAAATAAATCATTCTCTCTACTATTATTCTGACATTTCACATTCTTAAAATAAAGTGGTGATCCTAACTGACCTAAGACAGGGATTTTTACAAGGATTAAATGTCAGGAATTGTGAAAAACTGAGTTTAAATGTATTTGGCTAAGGTGTATGTAAACTTCCGACTTAAAATGTAGGTATTATTTTTGTCCAGATGGGATAGGGCAGTGTGCAGTGTGATGAAGAGCCTCTCAAAGCACTTCATGATGACAGAAGTGAGTGCTATGGGGCGGTGGTCATTTAGTTCAGTTATCTTTGCCTTCTTGGGTACAGGAACAATGGTGGCCATCTTGAAGCATGTGGGGACAACAGACTGGGATAGGAAGCTATTAAATATGTCTGTAAACACACCGGCCAGCTGGTCTGCGCATGCTCTGAGAACGCGGGTAGGGATGCGATCTGGGCCAGCAGCCTTGTGATGATTAACAATTTTAAATGTTTTACTCACGTCAGCCACTGAGAAGGAGAGGGAGGACCGCAGTCTTTGTTAGCGATCCGCAACGTTGGCACTGTGTTATCCTCAAAACGGGCAAAGAAGGTGTTTAAGTTTGTCTGGAAGCGTGACGTCGGTATCCGTGACGTGGCTGTTTTTGTTTTGTAGTCCGTGATTTTCTGTAGACCCTGCCAGATACGTCTCTTGTCTGAGCCGTTGAATTGCGACTCCACCTTGTCCCTGTAATGGCATTTCACTCGTTTGATTACCTTGCGGAGCGAAACCATCCACGGTTTCTGGTTAGGTTTTAATGGGTGCGACGTCTCCAATGCACTTATTTATAAACGCATTCACGGAGTCAGCGTATAGGTCAATATTGTCCTCTGAGGCTGATCGGAACACATTCCAGTCCGTGTGATCAAAACAATCTTGGAGCGTGGCTTCCAACTGGTCAGACCAGCGTTGAATGGTTCTCGTCACTGGTACATCCTGTGAGTTTCTGCATATAAGCTGGGACGAGCAAGATTGCATCATGGTCGGCTTTGCCGAAGGGAGGGCGGGGGAGGGCTTCGTATGCATTGCGGTAGTTAGAGTAGCAATGGTCGAGAGTATTAGCCCTATGTGTCATGCAATCAATATGCTGACAAAATTTAGGTAGCATTGTTCTCAAATTTTTTGGTTAAAATACCCAGCAACAATAAATGCAGCCTCCGGATATATAGTTTACATAGAGTCGAGTGAAGTTCCTTGAGGGCCGTCTTGGTGTTCGCTTGAGGGGGGTGTACACGGCTGTGACTATTGCTGATGAGAATTCTCTTGGTAGGTAGAATGGCCGACATTTGATTGTAAGGAATTCTAGGTCGGGTGAGCAGAAGGACTTGAGTTCCTGTATGTTGTTATGATTACAACAAGAGTTGTTAATCATAAAACATACACTCCCGCCCTTCCTCTTCCCAGAGAGGTGTTTATCTCTTTCAGCACGATGCATGGACATGCCCGGTGGCTGAACGGATTCCGACAACATATCCAGAGAGAGCCATGTTTCCGTGAAAAAGTGAATGTTACAATCTCTGATGTCTCTCTGGAAGGCAACCCTCGCTCGACTTTTGTCTACCTTGTTGTCAAGAGAAGGGACATTGGCTTGTAGTATACTCGGGAGAGGAGAGCGATGTGCCCGTTTTCGAAGCCTGAACAGAAGACCATTCCGCCTGCCCCTTCTGTGTCGCCGTTGTTTTCGGTCAGCTGCTGGGATTAGATCCATTGTCCTGGGTGGTGGTCTGAAGAGAGGATCTGCTCCGGAAAAGTCGTATTCCTGGTTGTAATGTTGGTAAGTTGACGTTGCTCTTATATCCAATAGTTCTTCCTGGCTGTATGTTATAAGACTTAAGATTTCCTGGGGTAACAATGTAAGAAATAATACATAAAAAAAAAAAATACTGCATAGTTTCCCAAGAATGCTGTCACGCTCTGACCTTCAATATCTCTGTTTTCTATATATTTTGGTTAGGTCAGGGTGTGACGAGGGTGGGTATGCTAGTTTTTGGATTGTCTAGGGTTTTTGTATGTCTATGGGTTTTGTAGGTCTAGGTCTTTATATGTCTATGGTGGCCTGATATGGTTCCCAATCAGAGGCAGCTGTTTATCGTTGTCTCTGATTGGGCATTATATTTCGGTGGCCATTTTCCCTTTTGTGTTTGTGGGTTCTTGTTCTATGTTTAGTTGCCTGTCTGCACTATTCATATTAGCTTCACAGTTTGTGTTGTTATTTTGTTCAGTGTTCATTCTTATAATGAAGAAGAATGTAAGCATACCACGCTGCACCTTGGTCTCCTCCTTACAATGAACGGGACAAACACGAAGCGAGGCGACCATCTCTGTTGGCGCCATCTGATATGATGGTGCTGACACATAGGAGGTCCCGTGAAAAACCCCCGACCCCAATAGAAATCAAATGCCCATCCAACTGACTCATTCTCATGCCGGCCCTATCTGTTACAGAAATCTATTAACCTCTGTTGTGTTCTAAAAGCACAGGCCTGATTACTGTTCAAATGACTATCCACTAGAGCTACAGTACATGCCCACTGAAGAGAGAGAGCAGACACAGAATTATTTTCTCCTCTTTTCATTCCATTCCATTGGGTTATGGGGATTAATCTAGAAAGCATGTGTGTTCTTAATCAAGCCATTCGTCCTATATTCAGCTCTCATGTGAGCGCATAGTGTAAAATATCAGTGCATTCGTAAATGAATGTGTGACGGGACACGTGTGTGTGCTGTGTTAGTGACCTTCCTGACTGGACACACACCAGTGCTGGGGTTGTGCCGGTGCCGGTGTTGGGGGACTACCTATGTGCACATTCTCATTCCCATAAAACATAAGGCTTCAGTTGCACTACAGAGCGCAAGGATTGCATCACTGTGGAAACAAGCCAACCTCATAACCCTGATTTAGCTGTCGTAAGAAGCAATCTATAAAGGTCGAAGGTCACATCCACACTATTTCTAATCACTTACGTATACATTTATGTTTTTGCATTATTGAGTGGCAGTAATGTGATGTAATGTAATGCACTGCGCACACACACACACACACAAACGTGGGCACACACACTACCAACCTCCCAGGGCTTAGAAGACCTCTCATACCAGATCATTTTAAGTGCACTGAGCCATAATGTCAAAGCACATGTCAAGCTCCAATCTCAGAGGATCATATATAGAGAGGGTGGTATGGTAGACACTCCGGACAATGACGAATCAGGATTCATGCTTCCATGACTCCATGGACGTTCTTTGGACTTGTCATTCCTAAAGGAGTGGCTAGGAAGGGTAGGAGCCTGGATAACTATGTGTTCTAAAGAAAGAAGAGCTATTCTGGACCTGTGTCAGTGGATGCTATAGGAAAACTAGCACATAGCTCCACTAGCCTAGTCCATGACAGCATCTTGACAGGGAGAGTCAAGAGTTTCTGAAACCCAAATTACAAACTCTGTCTCTCTAGGATCTATCCTGCTCTGTCATTTCTCTACATCTTCCAGACAGGAAGCTGCTGTCGGGGCCTTTGGATCCACCAGGCCTCACAGCTCCATAACCCTCCATTTTGTGGGAACGAGGGGGGCGATATCTAAACCACTGGAACTTTTTACACAGGCATTTTTATCACCTCCTCAAAGGGCTGGGCTAAATCTAGGTCTTGTGATGAGGAGGTTTCATATTCACAGCAGGCTGTAACAAAAAGAGTGTCTCTTTGGTACAGGGAAGGGTGAGGCTCAGTTAATTAAGACAGAGCTGTTTTAACCTCCAGTAAAAACAAATGTAAAGAAAAGTGGCGAGTGAGAAACAATACAATGGAGATCAGATAACAGTCCTTGAGAAGAACATAGTGCCCGGTGTTGTTTCACAGAGATGTTCTTCCTCACGTCACTCCATGGTGGTTCTTCTGATAATGAGCCGCTTCAGAGAAGAGCTTCTCTCCCAAAGCTGAGTAGCTGTATAGACAGCCCAAATGGTTTGATTTGACTTTCTTTGCCAAGAACTGAACAGGCATAGACAGCAAATGTGACGTGGTCCATAGATAAAATTGTTGTGATAAAATTGACTGAGCATTCTTCTTGGGCAATACCATGGAGAGCCCAAATTGTGTGGGTCCTGTCCTCTACCAAAAAATAAAGTTTGCACTGTGGTCCTTGTGACACCCATTGAAGCCTTAGCATTGGGAGGTAGTGAAGCTTATCCACCCTCTCTGTTCCAAAATGACCCCACATACCAACATGTCAACACAGAGATATTAATGCTCGTTGTGACACTGGGTCAAACCCCAGCCCTCTTAGTGAGAGGGTGACACATTCAACACACATCCACCTCCAGACCAGGGGCTTAGAGCCAGTTGACGCCAGTGACCCAATAACAAGTCCTCAGCCTGGGTGTACCTCAGAGTCCTGTACTGGTACCACTCACTAAGGTGGGGGTTTACAGAACAACATACAGTCAAAGCACAATGTCATACAAAACAAGCTGACTCTCTTGTGTGCTGTGTTAGCTATACACTCAGGAGAAGGCTGAAACCTGTTTGTCTTAGATAAAGTATGTATATGTGTATTGTCATACTAATCATACACCCAACCATAATAACTTCCAAGGCTAATAATAGCAGACTGCATTTTGACTGCTATTCAGACCCCTAATGTTGGAACAGAACTCCACCCTGGGTTCTTCCTTCTATAAACATGCACACAGTGCAAAGGTTCTTTCAGTGTGTGTGTGTGTGTGTTAAAGCAATACATGACGTTGTATGTAATGGTGGCCAACTCAGTGGCCTTGTGGTTAGAGTGTCTGCCCTGAGATTGTAGGTTGTGAGTTCAATCCTTGGCCGAGTCATAGCAAAGGCTGTAACAATGGGACCTGATGCATCTCTACTTGGCATTAAGGAGATAGATTTGGGGTAGACTGCGATAGACTAGCATTCTGTTCAGGGGGTGTACTTGTACATCAAGCTGCTAGCCCTCCTGCCCTGTGTGTGTACGCCTATGAGAGATCATATGTGTGTAATCATGATTTGAGGGCTCAGCATTAAATCCCCTGCAGAAACACAGATTTGAGCATTGATGAAATGTTGTAGGGTCTCCTGTTGTAGAGATCCGTTCAGGTGAACTTGCCTCACCCTTGCATCATCATTCAACTCTCATCATCAGCTCCTCCATTATGATGTCATCCACTGTGCTTTATCCTGATGACAGCAGACAAACAAAACGAATCCTTCCTAAAACTAAAATTGCCCTGGGCTACAGTCCACAAGGAGCGAGAAGTTTGGATGTGATTATAATGGTATAGAAGGAAAGGAAATTGCTGAGGGGTAAAACATAGTGGTGGTTGGAAGGCACTTCTGAGGACAGCAGTAGCCACTACTCAGCAGGTGGGCAGACAGGAGTCAAATCAGCACAACATGATCTGTTCCTGCCTCACCGGAATTTTACATGACTGTGGTTTTTAGCGGGGTTACCTGATTCTCAGCAATGGAATAGTGCTGGTACAAAAACAACAAACTCCCCTATAAAGCACTGTATGTTCGAGAGGCCAGAGCTCAAAAGTTGCCCCAAAGAAACTGTGCACAACAACAGAGAGACAGAGCTCGCCAAGACTTTGCTATGAACACCACTGAAGCCCTTAACCCTTACCTACTGGGCCTGATACAGATCATCGGATTCACTAGCTCGGTTTCTTGTTTCACTCAGGGGAACCGCCAAATATAGCAGCTATCGTAGCCTGCCTCACAAGTTGCCATGGGACTAAACAACAGTGGTTGTCAAGGGCTTGTTTTAATCAGATGGAGGGGCTGGTGGGGTGTTAGAAAAAAGGGGGAGGGTGAAGGTGGGAGAGAGGGAGAGAGAGAGAGCAATTACATAATGATTACAGTGCAGAGTGATGCCATGACGATAAAAGAAAGAGTCAGAGATTTACAGAGTAGGAAGAGTGGAGGAGGGGAAAAAGGAAGAGAAAAGTAGGGAAGGAGAGTGTTTTATGAGTGCATAGATCTTCCATGCATCCAATGCTTACACACACACACACACACACACGGAAGGAGGAGGGGGCTCACTGTTGCTAGGGCAAACCACACATACACACAAGGAATAAGTTAACCCTAAATATTTCTAAAACTAAAAGCATTGTATTTGGAACAAAACACTCACTAAACCCTAAACCTCAACTAAATCTTGTAATAAATCATGTGGTGCCACAAGAAAAGGATTTAGGAAAATTGCAATTAGCTCACAACAGGGCAGCACGGCTGGCCATTGGATGTACACAGAGAGCTAATATTAATAATATGCATGTTAATCTCTCCTGGCTGAAAGTGGAGGAGAGATTGACTTCTTCACTACTTTTATTTACGAGAGGTATTGACATGTTGAATGCACCGAGCTGTCTGTCTGAACTACTGGCACACAGCTCAGACACCCATGCATACCCCACAAGACATGCCACAACAGGTCTCTTCACAGAGATGGGAGGCACACAGTACTACATAGAGCCATGACTACATAGAACTCTATTCCACATCAAGTAACTGATGCAAGCAGTAAAATTAGATTTATAAAACAGAAAAATACACCTTATGGAACAGCGGCGACTGTGAAGCAACACAAACATTGGCACAGACACAGGCACAGACACGCACACAGATTTAATACTGTAGATATGTGGTGTTTTTAAAATAGCATACATTTCCTTCATTTTGCAGGACCCCAGGAAGAGTGGGGATCCATAATAAATACAAATACAAGAGGTCGACAGATTATGATTTTTCAACGCCGATACTGATAATTGGAAGACCAAAAAAAGCCAATACCTATTACATCGGACGATTTTTATATATATATATATATATATATATATATATATATATTTTTTTTTTTTTTTTTATATATATATATATATTTGTAATAATGACAATTACAACAATACTGAATGAACAATGAACACTTATTTTAACTTAATATAATACACAAATAACATCTTTAGTCTCAAATAAATAATGAAACATGTTCAATTTGGTTTAAATAATGCAAAAACAGTGTTGGAGAAGAAAGTAAAAGTGTCATGTAAAAAAGCTAACGTTTAAGTTCCTTGTTCAGAACATATGAAAGCTGGCGGTTCAATATTCCCAGTCAAATCTGGAAACTATCATTTCAAAACCAAAACGTTTATTCTTTCAGTGAAATACGGAACCATTCCGTATCTAAAAACTGCTGTTACATTGCACAACCTTCAATGTTATGTCATAATTACGTAAAATTCTGGAAAATGGATTACGGTCACACAGTTTGCAACGAGCCAGGCGGCCCAAACTTGCATATACCCTGACTCTGCTTGCAGTGAACGCAAGAGAAGTGACAATTTCCCTAGTTAATATTGCCTGCTAACATGAATTTCTTTTAACTAAATATGCAGGTTTAAAAATATGTACTTCTGTGTATTGATTTTAAGAAAGACATTGATGTTTATGGTTAGGTACATTTGTGCAACGATTATGCTTTTGTTAAATCATCACCCGTTTGGCAAAGTTGAAGTAGGCTGTGATTCGATGATAAATTAACAGGCACCGCATTGATTATATGCAACGCAGGACAATCTAGTTAACCTAGTAATATCATCAACCATGTGTATTTAACTAGTGATTATGTGAAGATTGATTGTTTTTTATAAGATAAGTTTAACGCTAGCTAGCAACTTACCGTGGCTCCTTGCTGCCACAAGGTCCTTTTGACGCTGCACTCGCGTAACAGGTGGTCAGCCTGCCATGCAGTTTCCTCATGGATTGCAATGTAATCGGCCATAATCGGTGTCCAAAAAGGCCGATTTACAGATTGTTATGAAAACTTGAAATCGGTATCGGCCATGGCAATTAATCGGTCGACCTCTAACAAATACACACACACCAGTTATGCACAGAATATTTACTGTAATGCATTACTGTTATTGAATATCACCTCTGACCCTGACCCAACCTTAAGCTCTGCAATCATGGGTCTGTTTTTCCCTCATAAGTAAGTGGGATATTGTGCGTGCCTACGTGTGCGTGTGTATGTATGGAAAACGTGAACCTGAACTAATGAGCAACATCAGCTGGCACAGTTGGTCATTGAAACAGTTTCTTGTAACGCCTCAACTGTTCAGCTCTCTAAAGTGGCCATGTCATTTACTTACAGTACTTCAGTACCAACGAGATAAAACAATGTGACCTTCTCACGCGACATCACGAGGCACCTAACGTATGTGCACACATAATATGTGACTTGTTGGTCATGCAGAAGGCACTATGTCAGTCTCAGTCTTTTCAGTGTGTCTGCCCTATAAATGTGTGTATACGGCAACCACGCACGCAGGCACACGCAACAGACACCAGTCTCAGCCCCGGAGATGAGTACAGTGCAGAAGTAGTTATTTAGGGCAGGGCACTCACCCTCAGCCTTAACCCACCACTGTCTGTTACTGCCACTGTCTGCCCCCTGGCACATAACTAGTACACAGCTACCGATATGTCAGGATGAGAGAAGGAACAGCGTAGGAAAGGGGGACAGAAATGAGAGATTTAAAATGAAAGAATACAAGAGAAAGAAAATAACAGAGAGAATGAGGGAAAGGTGAAAACTAACAGCCAGCAGGCCAGAAGTCTTGGGACACCTTCATGGGCATGGCCATTCATTCAATAGAGCTAGGGATTCACCATCAGTAACACACCACTATCCAATGATACCCTGGTCCATCTTCTCTCTATTACACCACCAATAGCTCTCTCCTCCCCACCCGTCCTCTGCCAGCTGGTCCTTGAGCACAGGCATTTAAAAACCTGCCTAAACTCCTCTACCTCCCTGTGTCCTCAGGGTACGGCCCTGCTCCACATGAAACTGATAGGGGATGAGCAAGACACGCATCTGATGGGCTTACCTGCAGACAGAGAGATGAGGGGAGCAGGTGCTAGCCCTCCATAGCTCTCTGTCTGGCCTCTGCCCTGTGGGCTATGTGGTGAGGGCTGAAAGTGTGTTTATGTTTTGGGGGGAGGGGAGGTTGAGGGTTGAGAGGTAGTTACAGGCCACTTAGTTAAATGTCAGTTAACACCTGACTTTCACTACATAGAAAAGCTGTTTGGAACTGGAAACAGCAGGTGACCCTTTACACAAAAAAAATAATGTGCACACACACTAACCCTCGCTAGAGACAACAGTGCTGCACGACAGAAAGCCAGAGTTTAAATTCAGTGCCATCCTCGGCCCAAACCCAGAGCCAAAACCACGGAAACTCATCGCCATGACAACTATACAACCCCCCTAACCTACCACCCACTCCCCCTCAATCAATACACCCCCACCACCTGTGCAACTGAGCCGAACTTAGTCGGAACTGCAAGGCTTTTGTGGAGAGAGCAAGGAGGTCTTTGTGAATTCAGTTCAATACCTCAGCAGCACCCTTCTGAAGGGAGTCCCAGTGCTGTATACAAGCTGGCTGGCTGGCAGAGAGGAGAGAGAGAGGCAGTTCTGTATACAAGCTGGCAGAGAGGAGAGAGAGGCAGTTCTGTATACAAGCTGGCAGAGAGGAGAGAGAGGCAGTTCTGTATACAAGCTGGCAGAGAGGAGAGAGAGGCAGTTCTGTATACAAGCTGGCAGAGAGGAGAGAGAGGCAGTTCTGTATACAAGCTGGCAGAGAGGAGAGAGAGGCAGTTCTGTATACAAGCTGGCAGAGAGGAGAGAGAGGCAGTTCTGTATACAAGCTGGCAGAGAGGAGAGAGAGGCAGTTCTGTATACAAGCTGGCAGAGAGGAGAGAGAGGCAGTTCTGTATACAAGCTGGCTGGCTGGCAGAGAGGAGAGAGAGGCAGTTCTGTATACAAGCTGGCTGGCTGGCAGAGAGGAGAGAGAGGCAGTTCTGTATACAAGCTGGCAGAGAGGAGAGAGAGGCAGTTCTGTATACAAGCTGGCAGAGAGGAGAGAGAGGCAGTTCTGTATACAAGCTGGCAGAGAGGAGAGAGAGGCAGTTCTGTATACAAGCTGGCAGAGAGGAGAGAGAGGCAGTTCTGTATACAAGCTGGCAGAGAGGAGAGAGAGGCAGTTCTGTATACAAGCTGGCAGAGAGGAGAGAGAGGCAGTTCTGTATACAAGCTGGCAGAGAGGAGAGAGAGGCAGTTCTGTATACAAGCTGGCAGAGAGGAGAGAGAGGCAGTTCTGTATACAAGCTGGCAGAGAGGAGAGAGAGGCAGTTCTGTATACAAGCTGGCAGAGAGGAGAGAGAGGCAGTTCTGTATACAAGCTGGCAGAGAGGAGAGAGAGGCAGTTCTGTATACAAGCTGGCAGAGAGGAGAGAGAGGCAGTTCTGTATACAAGCTGGCAGAGAGGAGAGAGAGGCAGTTCTGTATACAAGCTGGCAGAGAGGAGAGAGAGGCGGTTCTGTATACAAGCTGGCAGAGAGGAGAGAGAGGCAGTTCTGTATACAAGCTGGCTGGCTGGCTGGCAGAGAGGAGAGAGAGGCAGTTCTGTATACAAGCTGGCTGGCTGGCAGAGAGGAGAGAGAGGCAGTTCTGTATACAAGCTGGCTGGCTGGCAGAGAGGAGAGGGAGGCAGTTCTGTATACAAGCTGGCAGAGAGGAGAGAGAGGCAGTTCTGTATACAAGCTGGCAGAGAGGAGAGAGAGAGGCAGTTCTGTATACAAGCTGGCTGGCTGGCAGAGAGGAGAGAGAGGCAGTTCTGTATACAAGCTGGCTGGCTGGCAGAGAGGAGAGAGAGGCAGTTCTGTATACAAGCTGGCTGGCTGGCAGAGAGGAGAGAGAGGCAGTTCTGTATACAAGCTGGCTGGCTGGCAGAGAGGGAGGCAGTTCTGTATACAAGCTGGCAGAGAGGAGAGAGAGGCAGTTCTGTATACAAGCTGGCAGAGAGGAGAGAGAGGCAGTTCTGTATACAAGCTGGCTGGCTGGCAGAGAGGAGAGAGAGGCAGTTCTGTATACAAGCTGGCTGGCTGGCAGAGAGGAGAGAGAGGCAGTTCTGTATACAAGCTGGCTGGCTGGCAGAGAGGAGAGAGAGGCAGTTCTGTATACAAGCTGGCTGGCTGGCAGAGAGGGAGGCAGTTCTGTATACAAGCTGGCAGAGAGGAGAGAGAGGCAGTTCTGTATACAAGCTGGCAGAGAGGAGAGAGAGAGGCAGTTCTGTATACAAGCTGGCTGGCTGGCAGAGAGGAGAGAGAGGCAGTTCTGTATACAAGCTGGCTGGCTGGCAGAGAGGAGAGAGAGGCAGTTCTGTATACAAGCTGGCTGGCTGGCAGAGAGGAGAGAGAGGCAGTTCTGTATACAAGCTGGCTGGCTGGCAGAGAGGAGAGAGAGGCAGTTCTGTATACAAGCTGGCTGGCAGAGAGGAGAGGAGAGGAGAGAGAGGCAGTTCTGTATACAAGCTGGCTGGCTGGCAAAGAGGAGAGGAGAGAGAGGCAGTTCTGTATACAAGCTGGCTGGCAGAGAGGAAAGGAGAGAGAGGCAGTTCTGTATACAAGCTGGCTGGCAGAGAGGAGAGGAGAGAGAGGCAGTTCTGTATACAAGCTGGCTGGCTGGCAGAGAGGAGCGAGGCAGTTCTGCATACAAGCTGGCTGGCTGGCAGAGAGGAGAGAGGCAGTTATGCATACAAGCTGGCTGGCTGGCAGAGAGGAGAGGAGAGGAGAGAGAGGCAGTTCTGTATACAAGCTGGCTGGCTGGCAGAGAGGAGAGGAGAAAGAGGCAGTTCTGTATACAAGCTAGCAGAGAGGAGAGATAGGCAGTTCTGTATACAAGCTGGCAGAGAGGAGAGAGAGGCAATTCTGTATACAAGCTGGCTGGCTGGCAGAGAGGAGAGGAGAGAGAGAGGCAGTTCTGTATACAAGCTGGCTGGCTGGCAGAGAGGAGAGGAGAGGAGAGGAGAGAGAGGCAGTTCTGTATACAAGCTGGCTGGCTGGCAGAGAGGAGAGAGAGGCAGTTCTGTATACAAGCTGGGTGGCTGGCAGAGAGGAGAGGAGAGAGAGGCAGTTCTGTATACAAGCTGGCTGGCAGAGAGGAGAGAGAGGCAGTTCTGTATACAAGCTGGCTGGCTGGCAGAGAGGAGAGGAGAGAGTGGCAGTTCTGTATACAAGCTGGCTGGCTGGCAGAGAGGAGAGAGAGGAAGTTCTGTATACAAGCTGGCTGGCTGGCAGAGAGGAGCGGAGAGAGAGGCGGTTCTGTATACAAGCTGGCTGGCTGGCAGAGAGGAGAGGATAGAGAGGCAGTTCTGTATACAAGCTGTCTGGCTGGCAGAGAGGAGAGGAGAGAGAGGCAGTTCTGTATACAAGCTGTCTGGCTGGCAGAGAGGAGAGGAGAGGCAGTTCTGTATACAAGCCGGCTGGCTGACAGAGAGGAGAGAGACAGAGGCAAGAGAGAAAGGTGAGAGGAGAGAGAGGCAGTGCTGGCGTGTAGAACACCTTGCTAATGAGTCTCAGTTAAGAGCACAGAGTTGGTACAGACAAAGGAGAGAAGCGAGGAGGAAGGGCGAGAGAGGCTGCCCTTCTCCTGCCAACATGCCCACGGCTGCATCCACAACTACCGCCTACGATGAGACGAGGCTTTCACTATCCGCCTCCACTTCCACTGTAGCAAACATGTTGGTTGTCTATATCTGTGTGCTACTCTGTGTATTCAAATAATTTAAATGTGCATCTGTAGGTCCTATCTGTATAAGTGTTTGTGTGGGAGAGAGTGTTTGTGTGTGTGTGTCTGTGTTTGAGAGAGAGCAAGTCGATCTCTCCAAACAAGCATGTGTGTACAGTCAGTGCATGCGAGAGTGTCAATATTCAACTCTGTGAATCTGCATCAGAGTGTGTGGGAGTATATATGTGTTAGATAGACTATGAGGATGTATCTTTGTGTGTATATGTGCGTTTGAAGCCCCCGTTCTCTCAGGTGTTTAGAGAGTCTGCCCAGCTACAGGAGGAAGTGCTCTGGTACTCTGCTCAAATCACAGGCATTGGTTCTAGTCAGGTGACCTGGGCAGACGTCAAGTATTGTGAATCAGATGAAAACAAACTTAATGAGGCCCACAGTCATTCCGTCAGTCAGTCAGTCAAACCGTTCAGTCAGCCAGTCAGTCCAACCAGCTGCCTGGCCCTGGCTGTGGAGGAGAAGGGTCTGAAAGGGAAGAGGCTGTCCCCAATAAACAAAAACAGCCATTACAAGAATCAGGGACAGATGGAGATCACATGGAAGTATGTTAAAGTGTGTGTGTGTGCGTGCGTGCGTGCGTGCGTGTGTGTGTGTGTGTAGGGAGGGAGGGTAATGTGAAGGACAACTTCTAAATAAAATATAAATTAAACTTTGTAAACTTGCTGTCCCCAGTCCACCTGGCCATGCTGCTGCTCCAGTTTCAACTGTTCTGCCTTACTATTATTCGACCATGCTGGTCATTTATGAACATTTGAACATCTTGGCCATGTTCTGTTATAATTTCCACCCGGCACAGCCAGAAGAGGACTGGCCACCCCACATATGCTCTCTCTAATTCTCTCTTTCTTTCTCTCTCTCGGAGGACCTGAGCCCTAGGACCCTAGGACCGTGCCCCAGGACTACCTGACATGATGACTCCTTGCTGTCCCCAGTCCACCTGACTGTGCTGCTGCTCCAGTTTCAACTGTTCTGCCTTATTATTATTAGACCATGCTGGTCATTTATGAACATTTGAACATCTTGGCCATGTTCTGTTATAATCTCCACCCGGCACAGTCAGAAGAGGACTGGTCACCCCACATAGACTGGTTCCTCTCTAGGTTTCTTCCAAGGTTTTGGAATCCATCACGATTCTCTTTCAAGTAAATACAAAATGCCAATAAAACAAACCAAAGCACTTGTGGGGTGAATTATTTTTTTCAGCAGTGGTGTCAAGGATTGTATTGAGACTAGCGTTAGCGCAATGACATGCTAGCGGTTCCCATTTATTTGGAGTCATTGAGCCAAATAACTATCAATTTAAAAGAATGTCTCGGCAGAAATAAATATATATATTTTATAACTACATAATGTTTTTTTGCTGCGGTGGCAACAATTTAGCAGCAGTGGGCAACCACTGCTACATTAATATAGGGGAAACACTGCTACATTAATATAGGGGAAACACTGCTACATTAATATAGGGGAAACACTGCTACATTAATATAGGGGAAACACTGCTACATTAATATAGGGGAAACACTGCTACATTAATATAGGGGAAACACTGACACATTAATATAGGGGAAACACTGCTAAATTAATATAGAGCAACCACTGCTAAATTAATATAGGGGAAACACTGCTAAATTAATATAGGGCAACCACTGCTACATTAATATAGGGGAAACACTGCTAAATTAATATAGGGCAACCACTGCTAAATTAATATAGGGCAACCACTGCTACATTAATATAGGGCAACCACTGATAAATTAATATAGGGCAACCACTGCTACATTATTATAGGGGAAACACTGCTACATTAATATAGGGGAAACACTGCTAAATTAATATAGAGCAACCACTGCTAAATTAATATAGGGGAAACACTGCTAAATTAATATAGGGCAACCACTGCTACATTAATATAGGGGAAACACTGCTAAATTAATATAGGGCAACCACTGCTAAATTAATATAGGGCAAACACTGCTACATTAATATAGGGGAAACTGTCACGCCCTGGTCAAAGTATTTTGTGTTTATCTTCATTTATTTGGTCAGGCCAGGGTGTGACATGGGTTTTTGTATGTGGTGTGTATGTATTGGGATTGTAGCTTAGTGGGGTGTTCTAGTTAAGTCTATCGCTGTCTGAAGTGGTTCTCAATCAGAGGCAGGTGTTTATCATTGTCTCTGATTGGGAACCATATTTAGGCAGTCATATTATTTGTGTGTTTCGTGGGTGATTGTCCTTAGTGTCCTTGTTCCTGTCTCTGTGTTAGTTTACACAAGTATAGGCTGTTTCGGTTTTCGTTACGTTCATTACGTTCTTTGTTTTGTAGTATTTGTATTGATTTGTGTTTATTAAACATGGATCGCAATCTACACGCTGCATTTTGGTCCGACTCTCCTTCACCACAAGAGAACCATTACAGAATCACCCACCACACCCGGACCAAGCAGCGTGGTAACAGGCAGGAGCCGCAGGAGAAGCAACAAAGGCAGCAACAGCGGCACAATGAGGAATGGACATGGGACGATATATTGGATGGCAAGGGTTGCTACACATGGGAGGAGATCCTGGCGGGAAGGGATCGCCTTCCATGGGAACAGGTGGAGGCAGCGAGGAGAGCAGAGGCAGCCGGAGAGAGGAGCCGGCGATATGAGGGAACAAGGTTGGCAAGGAAGCCCGGGAGTCAGCCCCAACAATTTCTTGGGGGGGGCTCACAGGGAGTATGGCTATGCCAGGTAGGAGACCTGCACAAACTCCCTGTGCTTACCGGGGGGCTAGAGAGACCGGACAGGCACCGTGTTATGCTGTGGTGCGCACGGTGTCTCCAGTGCGGGTGCATAGCCCGGTGCGGTATATTCCAGCTCCGCGTATCGTCCAGGCTAGATTGAGCGTCGAGCCAAATGCCATGAAGCCGGCTCTACGCATCTGGCCCCCAGTGCGTCTCCTTGGGCCGGCTTACATGGCACCAGCCTTGCGCTCGGTGTCACCGGTTCGCCTGCATAAACCAGTGCGGGCTATTCCACCTCGCTGCACTGGCAGGGCGACCGAGAGCATTCAACCGGGTAAGGTTGGGCAGGCTCGGTGCTCTAGAGCTCCAGTGCGCCTGCACGGTCCGGTCTATCCAGCCACCTCCACACCCCAGCCCTCCGGTAGCAGCTCCCCGCACCAGGCTTCCTGTGCGTGTTCTTGGTCCAGTCCCACCAGTGCCAGCACCACGCATCAGGCCTACAGTGCGCCTCGCCTCTCCAGCGCTGCCGGAGTCTCCCGCCTGTTCAGCGCAGCTAGAGCCTTCCTCCTCTACAGCGCTGCTGGAGTCTCCCGCCTGTTCAGCGCTGCCAGAGCCTTCCTCCTCTACAGCGCTGCTGGAGTCTCCTGCCTGTTCAGCGCAGCCAGTGCTGCCAGCCTGCATGGAGCAGCCAGAGCTGCCAGTCTACATGGAGATGCCAGTCTGCATGGAGCAGCCAGAGCTGCCAGTCTGCATGGAGCAGCCAGAGCTGCCAGTCTGCCTGGAGCAGCCAGAGCTGCCAGTCTGCATGAAGCAGCCAGAGCTGCCAGTCTGCAAGGAGCTGCCAGTCTGCAAGGAGCTGCCAGTCTGCACGGAGCTGCCAGTCTGCATGGAGCCGCCAGAGCTGCCAGTCTGTAAGAAGCCGCCAGAGCTGTCAGCCTACATGGAGCAGCCAGAGCCGCCAGTCAGCGTGGAGCAGCCAGATCCGTCAGTCTGCCAGGATCCGCCAGTCAGCCAGACTCTTCCAGATCCGCCAGTCGGCCAGACTCTTCCAGATCCGCCAGTCGGCCAGACTCTTCCAGATCGGGCAGACTCTTCCAGATCCGCCAGTCGGCCAGACTCTTCCAGATCCGCCAGTCGGCAAGACTCTTCCAGATCCGCCAGTCGGCCAGACTCTTCCAGATCCGCCAGTCGGCCAGGATCTGCCAGTCGGCCAGGATCCGCCAGTCGGCCAGGGTCAGCCAGGATCTGCCAGATCCGCCAGTCAGCCAGGATCCGCCAGTCAGCCAGGATCTGGTAGATCCATCAACCTGCCTGAGCTTCCTCTCACTCCTGAGCTTCCTTTCACTCCCGAGCTTCCCCTCAGTCCCGAGCTTCCCCTCAGTCCCGAGCTTCCCCTCAGTCCCGAGCTTGCCCTCAGTCCCGAGCTTGCCCTCAGTCCCGAGCTTTCCCCTCAGTCCCGAGCTTCCCCTCAGTCCCGAGCTTCCCCTCAGTCCCGAGCTGCCCCTCAGTCCCGAGCTGCCCCTCAGTCCCGAGCTGCCCCTCAGCCCCGAGCTGCCCCTCAGTCCAGTGGGGTTCTGGGTGAGGACTACTAGGCCATGGTCGGCGGCGAGGGTGGACTATCCAAGGACGCGAGGAGGAGGGACTAAGACGGCGTTTGAGTGGAGTCCACGTCCCGCGCCGGAGCCGCCACCATGGACAGACGCCCACCCGGACCCTCCCAATTGTTTTGAGGCATTCTGGAGTCCGCACCTTAGGGGGGGGGTTCTGTCACATGTTTATTAAACATGGATCGCAATCTACACGCTGCATTTTGATCCGACTCTCCTTCACCACAAGAGAACCGTTACAGAAACACTGCTACATTAATATAGGGTAAACACTGATAAATGAATATAGGGCAACCACTGCTAAATTAGTATAGGGGAAACACTGTTACATTAATATAGGGCAACCACTACTACATTAATATAGGGCAACCACTGCTAAATTAATATAGGGCAACCACTGCTAAATTAATATAGGGTAAGCACTGCTAAATTAATATAGGGCAACCACTACTAAATTAATATAGGGCAAACACTGGAATTAATATAGGGGAAACACTGCTACATTATTATAGGGGAAACACTGCTACATTAATATAGGGGAAATACTGATACATTAATATAGGGGAAACACTGCTAAATTAATATAGAGCAACCACTGCTAAATTAATATAGGGGAAACACTGCTAAATTAATATAGGGGAAACACTGCTACATTAATATAGGGCAACCACTGATAAATTAATATAGGGGAAACACTGATACATTAATATAGGGGAAACACTGATACATTAATATAGGGGAAACACTGCTAAATTATAATATAGGGGAAACACTGCTACAGGGAATACAGCCTTATTCACAACACAATCTCAATACTGAGAGGGGTATATAGTCCAATGGACACCTGTTGTTATTCGTCTTCTTTTTTTATTCAAGTTCTGCTACATTCATCCTTATCTCCCTAAATCCTTGTGCCCACACAGACCAGATAGACTGCCTCAGCCTCTAACCCCCCTCCTTATATCCCCTATACCCAGTCCAGATGGCAAATCGCCACCCATACAGTAGAATGCTAAACCCTAAAACCTCAGACAATCCACAACTGTCATTAACCCCACACAAGAAAATGAGTTACACTTCCAAGAGCTAGTACCTGAGGATATGTATCCAAGAGCTAGTACCTGAGGATATGTATCCAAGAGCTAGTACCTGAGGATATGTATCCAAGACCTAGTACCTGAGGATATGTATCCAAGACCTAGTACCTGAGGATACATATCCAAGCGCTAGAACCTAAGGATATATATCCATGTCACGACTTCCACCGAAGTCGGCTCCTCTCTTTGTTCAGGCGGCATTCGGCGGTCAACGTCACCAGCTTCCTAGCCATCGCCGCTCCATTTTTCATGTATCCATTTGTTTTGTCTTGTTCCCTGCACACCTGGTTTTCATTCCCCAATCAATCTACATGTATTTATTCCGCTGTTCCCCATCATGTCTTTGTGTAAGATTGTTTGTGTTAAGTGTGTATTGTTGACGCGCCCGACTGGCTTGTTTTTCCGTGTTATTTTTTTACGAAGATGTTTATTTTTAAACATAATTCTTGTAACTGTTTTGCGCTTTTTCCTAAATTAAGTGTGCGCCTGTTCACAAATCTCTGCTCACCTGCAGCTGACTTCGCTACCAGCACACACACATCTTTTTTTATTTTTATTTATTTATCCGTTAACTTACCAGGTAAGTTGACTGAGAAGACGTTCTCATTTGCAGCAACGACCTGGGGAACAGTTACAGGGGAGAGGAGGGGGATAAATGGGCCAATTGTAAACTGGGGATTATTAGGTGACCGGGATGGTTTGAGGGCCAGACTGGGAATTTAGCCAGGACACCGGGGTTAACACCCCTACTTTTACGATAAGTGCCATGGGATCTTTAATGACCTCAGAGAGTCAGGACACCCGTTTAACATCCCATCCGAAAGACGGCACCCTACACAGGGCAGTGTCACCAATCACTGCCCTGGGGATTTGGGATATTTTTTTAGACCAGAGGAAAGAGTTCCTCCTACTGGCCCTCCAACACCACTTCCAGCAGCATCTGGTCTCCCATCCAGGAACTGACCAGGACCAACCCTGCTTAGCTTCAGAAGCAAGCCAGCAGTGGTATGCAGGGTGGTATGCTGAAAATCTTGGATCTGACAATCCAAGAGTTAGATCCTGAGGATATATATCCAAGAGCTAGATCCTGAGGATATATATCCAAGAGCTAGATCCTGAGGATATATATCCAAGAGCTAGATCCTGAGGATATATATCCAAGAGCTAGATCCTGAGGATATATATCCAAGAGCTAGATCCTGAGGATATATATCCAAGAGCTAGATCCTGAGGATATATATCCAAGAGCTAGATCCTGAGGATATATATCCAAGAGCTAGATCCTGAGGATATATATCCAAGAGCTAGATCCTGAGGATATATATCCAAGAGCTAGATCCTGAGGATATATATCCAAGAGCTAGATCCTGAGGATATATATCCAAGAGCTAGATCCTGAGGATATATATCCAAGAGCTAGATCCTGAGGATATATATCCAAGAGCTAGATCCTGAGGATATATATCCAAGAGCTAGATCCTGAGGATATATATCCAAGAGCTAGATCCTGAGGATATATATCCAAGAGCTAGATCCTGAGGATATATATCCAAGAGCTAGATCCTGAGGATATATATCCAAGAGCTAGATCCTGAGGATATATATCCAAGAGTTAGATCCTGAGGATATATATATCCAAGAGCTAGATCCTGAGGATATATATCCAAGAGTTAGATCCTGAGGATATATATCCAAGAGTTAGATCCTGAGGATATATATCCAAGAGCTAGATCCTGAGGATATATATCCAAGAGCTAGTGAATGACATGCAGTCAGCAGCCACAGGACAATGTCTCTCATCCTAAAAGTGCTAGTATCACCATTCATCGGACAGTGATTGATTGACAACACTAATGGACCGAATACATAGGCCAGCCATACTATCTCCTTGTGTCTAAACCCACCTCAGCTGCCCGGCCCGGGCCCAAACATTATACATCGGGTTCGGGCAGAGTAAGGTTTATTTTTTCCTTCATTAACTAGGGTACGGGCAGGGCTCGGGTATCACTAAATTGATCATTAACATTTTGAAGCTGAGCCATTTACTCGTGCTCTGCTGCGCTGTACAGTCATATCTGACTAAGATCATAAAATGTTGTTACAAGTGCTTTGACCTTGTCAAATATAAGACAGGAGAGGTTATTTCACAGAAAATAATAATGTTCCTTGAGTTTGTTCAGAGTGACGAAAATGAGCTAAAAGCTAACTGCTCTCTAATGTCTCACCATTAAGCAGGGCAGCCGAGAAGCCCAAGTGGAGCCGTTGCTATGAGCAGAGTAAATGCAGAGTGCATGCAGAGTGAAGGAGAGACAGATAGAAGCAGCTAATGGATTTACTAACAAGGAAGTTATTTGGGGTTTCGGGCAGGGTTGGGGCCTTCAATTTGGCAGAAGCAATCGGGCCTGGGTAGGGTAGGACCTGAACATCACGGACATGGCTAGGGCTCGGGCTTAACATTCATGCCCGAGCTGGGCTCTAAGGCAGAGGGTAGCCCTGTGGGATTTCTCCAGAGCTTCTGTCTTTCTGCTACACATGGAGCTGATAGCAGCCGGCCGGCCACGGCGGCCATTTTGGTGTGGGACAGAGGCCTTATCAGTCAGGAGGAGGTCAGACATAGATAGCAGAATGAAGGAGGAGTTGTCTGTGAGGCCAGATAGTGCCAGGCTCTCTGGGTCTAACAAACCACTCTATTAAGAATCAATCTAGCCTGGTCTCAGAGAGAGGGAGAGAGATAGAGGGTGGAAGAAAGAGAGATGGAGAGACATCTGACTTAGCTAAAGCCTACCACCCGACAGAGACATGAGTGGTGTGTCACACGGGAGGCCTATCAGGACACATCGAAAACACATGACATGATGAACTGACAGTGACATGGGTTCCCTTGGACGTATGTGCGTGCCTGTTTAGACCTATGACTCAAAGCATACTTAGCCATCCACTGGTCTCCTTCCTATGGACTCCTGCAGGCTTCATGTCTAGCTAATCCTCTCTAGGATAGAGCTGCAGCCACATTTTTAAAGACACAATGTTAATTCTGTGAAGAAACTATCCAGTGAACTATCCACACAGAGGAAATGGCGTTTTCACAGAAATACACTCAAAAAGATCAGTACTGTTACTGTCTCTGGGAGCTAGAACAGCACTCTATCTACATCATTTTGAGAATGTATTATTCCATTGCGCGCTCTATTACAGAGCATTAACATACTAAGTGCTTTGTGTAACAATCCGTCTCCTCACCCACAGAGAACAGGGGACATAAAGATGCTTATGGTTTGGAAATGAATTACATTGAAGGCGTTCAGGACAAACAAGCAGCTAGTGCTTGAGATAATTGTCTTTTGTTGGAGGCACGCGAGTGAACATCAATGCTTGGCCCTTATTGATCACGTCGCAACTCGCCTCACTGCATCTTCATAAACCTATCATGACCTTTATATGGGGTAGTGGGTGGGCATGGTGCATGGAGGGGCGAGGGGAGGGGTCACTAGCTAGTAATCCAGGAGATCTAGCTGGGTAGATGGAAGGACCAAAGCCATCTTAATAATCAGGGGGACAAGTTAAAAGACGCAGGGGTAAAAGGACAAGATGGGGTAAAATCTAAATAAGGGGTTAAAAGGCCCACAAGCTGCTCATTAGATGTGGCTATGAATGGCGAGATAATGGGCCGGCCAGCCAGCCAGGCAGCTGACCTGAGGGCAGTCAATGCTGGGCCAAAGGCCAGGCCACAGTCTATAAAATGAAACTAGAATGCAAGTGTGTGTTACTGGATGGACTGAAAGCCTGCTCCTTACCAAGTAGCTCTCCAGATCCTTGTCTATTCTCTTCCGCATCTTCTGTCTCCATTTATTTATCTCCCTCTTTCTCGGCATGTGGCGTCACCTGCTGTGGGATTACTGCAGCCATGATGCCCACCATCCCTTCCCCCATCTTCCTCACTGAGTCATGTAACCTGGGCTGTGAAGTAGGCTAGATTTGCTCAGTGACCAAAAACCAATGACCTTCCACTCAACCTCTCCCATTTAACCTCATTGTCCCTCTCTCTCTCCATTCCTGTTCTCCCGTATTTACTTTCTATTTCACTTCGTCTTCCCCCTTTCCTCCCTTCTCTACCCCTGTACCCTTTCTACATTCTCATGGACACTGCCCAGGCCTTGCATTCCACAGTGAGGGATGGTCCACTACTGCCAGAGCAGAGGGAGAGAAGAGAGGTGGACCACTGTGTGTTTACAGCTTTTTCCACCTTTCACAGCAGGCTGTCAGGGGGCTAGGCAGTAGGCAGAGCCTCTGTGCTTGGGTGGGCTGGCTCTGGGACGGAAAGGAGTACAGCAGTCCCTCTATTAAACTCTTGTTTAGTGCGAGTCGAGACAGTAGTTCAGTATGCAGTAGCAGTGACTTCATCTGGATAGAAAGCCGGTATTTTCTTGAAGGACCTACACCTGAGCAGGTAATAGAGGGGAAACTATGTGTTAACCACAAACAGCGAGTGAATTAGGTTGTAGCTAACAACATGGACTGGTGAGCATTGGATTACTGTGAGAGGGGGAAAGCCAGTGTTTAATTGACACTTTAGCTCACTGTTTTTTTAAAGGCACGACCAGGGATGATGGTTTGAGTCAGCAGAGGGTGGAAATTAAAATCAGGTTAAAAATCAGGCCTTCCTTCTTGCCAGGTTTATAGTACCTTTAGCCTTAGACTGCTTTAAGGGAGTGCAGGCACCCACTACAAACTACATGGACAAGAGTCTGTAGTTGGTACTGCACCGTATCACACCTGCCACCACGGACCATTAACCCTGTTCCTCCAGTTACTGGTCCTGGCTCACTCTCTCCCTCATCAACCTTATCTATCATCTCTTGTAGACCTCGGGGAGATGGAGGAGGAGGGGAGGGTGAGATCTCTAAAGCTGACAGCTTCTGCGGAGCCAAGCCAACATCCCCCTGGCCCATCTGTAAAGTGATCCAACGCTGTCTCTGCCAGTATTTCCTCTGTGATGTACAGCACTGCTGCCCGACCCCAACAAAAGCCCTTGGTCCCGAGGAGAGAAGGCGGAGAAAAAAAAGAAGCCACAGTTCAATTAGAAAGCTCAGCCAATTACTCCTAAGTGCTTCAAATGAATGGAAAATATGGAGACTGACAGAGAACCTTCCTTGCGCAATGATCCAAAAATGTGAACTGGAGTTTTCCATTGTAAACGTAATGATAGCTGCGGGATATGATCTTGAGGTGCAGCCATACACGGATATGTTATGCGTAGGTGTGGGTGAGGCAAATATGTATGTGCATCAATCTCTGACGATGCATACAATAATCTATACATAAATTTGACTCATTTGATGTCTTTCTCTGTGTCCAAAATTGAAACTCAGAATGACAATGAATCAAACAGTGTGGAGAACTACCTTGTGGTATACACTGTGGCGGGCCAAGGCGCCTACTTCTCATCATTACATGGATGACTTCCACCATTTTGCTACTTCCTCACGTCTGACTAACATCCAACATCCTCTACAGCAAAGATGACAATGACTAAGTTCCTTAAAAATAACCATGTCAGACAAACTAGAATTAACTGAACTGTTGACCAATAATGGATTATAACGGAGACATTCAAATGCTGCCCACCCATTATAGTTGTAGAATGGACTAGACCAGCCTTTAAAGTATGGGTCGTGACCCAAACCTGTTAAATGGTGGGTCGCGGTAAATTTATAATTATTTCATTAATTACTGGAATTGATTTTGGCCAACTGCAACTGCATTCTCTGTTCAGTGCGCTCCCTGCTTTAGCAGCGGTGTCTTGGCTCAGTTTGGCAGCGGTGTCTCGGTTCAGTTTGGCAGCGGTGTCTCGGCTCAGTTTGGCAGCGGTGTCTCGGCTCAGTTTGGCAGCGGTGTCTCGGCTCAGTTTGGCAGCGGTGTCTCGGCTCAGTTTGACAGCGGTGTCTCGGCTCAGTTTGGCAGCGGTGTCTCGGCTCAGTTTGACAGCGGTGTCTCGGCTCAGTTTGACAGCGGTGTCTCGGCTCAGTTTGACAGCGGTGTCTCGGCTCAGTTTGACAGCGGTGTCTCGGCTCAGTTTGACAGCGGTGTCTCGGCTCAGTTTGACAGCGGTGTCTCGGCTCAGTTTGACAGCGGTGTCTCGGCTCAGTTTGACAGCGGTGTCTCGGCTCAGTTTGACAGCGGCGTCTCGGCTCAGTTTGACAGCGGCGTCCCGGCTCAGTTTGACAGCGGCGTCTCGGCTCAGTTTGACAGCGGCGTCTCGGCTCAGTTTGACAGCGGTGTCTCGGCTCAGTTTGACAGAGGTGTCTCGGCTCAGTTTGACAGCGGTGTCTCGGCTCAGTTTGACAGCGGTGTCTCGGCTCAGTTTGACAGCGGTGTCTCGGCTCAGTTTGACAGCGGTGTCTCGGCTCAGTTTGACAGCGGTGTCCCGGCTCAGTTTGACAGCGGTGTCTCGGCTCAGTTTGACAGCGGTGTCTCGGCTCAGTTTGACAGCGGTGTCTCGGCTCAGTTTGACAGCGGTGTCTCGGCTCAGTTTGACAGCGGTGTCTCGGCTCAGTTTGACAGCGGTGTCTCGGCTCAGTTTGACAGCGGTGTCTCGGCTCAGTTTGACAGCGGTGTCTCGGCTCAGTTTGACAGCGGTGTCTCGGCTCAGTTTGACAGCGGTGTCTCGGCTCAGTTTGACAGCGGTGTCTCGGCTCAGTTTGACAGCGGTGTCTCGGCTCACTTGACAGCGGTGTCTCGGCTCAGTTTGGCAGCTGTGCCCGTGTGCTTCACGGTTTACCAGATCTTTTTTGGGCAGTGTTCTTGAAGATCACTCTGCGACCCACACACTATAGTGATGTTGTTCAGCAGCAGATGAAGCGCTTTCAGCCACTGGCTTGTCATTCCCACCCGCCATCATCGAATTGACTCAAACTAGCCAGTTCTGACTGAGCTCAATTGTCATGAAACGCAAATACAGCAATGAGTTTCTCTCTTGGTTTAATACAAATTTTGATAAATAACAAGGAGCGCCAACAATGTGTTTTGTGCAGGGAAGTGAGTCTCTCAAAATGAACAAATTAAAAACGACAGGTCCTGACCAAACATCCACAGTATGATGGTAAACCCAGGGAGTTCTTTCAGAACAGGGCAGAATGCTTCAGGAAACAGTGCTTCCAAAGTGGAAAAGTAAGTCAGCTAGCAAGGCATTTTTGTCATTTTATAACAAGCAGAAATAAGGGAGTATACTATTTCTCATAGTAGTCAATGTGAGTTTCTCTTTCAAACAATCCCCTTGTACACAGCTAATAGCTAGCTAGCTAATGTTAGCCAAAGCAAGCTATCTAGCTACTGATAGTGCTACCCTAAGTAACAACACAGATGAAGATGAAAAAAATAAAAACTGTTGCTGTTAAAATATAAGTAATCATTTTTATTCTGAACTGGAATACATTGACGCAAGCTGCTTTTTGAGGCAAACACACTCACACACTTCTGGGTTGCTCATCTATAGCAGGATGCGGTCTCCTGCCTGGCTGAGAAAACAGTAGATGTTCTGATCCAGTTTGATGCAACTCTGGCATACTTAAGAAACAAGTCAAGTAACAGACTCAATGCTGAACATGACCTCAGGGTTACACTGTCAAAAACTGAGCCCAGAATAGACCTGCTTGTTGAAAACTTCCACCAGTCACACACCTCTCATTAGGACTGTGTGTTTTCTGGTCTAATCGGTGTGATGTGATCAATCAGTTTAGTCCAGTTCAGAATTAAAATGATTTTTTTGTATTTTAACAGCAACAGTTCCAACCTAGGCAGCTATGTAAGAGTGTTTTTGATGGGGAAAGAAACATGAGTAGCTATTTATATGGGTATTTCATTTCATTGTTATGTTGCATTTGTTAATGGGCATAAGGGCTATGAAATGTACCGATATTCCGTATAGTTGTGTGTTTTGTAAGCTTGGGTCCCAGGAAAACTGAGAATTTCTGATGGGTCCCATGCTGAAAACGTTTAAGAACCCAGGGGTTCACACGAGGGAATGCCAGATGTCCTTGCTGACTGACTGTTGGCAGTGTGGGTAGGATGTTTTTAGGACCAGATAGTGTGAGACATGCATGCTGTTTTTCCATTACAACTCCTGCAGGGACTTACCCTCAAAACAAAAGCACCTTTGATTAAGGGATGTCTCTTTCTCTCCCTCTCCCTCTTACCATCTGAACAGCTGCAGTCCACACAGCTACAAAGGCACACAGCTGCCATTGGCTAGTCTGAGTATGATGGCCAATCAAAATGGGTTGTGAATCGAATATACACATACAGATCCTAACACAAACACACAGCCATAGATCAAAACAAGTGCAAACTCCAAACACACACACCTAGCCACTAAATTAATGTGGTTCATGGAAGAAAAGCTTGGTTTATTCCTGCCAAACTTGCAGCATGTGAGATGATTCACTAAGACATAAGGAAGTTAAACTCCAAAAGTCAAGGCCAATTTGTGTTACAGAGCATTTCTAAACGGCCTGGCTCCCAGTTAATGACATGGTCTCACTACTGCCATGCCCGCCATGCGCTAGAGCAAAATGACGCTTTTTAAACCCCCAAAGCATATAGACTTATTCTTCATGCTGTGTTGTTTCCAGAGACACAAGCCAATATCAGGGGAACTCAGAACAGTTTATTCAGTCTATGGCCTCTACTAGCTCACCAAGACGTGCATAGGCAGTCTTCAAAGTGTGCATTGCATAGTAGTAAAACACACACACAGGAATGATTAGGCTTTATCCATCGGCTGCCTTAAGGGCCTTCACGACATTGGCAGACAAGTCAACATGATTTGACTTCTCTCCACCCGGCTATATATAGTAAACACATATATAGCCTATGCATCCTCAAATGCAAATTGTTTGTGCCACTCCCCAGAGCTAACATGCTGACCAGACCGCCATCGCGCTAATTTTGATTTTGTTCACCCACACCAGACACGATCAGGACACGCATTTTGAAATATCAAAACAAACTCTGAGCCAACTATATTAATTTGGGGACAGGTCGAAAAGCATTTAACATTTCCTTGGGTCCTTGGTGTCAACATCACCAACAAACTAACATGGTCCAAGCACACCAAGGCAGTCATGAAGAGGGCACGACAAACTCTGTTCCCCCCGCAGGAGACTGAAAAAATTTGGCATGGGTCCTCAGATCCTCAAAAGGTTCTACCACTGCACCATCCTGACTGGTTGCATCACTGTCTGTATGGAAACTGCTCGGCCTCCGACCGCAAGGCACTACAGAGGATAGTGCGAAAGGGTCCAGCACATCAATGCGGCCAAGCTTCCTGCAATCCAGGACCTCTACACCAGACGATGGCAGTGGAAGGCCTGAAAAATTGTCAAAGACTCCAGCCACCATAGTCATAGACTGTTCTCTCTGCTACTGCACAGCAAGCGGTACATGAGAGCAAAGTCTAGGTCCAAGAGACTTCTAAACAGCTGGGGCGACAGGGTAGCCTAGTGGTTAGAGCGTTGTAACCGGAAAGTCTCCTGAACCCCTAATCAAATGGATACCCAGACTATTGTCCCTAAAAGGAAGACTTCCTTTCAGCACACACCCAAACGCAAAGTGGATGGTTTTAGACAGAAGGGTCATTCCATATGATTTCAATCACCTTCTGATTTCACCCCTTTAGATTTGAATGAAGCCTTCCATACATGGTTGCCCATGGTAGAAGTGGTCAGAAAGTGACTTTTTGGACCTGAATGACAAAACATTCATGAGATAGAGGTGCTCAAAGTTGACCCATTTGGCATACCCCACCCTTCATCACTAAAAAAGATAAACGCTTCAGCTTGATATCATTTTAAAACTTGTAAACAGGGTTGTCAAACTGCTTCATGATTTCATTGAGAAAAAAAAGTGTTAATTTTTTAAAACAAAGTTTAAGCTTTAAAGTTAATTTTCTAAATACGAGTCATCGCCCCTAAAAATATATATATTGTAGCTTAAACCCTATTTACATCATCTGAGGTGTTTGTTGTGCCTGCACACGCTTGAAGAAAGAAAAGGTGGTAGCCAAACATGTATGAAAGGTTTCATTCAAATCAAAAGGGGTGCAGTCAGAAAGTGATTGAAATCATTTGGAATGACCCAGAATCAAGATAATGACACACTACAGAAAACTCATGGTTGCATCTTGATGTTGACTATCTTGATGTCAACCTTCTGAGGAAGGAGCGGTCTGTATCTCCACTCTCAATGTCCTCTGGTATGATTATTACATGTTTTTATCATACCCTGCTGCTGAACAGCTATGTAGGGCTAATGGAGGTCTGCTTTGATCACTGTGTGTGAATAACAAACCCCACCAAGGGACCAGGGGATATTGACTCAGTCCTTTACAAGGCCCCTGACTGTGATCTGCAATGAATCAGACCTGGTCAGCCCAGTCATGGTATACAGTAGGGTATAGTGTACATTATTGTGAATCCATATGTTTGTTGGAGTGTTTCCATCAATTCATGAATAAAAAAAAAAACACTATTTTATTGAACCTTTATTTAACTAGACAAGTCAGTTAAGAATGGGGGTGCCACAGGGTTCAATTCTTGGACCGACTCTCTTCTCTGTATACATCAAAGTTGTCGCTCTTGCTGCTGGTGAGTCTCTGATCCACCTCTACGCAGACGACACCATTCTGTATACTTCTGGCCCTTCTTTGGACACTGTTAACAACCCTCCAGGCGAGCTTCAATGCCATACAACTCTCCTTCCGTGGCATCCAATTGCTCTTAAATACAAGTAAAACTAAATGCATGCTCTTCAACCGATCGCTGCCTGCACCTGCCCGCCTGTCCAACATCACTACTCTGGATGACTCTGACTTAGAATATGTGGACAACTACAGATACCGAGGGGTCTGGTTTACTGTAAATTCTCCTTCCAGACTCACGTTAAACATCTCTGATCCAAAGTTAAATCTAAAATTGGATTCATATTTCGCAACAAAGCATCCTTCACTCATGCTGCCAAACATACGTAAAACTGACCAACCGATCCTCGACTTTGGCGATGTCATTTACAAAATAGCCTCCAATGCCCTACTCAATAAATTGGATGCAGTCTATCACAGTGCCATCCGTATTGTCACCAAAGCCCCTAATACTACCCACCACTGCGACCTGTACGATCTCGTTGGCCGGCCCTCGCTTCATACTCGTCGCCAAACCCACTGGCTCCAGGTCATCTACAAGACCCTGCTAGGTAAAGTCCCCCCTTATCTCAGCTCGCTGGTCAACATAGCAGCACCCACCTGTAGCACGCACTCCAGCAGGTATATCTCTCTGGTCACCCCCAAAACCAATTCTTCCTTTGGCCGCCTCTCCTTACAGTTCTCTGCTGCCAATGACTGGAACAAACTACAAAAAACTCTGAAACTGGAAACACTTATCTCCCTCACTAGCTTTAAGCACCAGCTGTCAGAGCAGCTCCCAGATTACTGCACCTGTACATAGCCCATCTATAATTTAGCCCAAACAACTACCTCATTCCCTACTGTATTTATTTATTTATTTTGCTCCTTTGCACCCCTTTATTTCAATCTCTACTTGCACATTCTTCCACTGCCAATCAACAATTCCAGTGTTTTACTTGCTATATTGTATTTACTTCGCCACCATGGCCTTTTTTTGTCTTTACCTTCCTTATCTTACCTCACTTGCTCACATTGTATGTAGACTTCATTTTCTACTGTATTAGTGACTGTATGTTTGTTTTACTCCATGTGTAACTCTGTGTTGTTGTATGTGTTGAACTGCTATGCTTTATCTTGGCCAGGTCGCAATTGTAAGTGAGAACTTGTTCTCAACTTGCCTACCTGGTTAAATAAAGGTGAAATAAAATGAATACATTTAAAAAAGAACAAATTCTTATTTACAATGACGGCCTACCCCAGCCAAACCCGGCCAACGCTGGGCCAATTGTGCGCCACCCTATGGGACTCCCAATCACGGGCGGTTGTGATATAGCCTGGACAGGGTCTGTAGTATTTGTATTTCTTATCAGCTACTCTTCCTGGGGTCCGGCAAAACTAAGGCAGTTATACATTTTTTTTTTTAAATTACAATACATTCATTACAGAACTTACAAACCACTAAGTGTTTGCCCTCAGGCCCATACTCCACTACCACATATCTACAAGGCAAAATACATGTGTACGTGTGTGTATAGTGTGTATGTTATAATGTGTTTGTATGCATGTGTCTGTGCCTATGTAGTGATGCCTCTAGCACGGAGATGCAGTGCCTTAGACTGCGCCACTCGGAAGAGGGTTCAATTGCCCAAATGTTCATTTAACAGATTATTTGTTACGGATCAAATGCATATTTTAAATGCTTTTATATATTTGAAAGTATTTTACATATGTAAATATTAATATAACAAAAATAATATGGTACAATTGATTTGGCTTTGAGTTTGCACTTTTGGGATTATCCCGTTGCATAGACTGCCAGGCAAGCTAAAGTGAGGATCAAATTGGCCATTCAAAAGTTTTTAAGCAATACACTTGACCACGGTCTGATAATTTTCCATCGGCAACCATTTGTGACCAATAAATCAGGTGACAACATATTCTCCCAATCTCCCTTCCGTTCTACCAGATAACAGCAGCTTCAAAACAACAGCAGCTTCAAAACAACAGGATGTGATGTCGTCTGCTCTATCCACTCCGGTGAGACGTGATGGCTGTAGCTAGATACTATCGGCATAATTTTACATTTTGTCATATAGCTGACGCGCTTATCCAGAATGACTTACAGTAAGTGGTGAGTGCATACATTCTAATATTTTTTTCCGTACTGGTCCACCGTGGGAATCGAACCCACAACCCTGTCCATGCTCTACCAACTGGGCTACACGGGACAATCGCTTCCACATCGAATCCCATACTTTGCTAATTGACTGTAAGTGGCATGTCAATAGCTCATCACTGCATTGGATCTGAATACAGTATGCGCAACCTTGCACACCCAGTAGCGCACGGGGAGAAGTCGGTCAGGCGCCTATGATAAGGATCGCCAGACAAATTAGAGCTCTTTGGCTTGTTAAATCTGATGGGTTGCAGTTAGTTAGTCCTAACACAACAAAACACACGACAAAATCGTTAAGAAAAGGAAATGCACATGCCTAAATCTTTAGGCTATACCTTACATCTCAGCGCTGTAATAATCCAGTCCGCAACTGGTCCAACCGTCTATAGGCTATTTGCCACTTCTCTCAAACTGGGAGAAAAATAGATGTTTTCGCTACAGTTTCCGCCTATTTTCGGTGGTCTCTGACAGCCTACAATAGGCTATATATTGCCTATATGGAATTGGGAAACGCAAACAAACCTTGTATACTTGTCCATACGTGCCATTGCCGACCACTTCCACCAGTTCGAAAATACCAGCTGGGTCCTGAAAATGAAATTAAGAAATGGTTAACATTTGTCAAATAACTTTGTGAAAGATGGGTGGTTTTCATAGTATCATGGCCAACGTTACAACCCGTTCAATTAGGCAGTTGCGCCAGATTTGCATCACATGCCAGTGCATTGCCAACAAAGGAAAGATAGAGGAATTTATTATCCCCCTATCCTACCAAGAACAACACATCCCATTTGTAAAACATTTTACGCTGGTTTAGCCCATGCTTGCGTCAATAAATGGATTTGGATAGCAAACAATGTACATCCTCAGATAAGATGTATTGCACTCACCCGCAAAGAGGCAAGGTCTATGTCAACTAGACTTTTAGCTGGAGACTCGTTCGCCATTTTTCAATAATAAATAGAAATTGCTAAATCTATTTTATTCCCTTCAAGTTGATTGGGTGTATGCAATGTCGTATCTCATTTTTGGAAGTGATCCCTTATTCCTTGTGAATGTAATTTCGATCCCAAGCGGGTTGTTCTTTGTACTCCCGTCGTTGTCGAGCCTACGCGGTTACTCCATATTGAGCTACCGCGGCTGGCAGTGCAGAGTGCTGCTTGCTTTCTCTATTCTCCCCCTGCCTCCCTCTCTCTTGTTGTCGCTCTCTCACTCACTCCCCTGTAAAGCATCACCAACAGAGGAATCTGCATCGGTCAGGACCTGAGTGAGGGCAGTAGAGAGATAGAGGGAGCCGCTGCTCCCCCTATCCCCAAAATACATTAATCCAAACATGCTGTATTTATGTGCCATGCTGATTAGCTCACAATAATGTATTTTTAAGTATTTTTTTGTTGTCTTCATAAAACGACATCCATTGACATTTTAGCATACGTTTTATCCAGAGCGATTTACAGGCGCAATTATGGTTATGTGCCTTGCTCAGGGGCACATTACCAGATTGTTCACATAGTCGGCTTGGGGATTCAAACCAGCGACCTTTTTCGGGTTACTGGCCAAACACACTTAACTGCTAGGCTACCTGCCATCCATGCATATAGCCTACCTAAATTAGGTCTAAACTAGGTATGAACAATAATATAAACACAACATGCAACAACTTCAAAGATTTTACCAAGTTACAGTCCATATAAGGAAATAAATAAATTAGTCCTTAATCTAAAGATTTCACATGACTGGGAATACAGATATGCATTTGTTGGTCACAGATACCTTTTAAAAAAGTAGGTACATGGATCAGAAAACCAGTCAGTATCTGGTGAGACTATCATTTTCCTCATGAGCATGACACATCTCCTTTGCATAGAGTTGATCAGGCTGTTGATTGTGGCCTGTGGAATGTTGTCCCACTCCTCTTGAAAGGCTGTGTGAAGTTGCTGTTATTGGCGGGAACTGGACAGGTCGATCCAGAGCATCCCAAACATGCTCAATGGGTGACATGTCTGGTGAGTATGCAGGCAATGGAAGAACTGGGACATTTTCAGCCTCCATTGTGTACAGATCCTTGCGACATGGGGCCGTGCATTATCAATTGCCATTGATAAAATGCAATTGTGTTCGTTGTCCGTAGCTTATGCCTGCCCATACCATAACTCCACCGCCACATGAGGCACTCTGTTCACAATGTTGACATTAGCAAACCGCTCGCCCACACAGCGCCATACACACGGTCTGTGGTTGTGAGGCCGTTTGGACGTACTGCTAAATTCTCTAAAACTATGATGGAAATGGCTTATGGTAGAGAAATTAACATTCAATTATCTGGCAAGAGCTCTGGTGGACATTCCTGCAGTCAGCATGCCAATTGTCAATCTGTGGCCTTGTGTTGTGTGACAAACTGCACATTTTAGAGTGGCCTTTTATTGTCCCCAGCACAAGGTGCACCTGTGTAATGATCATGCTGTTTAATCAGCTTCTTGATATTCCACACCTGTCAGGTGGATGGATTATTTTGGCAAAGGTGAAATACTCACTAACATGATATAAATTCATTTGTGCACAAAATGAGAGAAACAAGCTTTTTGTGTGTATGGGATCTTTAATTTCAGCTCATGAAACATGGGACCAAAGTGTTTATATTTTGTTTACAATGTATCAATAAACCGTTTATTATATTACGGTAAGGTGTAACTCACCAATATGTTTGTGCTCTCTCTCTCTTCTCTCTCTGCTGTCTGTTAGATTAGGCTTTCGGCCAGTTCTCTTATCAGTTAATTCTTATCTTATTGCGTCAAGATGTCCACCATTGTTCCTGTACCCAAGAAAGCAAAGGTAACTTAACTAAATGACTATCACCCTGTAGCACTCACTTCTGTCATCATGAAATGCTTTGAGAGGCTAGTTAAGGATCATTTCACCTCCACCTTACCTGACACCCTAGACCCACTTCAATTTGTATACCGCCCCAATAGATGCACAAACCATGCAACCACCATCGCACTGCACACTGCCCTAACCCATCTGGAAAAGAGGAATACCTATGTAAGAATGCTGTTCATTGACTATAACTCAGCCTTCAACACCATCGTTCCCTCCAAGCTCCTCATTAAGCTCGGGGCCCTCCTGGGTCTGAACCTCGCCCTGTGCAACTGGGTCCTGGACTTTCTGACGGGCCGCCCCCAAGTGGTGAAGGTAGGAAACAACACCTCCACTACACTGATCCGCAACACAGGAGCCCCACAAGGGTGCATGCTCAGCCCCCTCCTGTAATCCCTGTTCACCCATGACTGAGTGGCCAGGCACACCTCCAACTCGATCACCAGGCACCGACTCTTCAATGCAGATAACACAACAGTAAATGGCCTGATTACCAACAATGACAATAACCTCTCCCTTAATGTCAACAAAAAGCTGATTGTGGACTTCAGGAGACAGCAGAGGGAGCACGCCCCTATCCACATCGACAGGACCGCAGTGGAGAAGGTGAAGAGCTTCAAGATCCTAGGTGTACTCGGCATACACATCACACTCCCCCATTCTCATCGACGGGGCTGTAGTGGAGCAGGTTGAGAGCTTCAAGTTCCTTGGTGTCCACATCAACAACAAACAAACATGGTCTAAGCACACCAAGACAGTTATGAAGAGGACACGACTGAAAAGATTTTGCATGGGTCCTTAGATCCTCAAAAGATTTTACAGCTGCATCAGAGAGCATACAGACGGGTTGCATCACTGCCTGGTATGGAAACAGCTCGGCCTCCGACCGCAAGGCACTACAGAGGGTAGTGCGTATGGCCCAGTACATCACCGGGGCCAAGCTTCCTGCCATCCAGGACCTCTATACCAGGCGGTATCAGAGGTAGGCCCTAAAAATCGTCAAAGACTCCAGCCAACCCTACCTGCCATCAAAGACTCCTTAACAACCCTACCTGCATGTACATAATTATCACAAATACCTCAACACTGGTGCCCCCGCACATTTACACATTGACTCTGCACAGGTACCCCCTGTATATAGCCCCGCTATATCATCACCACCTTCCGGAGACACCTGAAACCCCACCTCTTTAAGGAATACCTAGGATAGGATAAGTAATCCTTCTCACCCCCCTTTTAAGATTTAGATGCACTATTGTAAAGTGACTGTTCCACTGGATGTCATAAGGTGAATGCACCAATTTGTAAGGACTCTGGATAAGAGCGTCTGCTAAATGACTTAAATGTAAATGTAATGTAAATGTATTTACTGCTGCTCATTAATTATTATTTTTTCTTATTTAACTCTTACTTTTTTTTTACTTTACATTTTCTGGGTATTTTCTTAAAACTGCATCGTTGGTTAAGGCCTTGTAATTAAGCATTTCACTGTAAGTTCTACACCTGTTGTATTCGGCGCATGTGACAAATAAAATTTGATTTGACAATCTGAAACGGTCCACCCACACAGACAGTGTGGTGAAGGCGGCGCAACAATGCCTCTTCAACCTCAGTAGGCTGAAGAATTTTGGCTTGGCCCCTAAGACCCTCGCAAACTTTTACAGATGCACAATTGAGAGCATCCTGCCGGGCTGTATCACCGCCTGGGATGGAAACTACTGGGCTCTCCATAGGGTGGTGCGGTCTGCCCAATGCATCACTGCCAGGCTAAAAACATAATCAAGGACATCAACCACCCGAGCCACGGCTTGTTCACCATGCTATCATCCATAGGGCGAGGTCAGTACAGGTGCATCAAAGCTGGGACCGAGAGACTGAAAAACAGCTTCTATGTCAATGCCATCAGACTGTTAAATAGCCATCACTAGCCAGCTACCACCGGTTACTCAACCCTGCACCTTAGAGGCTGCTGCCCTATGTACATAGACATGGAATCACTGGTCACTTTAATAATGTTTACATACTGTTTTACTCATTTCATATGTATATACTGTATTCTGGTCAATGCCACTCTGACATTGCTCATCCTAATATTTATATAATATAATAATAATAATATATGCCATTTAGCAGACGCTTTTATCCAAAGCGACTTACAGTCATGTGTGCATACATTCTACGTATGGGTGGTCCCGGGGATCGAACCCACTACCCTGGCGTTACAAGCGCCATGCTCTACCAACTGAGCTACAGGACCACCTATTTCTTAATTCTCTTCTTTTACTTTTAGATTTGTGTGTATTGTTAGATAGTACTGCACTGTTGGAGCTAGGAACACAGGCATTTTGCTACACCTACAATAACATCTGCTAAATATGTGTATGTGACCAATACAATTTTATATCAGTCTATCACAATGACAAACTGTAACGTCTGCTTCCAACTCACTCTCAAACACATAGATCCCCTGAATGCAGCCCACTCTCCAGATTCCAATCACCTGTTCACACACCTGTATGTCATTATCACACACTATTTAGTTCAGTTCTTTGCACCCTATTATTATGAGGTGTTGTTTGTTTTGTGACACACTTCTATGCAGAGTGCTGTTTTTCCCTGTAATTTAATCCTCCTGTGTATGATAGTAAGGCAGGCAAACACTAACTACTCCTTTTGAGTATTCCCTGCCTGTACTGTAGCCTATCAGATTTCATGTTAGCAACCAATTGCCTGATCTCCCTGACTACGTTACTAGCCTGTTCCCTGCCTGTACTGTTGCCCTTTTGGACCCCTTGTGTATGACCTTCCGCCTGCCTCTGGACCCAGCTACCTGCCTCCCCCTGTGGTCCTTTACAAATAAACACCTGCTGCGCCCTGCGCTTGAAACCAGCTCTCTGTCTCCTATCGTGTTCATTACACAAACAGTCTGTCATTCAGAAAAGGAAGTCTGTCGCCTTAGTGCAGACAATATTTACAATTGTAAATGAGCTAAACGGCTGAATCATTCTGAATCAATACATCATCTCAAAACAAGCAACATCAACCTACAAGAACACGCCCCATCTTTCTCAGAGACCTGTGTTGTAGGCTACACAGTAACATTGTGAATGTCGCCAACCGTCAGATGAGTTAATTAGAGCATGTGAAATGGAAGCAGTGATAAATATTTCACCACTGACGTCAACCCTGGTATTTTCTTGGGTTCTGTCCCCTTTCCTGCATCATGTCCCATTGCTTCCACCACCACAACAGATATCAGCAGAATTTTTGCAAGCTCCTCTCATGTCATTCACAGTGGCTGAATTGTCAGTGTGCAGGCAGTCCCTGTGTCCCAAATCCTGGTGCTCTTTACACAGATCAGTTCCCTACATGTACCCCGTGACTCAACTAAGACAGGCCCAAAATGTATAAAGTATATAACAGTAGTCTTCGATGATGAAGTAGGTTAGTCTAACTGTCCCATCAACATTACAGTACTAAAGGCTGTAACCGTGTTTATCTTGCTGCCATCGTTAAAGTGGCTCCCTAGTTCTCATGGCCACAGCTGCCTATACAATGTGGCGACGTCACAGTTCCTCTAGCTGCCAGAAATAGGACATGCTGGGTATTGTTTGACCAGGCTGCTTAGGCCCTGGACTGTGGGAAAATGTATTGAATTATGTATGTTACATGCCACATGACTGGTTCACTTCTGTGGGGATGTAATAGTGGGATTCTGGAGTGTGTGGGGTGGAGGCAGGTAGGTGATGTAATACAAGGTTGAATTCTATTTCTCTGGCATCACATGGCTGTTATGATTTGTTCATCTCAGTCGAAAGGTTTTTCTTTGCAACATACGAGCATTTCATTCTGTGTTTTCACTGCGACATCACTCATACTGCAGTCTATTGTTATTCTCTCATATACACTGTGTACAAAATATTAAGACTACCTGCTCTTTCCAAGACAGCCTGACCAGGTGAATCCAGGTGAACGCTATGATCCCTTATTGATGTCATTTGTTAAATCCACTTCAATCAGTGTAGATGAAGGGCAGGATACAATTTAAATGAGGATGTTTAAGCCTTGAGACAATTGAGACATGGATTGTGTATGTGCCATTCAGAGGGTGAATCGGCAAGACAAAGATGTGCCTTTGAACAGGGTGTGGTAGTTAGTGCCAGGCCCACCGATTTGTGTCAAAAACTGCAACGCTGCTGGGTTTCACACTCAACAGTTTCCGGTGTATCAAGAATGGATGGTGGACCAAAGGAAATCCAGGCATTTTGACAACTGTGGAAAGCATTGTAGTCAACATGGGCCAGCATCACTGTGAAACTCTTTCGACACCTCAGAGTCCATGCCCTGACGAATTGAGGCTGTTCTGAGGGCAAAAGGGGGAGGTGCAACTCAATATTAGGATGTTGTCCTTAATGTTTTGTACACTCTGTGTATAATGTACCTTCAATGTCAATACCCTATACATTACAATGATGTCACTTTCCAAATTGTATTCCTCATAAAATCTAAATTGGCAAAATGGGAATAAAACAGTTGTTTCTCTCATGCAAGCAGGTCCAAAAGATTCCCATAATGTCTCATCAATAATTGCAGTCTACAAAAGTACAGTAAAGTTCAATATCTGAGCATCCAGACATAATATTTGAACATTGTCTATCCCAACAGACCTGTCCTTCTATCAGAAAGATACTGTAGATGGTTGGGTAAACAGAAGAGATTCAACTGTGTGTGTGGTCTGCCCCAGCAACAGTGAGCCCCCTCCTTCCATCCCTTCATACACACACTGTGACCCAACTGAAGCTGTCGATCAGGTCAGACCAGTGCCAAGCAACATAAATTAACCTGGGGGGTGCCTGGCAGTGTGTGTGTGAGCACCTACTTGCCTCAGGGAAGCAAGAATGGAAAACAAGAGCAGACACATTGAAGAGGCAGGAGGCACCGACTTGGGAGCGCAAATGAACGGATACTCAGAGCGATTAAATTCTTCCCATTTTTACAGCCTTACAGTTAACTACCTTCACATCCTGTGGTGTTTGATAACAGTCAAACCCTGCTCACACACATGTGAAGTGAATCTCATAGCTGTGGAGGCCCACAGTAATGTTTGACCACATGGTGGCAGTGGAGAGTTGCAGTAGATGAGTCACACCGTGCTCATCTACTTCTTCCTCCTCCAGCCACAGAGAAAAGCAGAAAAGAGGAACCGTTTGCATAATTGGGCAGCAGACAGGGGCAAACAGGCATTGTTGGTTCTGGACCTGTACAGCAAACAGCTGCATGTGTAACTCAAAACCCTCAGCCAATTTCACACACCTCCAGGGGATAGGTTCATTACAAAAATATAATCCAAATCAAATGGGATGCCATCAAATAATATCTCATGGGATCTGTTGGTTCAAGCATCATGCCAAGATAAAGTGATCAGAGGTTATGGTTGCAGGCTTCTGTACTGTCCGGCAGCACTGAGGGAGTGAGTGCACACCTGCGTGTTTGAGGGTGTTGGTCATGTTATTTTGGGAAACAGGAAAGGGCTGCAGCAGGATCAGCCTGAGATTACAGTTGGATGATGACTTACACAAGTCTCCTTCCACAACAGAAATATCACACAACAAATATTTTACAGAGACCCCTCAACCCTAGTGCTTCTGTCTCATGTATAGACACGTATAGATATACCTTAAACCATGTATAAACATACATAGACTGTAAGCTATACACATTCTCAAGCTCATTGATGTAAACACACTGCACAATACACACATACTTCAAATTACTCTATTGGGCAATAGATTACTGTTCTGAATCAATATGTTCACCTTATGAACAAGGCCTGATGTTGACATTTGTGCTGAGCATCTAGGTGCCTGTCAAAGTCAGATTGGGGTGTGGTCTATCTGTCAGTCTGTTCTTACAAAGGGAGAACATGAGCTGTTTCTGTCTGTATGTCTGTCTCAACTCAGCGCCCCACAAATCCACAGTGACTCATCTACTGTAACTCTCCACTGCCACCATGCGGTCAAACATTACTGCAGGTCATCATAGCTATGATCTCAACTTCACTTTGCCCAGCAACAGCCACACTGTGGAGTCTATATAAAAATCACCTCCAATGACGGGGCCCAGGAGAAAAATGAAAAACTTTAAAATTCTGTCATTCCCCCTGAGCTGCTCATATAAACTGTACCCAAAAACAGAAGGGTGACCCAAACTAAATCTCAATGTCTTGGAAAATGAATGATCCTCTTCCTTTGTGTGAGAACTAACAATAGTGTAGTCTTTCTACCTATAGCCATGTAGGTGGTGGCCCTTTAACCTGAGCAGGCCTAACTCCAGTGTTAGACTGCCCTTCAGTTTGGTTCTGGAGCTATTACTGAAGATGAAAAACTCCTGACCCTAAATCATCATTGGGCAAACATAATTGGGAGTCAATCTATAGTTGTGTATTTTTCTAACCAAGGGCTGAGATTTGTATGGACTGATTGAGACCCAGTCTGTTATGGCTGGTTTATAAATCTAACAGACACTGCCTGAAGTGAAACAGTCCCTGTGAAGTTACATAAGCAGAGCGTCCACATCAAGGCCAGAGAGTAACATTCCACAAACCCTTCCAGGATAAACAGACAACAGCAAGTAAACAGGTTATAAAACAAGACATTTAAGTAAAACAAGGCAAATGGAGCTGCAAGAACTATAGTCCCAGAATATTTCCTATTTAATCTATCCCATACTTACCAGGTTGATAGTAGAGACAACACTAAGAAAAGGACTCAAAACATCTCGCTGTAGACACGTCTTGGGGTATTCTACAAAGTTTTAAATAAATACTTGAGATTTATCTTCCTCGATGAGTCATTTGCATGTAACGTTCTCGGTCTCCTCAACATGCTCTTAATCCATTTTGTACTGTGGCTTAAGTTGGTTCAGCTTCCTCTTCAGAGACACTATATATATATACAAAAGTATGTGGACACCCTTTCAAATTAGTGTATTCGGCTATTTTAACCACACCGGTTGCTGACAGGTGTATATATATATTTTTTTTTTATCTAGCACACAGCCATGCAATCCCCATAGACAAACAATGGCATTAGAAAGGCCTTACTGAAGTGCTCAGTGACTTTCAACGTGCCACCGTCATAAGACGCCAACAAGTCAGTTAAAGTTTCTGCCCTGGTCAACAACTGTAAGTGCGGTTATTGTGAAGTGGAAACGTGTAGGAGCATCAACGGCTCAGCCCCGAATTGGTAGGTCACACAAGCTAACAGAACAGGACCACTGAGAGCTGAATCGCGTAAAAACTGTCTGTCCTCGGTTTCAACACTCACTACAGATTTCCAAACAGCCTCTGGAAGCAACATTGGCATAAGAACTGTTCGTTGAGAGCTTCATGAAATGGGTTTCCATGGCCGAGCAGCTGCCAAAAAGCCTAAGATCGCAACGCCCAGCATCGGCTGGAGTGGTGTAAAGCTCGCCATCATCGGAACTCTGGAGCAGTGGAAACGCGTTCTCTCGAGTGATGAATCATGCTCACCATCTGATAGTCCAACGGATGAATCTGGGTTTGGCGGATGCCAGGAGAACACTACCTACCCGAATGCATAGTGCCAACTATAAAGTTTGGTGGAGGAGGAATAATGGTCTGGGGCCATTTTTCATGGTTTGAGTGAAGCCCCTTAATTTCAGTGAATACAACGACATTCTGTGCTTCCAACTTTGCGGCAACAGTTTGGGGAAAGCCCTTTCCTGTTTCAGCATGACAATACCCCTTGTGCACAAATCGAGGTCCATATAGAAATGGTTTGTCAAGAACGGTGTGGAAGAACTTGACTGGCCTGCACAAAGCCCTGACCACAACCCCATCGAACACCTTTGGGGATTAATTGGAACGCAGACTGCAAGCCAGGCCTGATCGCTAAACATTAGTGCTGACCTCACTAATGCTTGTGGCTGAACGGAAGCAAGTCACCCACTAGATGTTGGAACATTGCTGCGAAAGCCTTCCCAGAAGAGTAGAAGCTATTATGGCAGCAGGGGGGCTCCAACTCCATATTAATGCCCATGATTTTAGAATGAGATGTTCAACAAGGTGTCCACATACTTTTGGTCATTTAATGTCACATCGCAATGAAATGACGATAGCTAAATCTTTCTTTCTGAACACTTCAAGGAAAACAATCAGAAACCAAATACATCTCAGGCATCTCTTATTCCAGAAAAAAAATGCTATATCTTCTTTTATAAATAAACAAGTCATAACACCAGCCAAAAGAGGAGCTACACATGTCATACAGATCAGGAGAAACAACTAAATAATTACACTTAAATAAGACATTGTAAAGGCCTCAGAGTTAACATTGATAATCACAGTTAAATCATCCAATTCACATTGACCATACATCATATACATAGCAGAAGAGAAACAAGACATGAAACAGAATAGTTTAACCCCATTTCCTTCCCAGAGACACTTACATTGTCTCTTATACATTACCATTGTTGTTTTGGACTATCATTTAGATTATCATAGCTTGATTACATGTTCATAAACCATGTCAAGTTACAGTAGGCAAATTGTTTTAATGTCTTAATTTTACTGAAAGTAAAAAATACATTTAAAAAAAAAAGTTACATTTAGATTATGTCTACCAATAAGTGAGTTTAACCCCAAATCACTTACATCTACATACATACCAATTTCAGGACTCTTGAATTTCTTTCAGATGCACTACTTCTTCACCACTCTATTGAGGCCCATGACTGGGCAAGACGCAGGCTTAAGGTTCTGCATCTACTTCCCTAGTCATGTAGATATGAGTGCAGAAAAGCCATTTAAACAGGAGCACATTCTCATATGTAGACCTTCTACTCCATTCTGTGGTTTCTATCTCTCTGGGTCTTACATGTGTCTCTCACCATAGTCAGCAGGGATTGAACAGAAACATAACATCCAAACTAAAGACAACCCAATACAATCGGTATTGTATTATTTTTCAGTCATACAAATTATTTTTTGGTACGTGACAGGTCTTTTTTAAATATTTGTTTTTATACTAAATGTGCAATATTAAGAAAATTAGATAAGTCACACCATCATGGACTTGACACAGTTATGTGGTCAGCTTAGTTCTGGTGCATCATGAAAGTCACCAGTTATATTATCTTGACCTCTTATTCCCTCCCTAAGAGAGGGGACAGAGGAAGCTGAGAGATAGCGTGACATAATTCAGTCAACCCTAATGTCTAAGGGAGTCAAAGACATTGCCCTCATATCAAGTCTGATGAGTGGGTTTAATGAACAAGTGAATGACCATGCATGGTCCTAGCAGTTGTGGTGGCAGCTGAGCGGTCATCGGGGTCTCTTGCGCGTGACGAAGATAAGGACCCTGCGGATGGCAATGAGGCGGTCCTTGAGGGAGGGCATGGCCAGGATGGTGAGCTGGGCACGGTTGTCCAGAGGCAGCACAGCCAACAGCCACCAAGCCCACGCTGGACCACTGGGATTACTCTGGAGGGAGGGAGGGATAAATGCAGCCCATTCAATCCCTATATGGCATACAAGTGTGATTCTCACCAGGTGTGTGTGTGTGTAATGGTTAGGTTACCTGTGGGTCAGGGTCCTTCCCAGGCAAGTGTCCAAAGTGGCTGATTATCTGGCTCTTCATGTTATCTTTGAGGGAGGTGAACCAGCCACTGGCCTGGTCGTACACAGAGACATAAAGCTTCTGCATCTCTGCTAGTTCCTGGCCCTCCACCTGACCACAAAATATATAATGCAGTTAGCACACAAAGTACACACACAATGGAACACACACGGTTGGGATGGAAGACTGAGGATCACATACACACTCCAATCATACACATATCAAACACACACACAAAACTTACAAAAGTGAGGATATGAATATCTATCAAGATCTATCCAAATACCTCTAATGCACTCTTTGTATCCACATGCATGCAAAACCTTCCTCACACACAGCATTAGCCAGTACACACCAACACACACACCTTCTTATCCTCCAGGTACTCGATCTTGGCCGTGTTGTATCCGTCTCTCTGACCGTGGCTCAGCACTTTGAAGCGGGACACTCCAATGGTGTCGACCACGGACCTCCCATCGGGGAAGAACTTGACATCCCGGACCTCCAGCATGCAGCCATAGTCAGCGAAACCCTTCAACTCGTCAGCGATGCACATGCCAAACCGCTTGGTTCCGGTCTCCATGGAGCGGCGGATCATGAGGCGGTAGCATGGTTCGAAGACGTGCAGTGGACAGGGGATGGTGGGGAAGGCCATGGTGCAGACAAAGATTGGCACTTCCAGCTTCAAGCTAGGGTGTAAGGAGGGATACGAGATTGGTTAGCAATTAGCTGAAAAAGCAGGACTGTTGAAGTGCAGTTAACTCACTGACGATGCTACTACATGATTCATTTACCATAAAATCAATAGCTATGTAAAGTGATCAAATCTGTGTTTGTGTGCTAATGCGTTTGAGTGTGAGACTCACTTCGACAGTTCCTTCATCTCCTCCTCGTGGATCTTCTTCCTCTCCGCCAGCTCGTCTCCAAGGTAACGCTGCAGCACCTCCTCCATCAGCAGAGTCTTGTTGTACCCTCTAGTGGCCAGATACTGGTATTATACAGAACACAGAGGAATAGGATGTTACATTCACATTCTACTGGATCATCCATGTCTTTGGTGAATTATCCTTTAATTATATATTGTCCCAATATACTACTTCACTCCCTGTGTCGGAGGAAGCTTTGTGCTAACTTTTTGGGTCACGCTAAACCATCCCTCAGACACTCAACACAGAACAGAGATTATATTGTATTACAGACAGCCCTAAGCCATCATTTTTCATAATCACCAGGTCTGCCTTAAGCCATCTATCCACATATAGAGTACAGCTACTTCCTGTGTGTGTGTTTACCTCTGAGAGGTTCTCTTTGCAAAGAGGGCAATTGGGGTTGTGGTCCAGACAGCGCTCCAGACACTTGAGGCAGAAGGTGTGTCCACAGGGGGTGGTGACGGGCTCATAGAACAGCCTGGAGGAAACACAATAACATAGGCTTTATCAGTTGAAGTAATTGTCAGTATGGACTGAAAATCAAACACTGAGTGGCTAATCATAAATGCATAATTGTGTGGTGGTTGGTGGTCCTCTTACCTCATACAGAGGGAGCACTCCATATCTCTACTGTCGAGCAGGTCTGCAGCCACTGTCCTCCTCATAGGGGAAGCAGCAGGAGGGTGAGAGGAGGAATAGGCTTCATCTGGTCTGGGCAGTTTGGAGGGGGTGTTGAAGGCTGGGCTGTCCCCACTATGTCTCCTCTTGAGGCCTCCTGGGGGGGCAGGCAGGGCAGCCAGGACACTGGCCAGGCTCTTGGCGTCTTCTAGCAGCGGCTTCTCAGCTTCACTGCTGGGGGACAGGGGGTGTTTGGAGGAGTAGGAGGGACCCTCGCGAGGAGAACTCTTACTTGCAATAAACACTGGGTCCTGGAGAGGAGAAGAGTGGAGTTACTATGAGAAGTAGATGTGTGGGGAGGTGTGTGTGTGTGTGTGTGTGTGTGTGTGTGTGTGTGTGTGTGTGTGTGTGTGTGTGTGTGTGTGTGTGTGTGTGTGTGCGTGCCGACCTGAGAGGAGCAGCCAGGCCTCTGTCGGGTGGTGAGGGGGTGTAGAGAGCTGAGCAGGGCGGGGGGCTTGAGGCGGCGAGTGGAGGGACCACCTTGTAGGGGATGTAGAGGAGTGGGCTGACCATCCTTTTCAAACGCTGACGAGAACAGCTCACTAAGCAGCTACAGAAACACACACTGTCAGTCAACACGCTCATACAATGTCACAGCATTCATAAGTAGCTTATAACTAGTACCCAGAGTTTAAAAGGGAATATGGTGGAAATACAGGACAATGGCTCAAACTGGACAGACCGTCTTGACATAGTTACAGTACTAGTGGTGGAAAAAGTACCCAATTGTCATACTTGAGTAAAAGTAAAGATATCTTAATAGAAAATGACTCAAGTAGAAGTGAAAGTCACCCAGTAAATTACTACTTGAGTAAAAGTATTTGGTTTTAAAGTATCAAAGTAAAACGTAATATACAAACGAAGCATGCGTGTTTAGTGAGTCCGCCAGATTAGAGGCAGTAGGGGATGTTAATAAGTGTGAGAATTGGAACATTTTCCTGTCCTGCTACGCATTCAAAATGTAATGAGTACTTTGGGGTTTTAGGGAAAATGTAGTGAAGTAAAAGTTTTAAAAATATATAAATAGAGTACAGATACCACAAACACGACTTAAGTAGTATTTTTACTTTACACCACCGGACAGTACATATTGCAGTGAATATGTAACAGCAGTGGAGGTACTAAAACAGGCCACAGTGACAGCAGGGGATAGGCCTGGAATAGCTCCCCAGCTAAGACAGCTGGAATGGGGGCATTGCGTCATCCCCTAGTGTGGAGCAGAGCAGGATTTAAAACAAAACTAATCCGGTCTGGTAAGCATGGAGACAGATTTACACTGTCATATAGTACATAGTAATACTGCATTTTTATATAATTGTGATGTGACATTAAGGGGTATTACATTTGTGGTTAAGTCTGTGTAATTGAAGTAAATGGACAAAAGTTTTTTTTAACTTGTGTATTACCTTCTGAGCTTCCAGCTTCACCATCATCCAATCAGGCTTGAGCGCTACACACATGAAGTACTCCTTTAAGGCCTCATCATTGTAGTTGGCTTTACTCAGGGCTGAGGCCTTGATGTAGTGGGCCTGGGAAAAAACACAGACAAGAGGGTGTTTTGAGTAGGGAAACACCGAAGTGAGTAGGAAATACTCTGATGGCATTTCAACTATACCTCTAAAGTATATTCAAAACACTGATAATCTATAATCTGAATATTGTTTCAGTGAGCGCCCTAAACGACCTAAGAGAGATAACCATTTAAAAACAGAGGAAACATGGGAATATAAGGTCATTCTTGTCATAACCCCTATGTTCTATTTCCAGGGGCTCTTCAACCTGGTCAACATAAGCTCTTCCCTATTGACACTAGTGCCTGGTTTTCAGGTCTATATGATCTATTTTGCATGTCTATCAGCTGCTATAATTTACATATTAACATACACAAGCTTGTAGCATCCAACCTCACTTACGAACAGACTTGGCAGCATCCAATAATATTTTCACACATACACTATACATGCTCAGGACTGTATGTATTGGGTGCTGACTGGGTCAGACTGGTTGTGAAGATGTGATGGGTAGTTCATGACACGACTAGAGACAGGTTAAGCCAAGGCCCAGATATACAGACACCATCTGGTGGTCTAAGTCTATACTCTGCTGGGTTAGGTAGATTGAGTTACATATCAATTTCTCTCACCTTTGGACAGAGAGGTTTGAGTCTGCACAAGCTCTCTGCGTCCTGGATGGCCTGGCTGTAGTTCCTACTGTCCATGTGCAGCTCAGCACGCTGTCCCAGTAGCCTACCTATAGATGGCGCTGTAGAACAGAGAGAACACAGGAAGAATGACAAAATGTTATTTACACCTTTCCACACAGGTACAATGTTGTCCGTGTATACAATACCACAAAGAACAGTATCAGTTACTATGCAACAATATGTCAACTTATTTAATGTGTCTTTTCTGCAGAAATGTAATTCGACATTGGATGTTATTCACCCCACACAGTATGAGTAGGGAACACTGGACCAAACCGGAGCATTTCCCTTGAACCAAAATACTGCACCATAGTCGACCATGCAGTCTTTGCCAAGAATAGGTCTACAATGACATGCAACAACCTTCTGGCTAGTGAGAAGGGGAGGGGAGAGAAGAGAGGGTCAACATTCTATTCTGATGAATGATTCTGTCCTGTGTGGCTCAGTTGCTAGAGCATGGCGTTTGCACTCACTACTATAAGCCACTCTGGATAAGAACATCTGGTAAATTACTCAAATGTAAAAAGTTGAGGCCTCCCGAGTAGCGTGGCGGTCTAAGGCGTCACTACACACCCAGGTTCGATCCCAGGCTGTGTCCCATAGAGTCCCATAGGGCAGCACACAATTGGCCCAGCGTCATCCGGGTTAGGGGATGTCCTTGGCCCATCGCACTCTAGCAACTCCTTGTGGTGGGCCGGGCGCCTGCAGGCTGACTTCAGTCGTAAGTTGAACGGTGTTTCCTCCGACACATTGGTGCGGCTGGCTTCCGTGTTAAGCAGGCGGGTGTTAAGAAGTGCGGTTTGGTGGGTCATGTTTTGGAGGACGCATGACTCAACCTTAGCCTCTCCCAAGCTCGTTGGGGAGTTTCAGCGATGAGACAAGATTGTAATTGGATATCACGAAATTGGGGAGAAAAAAGGCGGTATTTTAACATGTAAAAGTTTATGAATCTTTGGCTCAGTGGATGATATGCCGCCTCTGTGGGTAAAAACAGTCTGCGTCACCCCCCCTCCTGACTTAAATAAGCAGGTCAGTAGCCGACATTAAAGCAAAAAGAATGGGGTCAGTCAGAGCTTCTGTGCTATGCTGTTGGGCCGGCCTCTACTGAAGCACCAAAGGGCCTCTGATGCTGGCTCGCTCTCATTCCTGACTATGCCTAAAAGCTCTCTCTGTAGTAAGGGTCAGCACAGGAGTTTTTTCTAGGGAGTGAGGCTAATTACAGGCCCAAGATTATCCTGGTAAAACTCAGGTCACAAGGTTGGGGAAAACAACTCCTGGCCATCTATATGGAGTGAACTGTCCAGGGCTGACCTGGTGTTTCAACTTTAAATCAAATCAAATTTTATTGGTCACATACACATGGTTAGCAGATGTTAATGAGAGTGTAGCGAAATGCTTGTGCTTCTAGTTCCGACCATGCAGTAAAATCTAACAAGTATATTTTAGGAGTGACCTGCATGCCTGCAACTTGCCTAAAATGAGAAACACGTGGAGCATGTTGGAGAAAATAAACCTAACTGGGGCCTGTCTGTGGTTTATACTGTTTTACCATTCAAAAGGAGAGTGAATTTGAAAACCTATATGAATAATACCTTAACATAACTTAGGAATAATAAAAAAAATAGCAGTAGTGGACTACCCTTTAATTTAAAATGTAGTGTATTTTAGAGAGATCAGGGTAATGCATTAATTGTCATGGTAAAGCTTTCATAAGAGTCCAACTTACATCAGGAGTTGCAAATGAGGACTTGTCTTTACTGGGTTAAATAATGGCCATATTGCAGGTGATGCGACTCGAGGAAATACAAGCAACTTATTCCACCATTTGAAACACAGGTATGTAATACAGCATGACGGATGAATGCCGAAGACTTAGGAAGAGGCCAACAAGCGCCATCACAAGAGAAAACAAAGCCAAGGCAAGAATCCATTACGGAATTGCTTGCACACACACAACTCCCTATGCAACACAATCTCACCGATGGAATGAAATAACAGATGCCATAACTTACAACATTGCATTTTGATTGTGTTTGGAGCCAATAATATTCTACAATTACCAAACGCCAATATACTAATGGACTTGTACGTGGTTTGAAATAAGGTTACATTTCAAATCAGCAATAAATGCAAAACTAAATGAATGTTTAAAAAAAAACAGGTATCTTTCTATAGCAGCATTATATTATCTTAGAAATCATATGCTGGACTTTCTTTGACCTGGTGTAAAAAGGGCGCTTAACAGAGAGTAACTGTAGTCTTGCTAACACCAGCCTCTCTACGTCCTTGCAGCTGGCTGTGTAGAAACGTGGGTCATGTGTCTGCCAGGCTAGCGTACACGCTGACCACACTGCCCGTGTTGCCATATAAATTTACACATACATGTTATTCAATCATTTCATCCAAACTGCTAGAGAGCGTTTGCGTAGCCAGGCACAAAAATAGAACGTGGTTCCATTTGACACTTGATGCCCTGAAAGTCCGACCTCTCCCATCTCGTTATTGTTTTTTTGGAGCATATACCCACGTGGGTGATTGAAATTTGAACTGGTGTTACACATTCCAGTCAGAGTTGGTTGCCAACCACCATATAAAGTCCACAGAATAATAAGACTGAAGGACGAGAGATTACTATAAACTAATTAGGTTTCCCCTTTTAGCTGAGGACTAATTGTTGGAGTAGATAACACACAATTGTGTGACTCAAAATGGGTGAAAATTCTACAAAAGATCCAGAAAAAAAGGACCTTGTGCATTTCAGTTAAAATAACAACCCAATGTTTATACCCAAAGACAAATTAGCTACCAACAGCAAGCTAGCTTGCTAAATGTTTAATGTTTTTCGACCTGTCCCCAACTTGATATAGTTGGTTACGAGTTTTCCTCCTAGTGTGGATGGACAAAGTCCATATGCTCGTGCCGGGTCTAGTCAGCATGTAACATGCTGATCACACTGCCTGCGTGAGACTTGCAAAATACATTTACACATACATGTTATTCAATCATTTCATCAGCATGCTAGCTAAATGTCCATGAATGTTTCATGTGTTTCAACCTATCGCCAAAAATGACACTGAACAAAAATATTAAAAAATGCAACATTCAACAATTTCTAAGATTTTACTGAGTTACACTTCATACAGTGTAAGGAAATCTATCAATTGAAATATTTTCATTAAGATCTAAATCTATGGATTTCACATGACTGGGAGTAGAAATATTAATATATTGGTCACAGATACCTTAAAAAAAGTAAGGATGAGGATCAGAAAACCAATCCGTATCTGGTGTGACCACCATTTGCCTCATGCAGCATGACACATCTCCTTCACAGTTGATCAGGCTGTTGATTGGGGCCTGTGGAATGTTGCCCCATTCCTCTTCAATGACTGTGCGAAGTTGCTGGATATTGACGGGAACTGGAAAACCCTGTCGTACACGTCGATCCAGAGCATCCCAAACATGCTCAATGGGTGACATGTCTGGTGAGTATGCAGGCCATGGAAAAACTGGAATATTTTCAGTTTCCAGGAATTGTGTACAGATCCTTGTGACACGAGGCTGTGCATTACCATGCTGAACCATGAGGTGGCAGAAGAATGGCACAACAATGGGCCTCAGGATCTTGTCACAGTATCTCTGTGCATTCAACTTGCCATCGATAAAATGCAATTGTGTTAGTTGTCCGTAGCCTATTCCTGCCCATACCATAACCCCAGCTAACCGCCCTCCCACACACCATCTGTCCGGTACAGTTGAAACAGGTGTTCATCTGTGAAGAGCATACTTCTCCAGCAACTGAAGTTGGTTACGATCCTGGTGAGGATGACAAGCACGCAGATGACCTTAACCGAGACGGTTTCTGACAGTTTATGCAGAAATTATTTGGTTGTGCAAACCCAGTTTCATCAACACTTTACATGTTGCAATTATATTTTTGTTCAGAATAGATGATGCATCATGGGTGAATAAAACTGTTTTTAAAAAATGTAGTTTTTACAGCAACTTTTTTTTTTAAGTGTTACGTAATGAGAAGCATGTCCCATTTCTTTAGATAATACATATTATAGTTTCATGTATGCCTCAACTAGTATAAATCATATCACTGTTACGGAAGAAACTGCAACAACATTGTGTTTTACGCAAATAAATGTGGTTTTTGTAAAGTAAAATTGTGTAAAATAACCAGAGAATTTCATTCAGACGCATTTCTGTAACGAGAATTTTGGGTGAAAATTCACAAAATTCTGGCAAAATGTCAAATGTATTTAAAATAAGACACTGTGTCAAACTAGGCATCTTAGTCTTCAAAATTAGTTAATTGTTGCAGATGCATAATGTTTTTCAAACTCAATTTTCTACTGCCATGGTTGAAACTGAGAAACACCGCAATGCTGATTTTAAAGATAACCTATGTAGATGTAGAGGATGTGCCACTTATTTAGGCTGCCATGGCCTCTGCTCCAGAGACCATGTTGCCTAAGGCAGGTTGACATTTATTGTCATGAATCTTGCTCTGGAGGCAGAGCAATTTTCACTAGATGGGCCAGCTGCTAAGTCAAAATGAGCTATATCATAGAAATTCTAGAAAACAACCATTTGCTTTTTGGCTTTAAAAAGGTGCAAAATGCTAGCTAGTGACCACTCTGCAGAGCTGCCTCCAGGTCAAGATTCATGACAAATGCCAACATGCTTACATCCAATAATGTAATATGTCCCAATAAAAGGCCTACTTATTCTACATAGCCAGTGAGGAAAAGACAACACGCAGTCCAGTTAATTTTAATTTAACAGCATAACCAGTGTGAACATTATTAAATAAATCCATGGGGTATGTGACCCAGGGTAGAAATGTGGGTTTGGTACTAAAGGGGGGTACAGGGTTTATGAAAGGATTTCTTCGAGAACTGAAATGGTACAGTGTCACCCACTATCGGTGACACAATGTAACCTTTATTTAACTAGGCAAGTCACAATGCGGAGTAGTGAAAAGTAGGTAATCTAGACTCCCAGATATTTGGTTTTAAATAGGTAAAAGGGAAACATAAAATACACAATCTGTTCTAAAACATTTGAATTCAACAATTGCTCATTCAAACTCACTGTAAATGTTACATTATCTTACCCAGTTCTACGGCTTTGTTGTATTTGTCCAGGGCATCAGTGTAATCGTGCTTCTTTCGTGAGCCCTCACCTTCTATCCAATGTCTCCTGGCTTTACTTTCAGAGTCGAAACATTTATCCAACAAACTACTGAGAATGACATTTCCTCTAAACCCAATGGACAGGATCTGTCCGTCTTTTTTGTTCAGTTTATGTTTGCATTGTATGCAATCTTTGACAGTTTCTTCTTCTAAACAATGTTTGCAAAACGTATGGCCGCACTCCAATGTGGTTGGTTCTGACAGTAAACACCTACAAAGGCGGCATGAAAACAAGTCCAAGGGTTCTTCCTCAAACGTCCCATCGGCCTCAACCCCATCGTTTCCATTCCCACTATTATGACAACTCGTTGCCTTCGAATTAATGTTTAACGTTAGCTCCTTCTCGCGAAGAGTCCGTGCTATGTTTTCAACCAGAAGCTGCAATTCGCCTGGCCGAAGTTCGCCAATGTTGGCCGCGGTGCAGTACGAGTCAAGCGCCTCTGCTATCCGCCCGGTCTGGGCCAAAGCGTCAGCTTTGCGCAAACAGAGGCCCCGGTCTGGATGCTGGAGGTCCGCCAGCTGAGAACTATAGATCTCCGCAGCAAGGTCGTAGTCACCTGCCCGATTTGCTTCCTCTGCCACCTCGAGCATTTCAGGGCATATACCCGCTGCTCCAGGGTCGTATACCGGGTGGACAAACTGCGCCGATTTATGAGATTGGATTACCGTGTCCATGTTCATCTTGGAATATTACACATAGCAAACTGTGTTCAAAAACACTCCTTCTCACAAAACGTCGTCAAACTAACGTTAAGGTTACATGTGCCATCGTGAAAGGCTCCTGTCGTCTTCCAAGAGAAGAGCTGGATAGGCCTCGTTCCGCGATAGCCGAATTGAATATGCACCAAACTGGTGACTCCTAAAATGTCAAAATAGTTTGTATGTAGACTTCCCAAATATGTCAGACTATAACGTTGCATGTGCCATAGTGAACGATTCGTGTCGTTTTCCAAGAGAAGAGCTGGTTAAGAGGCCTCATTACACGACAGCCGAATAGAATACGCACCAATCATTTGCTAAAATGTCAAATTAGTTTGCATGTAGACTTCCCGTTTTTCAAACCCGATATATTCGGACTCTGTGTTACAGCACTGTAATGCCTATTTACCTACCAAGCTTTGCTGAATAAACCAGCACAGTAATTCACGAACTGAGGAAGTAACGTTAAACGTCGAGTCAATCCTCTTGTTTGGCTGACAACGGCGTTACGCCTCCCCAAATAACAGCAAGTAACGCTAGGTATGTACTTCTAGTCAGCTAAACATTGTTGGCAACTCAAATCCTTCATCGGAGGTTGGCAGGCTTTAAGTCATTAGAAGGCAAAAGGACGGTTTCCTGGGAGTAACGTTCTGTGGAGCAAAGTTCCGAATGCAATTTCACATTACCTGTTTTTATGTAAGAACCGAAACAACCCAATTATTTTCCCTAGCTGGCTAACCTCTCGCGCTCACTGTAGCTGGAAAGCTTAGTTAGTTTCTCTGCCCAGGTCTTGACATTCAAACTTTTCTTGTTCGGTTATAACAATTGATGCCAAAATACTATTAAAATGAAAGTATCTGGTCCTCGCTGTACTCCATACTGTTGCTCAGTTAGCTACTTCAAATCCAGCTATGATGATTCGCCGAACGAAGCGCAGGGAAGCACGTGATGGTAAGTGTGAAACGTTATTGGTCCATTAAATGGCTCACTTGTATAACATATCAACATTGCATAACCACTTAAAGTCAGTGTAGATCGCCGGGCACTCAGTTCATGTAACAACCTGACATTTATCATCGTTACACTATGTTTTAGAGAAATATATCTGCCTAGAGAGACTATCCAGGTATGGTAATAGACTACCTAGACCTAGTTGTTTCATCTTCATTAGAATTGCACTGGTTATATCACTGTTCTGAGGGGGAGGGGTGCATTGTTTTATGTAATCCTTTATATAAGAAGCAGAGCTAGAATTACCCTTACATTTGTTTTTCAGAACACTGCCAAAACGTATTGCAGTGATTTAAAAGACACAGAAAACAGCTAAAGGTTATTGCTTTAGATAAAGAAAATGATGTCCAAAATGATATACAGTACCTATCAAATATAATTTAGGCAGCAGGCTATTTGTATACTATAAATAATATGTTGAATAATTTGTGCAATCTATTTTGTTGTGGTTCAAAAAAGCTTTGTCATTCTTATACTGGATTTGTATTTTTTTTAATGTTCAATGTCTATCATACTGAGTGTAATCCTATCATTTGAAAATGTGGGCAGAATTACTGGTGGATGTCAGAACATTTAGCCATTGTCAAAACAGAAACTTTAGCCATTATTCAATATGATAAATACGATGACAAGAATATGTCCACCTCAGGTAGCAGGCTACTACTAAGTAGCTACAAATAAGAACACAAATCATCATATCTCAGAGTCAATGTGTAATTGCTGTGGATGACTCTCCCTAACTATCTCTTCCTCTCTCCAACTCTCAGCCAGGTAACAATGTTAATGTCATTTCAAAGTTGCATAAGGATGACCTCTGCTTTTATGATGACTCACATCTTCCAACATTTCACACACTTATGATGATGCTGCTGCTGTACCAATCTTAATGAGGGAATGGTCTAAACTTAACAAAGAAAATAGAAATTTGAACATTAACAATCACAGGGAAGATAAATCCTTTATCTTTAAGAAAACATGTTTTGTTTTAAGGTTACATAACACCGATGTTGCACTCCTCAGGGTAAACTCATTATTTCTCTCATTTTGTATGACCTGTCTAGTCTATGATATAACCCATCCGTCATAGGAAGGAACACAGTGTTCTCTGTTAAGGAGATCCATTGCTCACTTCTGATTAAATACTTAGGGTTATTTTCATGTTATGCACTGTATAACAATGTATAACAGTTTTAACTCAGGCAAAAGCAGAACAGGCCCTTAGGGTCTCCGCATGCAGAAGTCAGAGAGGTGAAGGGAAACCCAAACCTCCGCTAGAAGAACCATTTCATCCCCGTAGCACAATAATCCAGGGCCAACCTGAGATTCTGGTTAAGAAGAGTAGTCCGTAGGTTTCCCATAAGGAAGAAACTCACTATTATATGCATTTCACCACATTCATCACAGTTAAGTAATGAGTATTTACACAGTATCTCATGAGTCACCATGACTACTGTAGTAATGTTATAAGATGCTGACATAAGAGTTAGATTTCATAATATTTGGCATAAAATAATGCCAAAAGGTGCTGAACTTGTTTGAGAAAAATGGCAGATTTGAGCCAGTAATACAGTTGGGGTTATTGACCATATCATTTACTGGTATTTGGAGACCACAAGCACAGAACAGGTTTTGACATTATCAGGATAATGTAGGATGTTTTTGCCTACACTCTTAGGGGGGGAAACGGTGCTATCTAGAACCTAAAGGGGTTATTCGGCTGTCCCAATAAGATAGCCATTTGAATAAACCCTTTTTGGTTCCAGGTAGAATGAACCCAAATAAATTATACCTGGAACCAAAAAGGATTCTCCTGTGGGACAGCTGAAAAACCCCTTTGTAGCCCTTTTTTCAAAATATTAAGAAAAAATTAACAATTAATTTGGGAAAAGTCCCAGGTGCCACTTACCTAGAACTAAAAAACAATCTGGAGCATCAGACAGGAAAGTTGTTCGCTTGGCATACCTGTTTGGGTAAAACAGTGATAATGCAATACTAACTAATTTGCCATTCCCTAACACTCTATGCAAGGTTCATCACCTATGTTGTGTGGATGACATATTATACTGTATATATTAGATTTATATAACGCTTTTCTACCAACTGAGGTACTCAAAGCACTTTACATAGTACGAGGGGAAATCACCTCACCCACCTTCAATGTGCACCACCAACCTGGGTGATGCATGGCGACCATTTTTGTGACACAACGCTCATCACCCATCAGGTGAGGAGTGATATGCCAATTAGAAAGGAGTGGGAGGATTAGGTGGCCTTGATGGAATTGGGCGAGGTTGGGAATTTAGCCAGGACACCAGGGTTAACACCCATACTCTTAAGATAAGTGCCATTTTTAATGCCCAGAGTTTTAGCACAACCATTTAACATCCCATCCAAAAGACTGCACCCTATACAGGGCAAGGGTGGTATGCTGCTGGCAATTGTTTTAAGTCATAAGTCAAACTAATCACAACCTTTTTACCATTTGAATTTACTACAAACACTTACATCAAACTTCCAAATGATATTTCATGACAATAAGAAAACACATCCTTTAGAATACATATTTATAGATGTAGAAACCTAAGGCAGTGACAAGTCACTGGTTTATATTGCCCATCTTGAAATACCAGTAAAATACATTTAACATGTAATATCATTAGAAATAGTCATAGAACAAGTCTGAGGTTTATACAGTCCATCATAACAGGCTAGACCATTGAATCAATCAGTTATTCTACACAATGCTAACCTGTGGAGATCAGGGCCCGTATCCACAAAGCATCAGAGTAGGAGTGCTGATCCAGGATCTGTCCACAATCTTATTCACTATGATTTAAAAAGGTAAAAATGATTCTAGATCATCATAGATCCACAGCTGTAATTCTGAGGGGTAAAAGTAAATAAAAAGCCCCCTTTCTATCGACACTTTATACTGACACAATGTTAAAAACGGAAACATTAACATATAATAAAAAGGTACACAGACAGACCATGTATGTATTAAACTAGCCTGCAAATGGATAAAATGAATTCACAAAATAATTTAGAGTATAATGGGTTCCCTGTGTTTGGTTTTAGTATGTTGCCATTGGACTGAAATTGAGAAGTCTCATGATCAGATTTAAAAAGTAATGGTGTGATACAAGGTGTGCTGGAAAAGAGCTTCAGATACTGGACAGTCTGTGTCCACTAACAATTGCTGATGAATCCTCTGACAGCTTCAAAGACTGCTGTACTATAGTCTGTGTTATAGGCAACATTATCATACATCAATGGTTTTGGTAATAGTCCGAAACAAAGAAAGAACAGGGCAAATCTGAAAGGAAAGGGTTGAGGCCTCATCCGCATGGCTTTTGATAAAGCTGTTCCCAGACAATCTCTCATTTGTTTAGTTCCGTGAGAGATACAATCACCACCTCCCCCTGAAGATATAATGTTTATAACTAGGGGCTTTTTGTTGAGCTTAAGAGGCAAACAGGGCTATGGGAGAACAACAGTCATGTTGGTTTTGCACTTCTTTAGCCTCAAATTGCCAGCCGTGACCACTTGATGAGGTGATTAGCCAGGGTTGGAATATGCCTTCAGTGGCTACACGTGGTGTGACCACTTGATGAGGTGATTAGCCAGGGTTGGAATATGCCTTCAGTGGCTACACGTGATGTAACCACTTGATGAGGTGATTAGCCAGGGTTGGGATATGCCTTCAGTGGCTACACGTGACGGTCAGGTCTGGTAACTAGGCTGACAGAAACTTGAGGCTGAAGATAGCTATAGTTCCTCTAAAGGCTTAGTTCAATCAAACCTGTACTCCAGTATTTGCCCATTAGCTATTTTTCCCATTGTCAAATAAAATGACTGATTTTACCCTCACAGGTAGATACTATACTTCCAGAATACAATCTCTCACTCTCTCACTCTCATTCTCTCACTCTCTCTTTCTCACTCACTCACTCACTCACTCACTCAGGAAGTGAAGGCTTAGCCACTAGTGCATTGGGCTGGCCCCATGTAATCCCCTCTAATCAAGGCTATGCCTATTTCATTGCTAGATTTATTTGGATTTGTGGAATGCCATTGGCATAGTTATTGTTTTGATTGTCATTGAATGCAATGTAATTGAATTGACACTACATATGATATTTATATATTTTATTTTAAACATAATTTCTTCCATCTCCTTTTATTACTGTTATTGCTTGTCACTACTAATGTGAATGGTTTTTTTGGGGGTTGCGGTGGCATTTGGGCATGGCAGTTTGGGGGAAATCAACTTAATTTAAAAATATATACAGTACCAGCCACAAGTTTGGATAAACCTATTCATTCCAGGATTTTCTTTATTTGGACTATTTTCTACAATAACACACATGGAATCATGCTGTAACCAAAAAGTGTTAAACAAATCAAAATATATTTTATATTTGACATTCTTCAAAGTAGCCACCTTTTGCCTTGTTGACAGCTTTACACACTCTTGGCATTCTCTCAACCAGCTTCATGAGGAAGTCACCTGGAGTGCATTTCTATTAACAGGTGTGCCTTGTTCATTTGTGGAATTTCTTTCTTTCTTAATGCGTTTGAGCCAATCAGCTGTGTTGTGACAAGGTAGGGGTGGTACTGTATACAGAAGATAGCCCTATTTGGTAAAAGACCAAGTCCATATTATGGCAAGAACAGCTTGCCGCTGGGGCGGCAGCGTAGCCTACTGGTTAGAGCGTTGGACTAGTAACCGGAAGGTTGCGAGTTCAAACCCCCGAGCTGACAAGGTACAAGTTAACCCACTGTTCCCAGGCCGTCATTGAAAATAAGAATATGTTCTTAACTGACTTGCCTGGTTAAATAAAGGTTAAAAAAATAATTTAAAAAAAGAAGCAAAGAGAAACGACAGTTCATTATTACTTTAAGACATGAAGGTCAGTCAATCCGGAAAATGTTAAGAACTTTGAAAGTTTCGTCAAGCGCAGTCACAAAAACCCTCAAGCGCTGGCTCTCATGAGGACCGCCACAGGAAAGGAAGACCCAGAGTTTCCTCTGCTGCAGAGGATAAGTTCATTAGAGTTAACTGCACCTCAGAATGCAGCCCAAATAAATGCTTCACAGAGTTCAAGTAACAGACACATCTCAACATCAACTGTTCAGAGGATTTTTGCTTCCAACCGTCGTATCTTTGTGAGACACAGAGTAGGTGAACGGATGATCTCCGCATGTGTGGTTCCCACCGTGAAGCATGGAGGAGGTGTGATGGTGTGGGGGTGCTTTGCTGGGGACACTGTCTGTGATTTATTTCGAATTCAAGGTACACTTAACTAACATGACTACCACAGCATTCTGCAGCGATACGCCATCCCATCTGGTTTGCGCTTAGTGGGACTATCATTTGTTTTTCAACAGGACAATGACCCAACACAGCTCCACGTTGTGTAAGAGCTGTTTGACCAAGAAGGAGAGTGATGGAGTGCTGCATCAGATGACCTGGCCTCCACAATCACTTAACCTCAACCCAATTGAGATGGTTTGGGTTGAGTTGGACCGCAAAGTGAAGGAAAAGCAGCCAACAAGTGCTCAGCATATGTGGGAACACCTTCAAGACTGTTGGAAAAGCATTCCAGATGAAGCTGGTTGAGAGAATGCCAAGATTGTGCAGAGCTGTCATCAAGGCGAAGTGTGGCCACCTTGAATAATCTAAAATCTAAAACATATTTTGATTTGTTTAACACTTTTTGCTTACTACGGGATTCCAAATGTGTTAATTCATAGTATTGATGTCTTCACTATTACTTTACAGTGTAGAAAATAGTAAAAATAAAGAAAATCCCTTGAATGAGTAGGTGTGTACAAACTTTTGACTGGTACTGTATATATATATTTCAATGTATTTGGGTACATCTTCCCATACTAAGTCAACTAATATGGCAGCTTAATTTTAAGCTTTTTTTTACAATTATGATAACATTGGGCCACCAGTAATAGGTGTAAGTAACACCAATGATGAAATTGTAGGTCATTTAGGATTTAATTTTCTTGAATGGAGGCCACAGATGCTCAAACACTTAGAGACACATACATTTGTAAAAATATTAAAAAGTAGTTTAATAGCCTTCTTTGTTTTTATTGATCTACAATATATTAAATATTATTGTTTACATTGTAGCATTCAAGATAATAGATATCTACGGGAACAAGCCAATTTGCTTACCTTCAGAACTTTAAACTATGCATAAACACCAAGTTTTGCACAATAATGGACTTGCATTATGTTTTATCATCAACGGTTCAATATTAACAAAAACATGTATGATGTGTGACTATTTTACATTTTAAAATGTTTTTCAGGGTTGAAAAAGAGGGAGATGCAAATGCCTACGCAATTCAACAACAACCCATATTTGTTTTTGGGCAGAATACCATTTTTTTCTTCTGTAATTCACTCAATTGAGGGAGTGAATACATACAATGTTCTTTTACGGTTGTCCATATCCCCAGTCCGTTTCACCACATGCAGTCCCAGCTGGACGAGGTAACCGCCCCGCATGTCCCTGTTCTCTCTCTATGACCACCTGTCAGATTCTCTCCCACCTGCAGCACGGTCTCCTCACCTCCACCATGTGCAGCACAGCACGTGGCAGTCAGGGTATCATTAAAGAACACAGCCTCCCAGTCCTACTGCCTGTGTTTCACTGAGGTTATGAAAGAAAACGCAACAGCAAAGCATCCACAACAACCATCTATCCCACTGCTGAGTGGGATGATTGTTTAATGAGTTCTTCTCTCTCACACTCACGCAGGCACACATACACACAGCTGCAGTCAGGGGATTTAGAGAGCTCATGGTGTTGTTGCTATGGCAGCAGTGTTCAGTTGATCCCCAGTGTAGCAGGTGTCAAAAATAAACCTAATTTTATATTATGCCGTATTCTATCCAGGTAAAATAGCAACACATTATCCTTGAGAATGACACATCAAATGCTCATCAATTTTACAAACCCTTTTTCCATTCCCTTGAGCATTTAGAGGTAATTGTATTTCCTGCCTAAAGCAATCACTATAAACTGTGACGTATGTTTGTGTCTATAGGCTACATGTTTTGTACTGGTGTTGACTATCTTAACCTCCTCAGAGCAAAATAGCATGGTCCATTTTGATATAGTCTCTGTCAAATCTAAATTCATTTAAAGCTCAGTTTTCCTGTTGTCATGTGTGGATGACGTAGTCTGAAATAGGTTCATCAATGATTCACACTATGTATTGCCTATAGTCTCTTCTTACACTATAAATATACATTTATGTGGAGACCCCTTCAAATTTGTGGATTCGGCTATTTCAGCCACACCCGTTGCTGACAGGTATATAAAATCGAGCACACCGTCATGCGATCTCCATAGACAAACATTGGCAGTAGAATGGCCTGACTGAAGAGCTTAGTGACTTTCAACGTGGCACCGTCATAGGATGCCACCTTTCCAACAGGTCAGTTTGTCAAATTTCTGTCCTGCTAGAGCTCCCCCAATCAACTGTAAGTGCTGTTATTGTGAAGTGGAAACGTCTAAGAGCAACAACGGCTCAGCCCTGAAGTGTTAGGCCACACAAGCTCACAGAACGGGAGTGCTGAAGTGCATAGTGCGTAAAAAATCGCCTGTCCTCGGTTGCATCACTCACTATTGAATTCCAACCTGCCTCTTGAAGCAATTTTAGCACAAGAACTGTTTGTCGGGAGCTTCATGAAATTGGTTTCCTTGGCCGAGCAGCCGCACACAATTCTAAGATCACCATGCACAATGCCAAGCGTCGGCTGGAGTGGTGTAAAGCTCACCGACACTGAACTCTGAAGCAGTGGAAAAGCGTTCTTTGGAGTAATGAATCGCGCATAGTGCCAACTATAAAGTTTGGTGGAGGAGGAATAATGGTCTGGGGCTGTTTTTCATGGTTTGGGCTCCTTAGTTCCAGAGAAGGGAAATATTAACGCTGTCATACATTCTAGATGATTCTGTGCTTCCAACTTTGTTGCAACAGTTTGGAGAAGGCCCTTTCCTGTTTCAGCATGACAATGCCCCTGTGGACAAAGCAAGGTCCATACAGAAATTATGTGTCGAAATCGGTGTGGAAGAACTTGATCGCCCTACACAGAGCCCTGACCTCAACCCCAACGAACACCTTTGGGATCAATTGGAACTCTGACTGCGAGCCAGGCCTAATTGCCCAACATCAGTGCCTGACCTCACTAATGCTCTTGTGGCTGAATGGAAGCAAGTCCCTGCAGCAATTTAAAAATATATATATATATATATATATTTCACCTTTATTTAACCAGGTAGGACAGTTGAGAACATGTTCTCATTTACAACTACGACCTGGCCAAGATAACGCAAAGCAGTGCGACAAAAACAACAACACAGAGTTACACATGGGATAAACAAACGTAGAGTCAATAACACAACGTTCCAACATCTAGTGGAAAGCCTTCCCAGAAGAGTGTAGGCTGTTATAGCAGCAAAGGGGGAACCAACTCCATGTTTTTGCCCATGATTTTGGAATGAGATGTTAGAAGAGCAGGTTTCCACATGCTTTTGATCATGTAGTGTATGTAGTGTCATGGGACATGGACCACGGAGACTGTCATGTTTTTGAGTCAGTAATATTTCAGTCACATAGTTCATTAGACTGTTATGTCCCTCATATGAAATAAATTAGTCTTTGATGAGATAGATGACAAATCTCGCCAGAGCTCAAGCAGACACTAGTGCTTGTATAGGACTTTTGCCAAGAGCTCTTTAACCTCTTAACATATCCATTATCTGATTCTAAACAGAAGAGGTTTGTCTGCCACCATTTTACACCACAAGATGGCACCATGTCCTTTACTTCCTTATTCCAGTTTTGTTTTCATTTTACATTTTAAACCCTTTTATACCGTTGGATGTAAGACAATAAACCATTTAGTCAAGGTTCCAGCCTAGCATAAACTGAGAATATGACCTTTGTTGAAGAGAGAAGTGTTCTGTCATTGATTGGGCAAGGATAATAATAATAATAATAATAATATATGCCATTTAGCAGACGCTTTTATCTAAAGCGACTTACAGTCATGTGTGCATACATTCTACGTATGGGTGGTCCCGGGAATCGAACCCACTACCCTGGTGTTACAAGCGCCATGCTCTACCAACTGTGCTACAGAAGGACCACAGTCAATCTATATACAGTTTAACAGACTCATGATGACAGCATCACAGTGTCAAATTCCTGGAAGGAAGTTTTATGACCATCAATCAACTGGATCATATCTAGATTTTGCTCTTCCCTGTCTGGACTGACTCACCCCTAGTTAATGTTGTACATAAAATATATTGTCATGGAGACTTGGCAACAGAGGTGGTTATGTGACCAATGGAAGTTTACATGGCTGACTAGACAAACATTTTTTTTAAACTAGAGTCGATGTCACCGCCCCTGCGGAAATTTAATTAGCATAATACAAAAATCACCATAACAATCTGTCTGTTTAAACTAGCGATATCTGTCTCAATCCACCGCATCCTCCGATGTCGCACTTCCGCATCTGAGATGAAAGGTGACAGAGCTAGACTGTTGTTTGTCAGACCATGACACTTCCCGAAAATCGTTCTTATCACAAGAAATCGTCTGTAGCGCCTGGACAGTTAGGACCCCTCTATGGAAAGATGAGACTCCCCACAAGTGTCTTGGGACTGGCTGTACCGACTACAGACCAATCTGTCAACTCCTGACAGTAGCGCTCGAACAGTTTGGGCTACCCACTAATATGACCCCTCTGTGGAAAGGTGAGACTCTCATAAACACTTACATGTCGGTTATTTTGTTCTAGGACATGCCTCACAGATCAGCTTTAATTTTGTAGATTGTGGCTTCTATCAATGTAATTGTCTCCATCATTTCCAGTCCCAGATATACATTTTTTAATTTTAAATATATATATATATGTTTTTAATATATTTTCTTTCTTTATTATTTTCCTGTAACCCTACCACACCTCCCCTAATTGGAGTGAACAATGGACAGCAATACTTACATGTACATTTTACGGACACAGTGTATTTTACATTAGTTATCTTTTGCTTGTTTTTAGTCCCAGCCCTCAGCAGGAGATTGTTTGTTTAGTTTTTTATTTATTTCACCTTTATTTAACCAGCTAGGCGAGTTGAGAACAAGTTCTCATTTGCAACTGCGACCTGGTCAAGATAAAGGGAAGCAGTTCGACACATACAACAACACAGAGTTACACATGGAATAAACAAACATACAGTCAATAATACAGTAGAAAAAGTCTATATACAGCATGTGCAAATGAGGTAGGATAAGGGAGGTAAGGCAATAAATAGGCCATGGTGGCGAAGTAATTACAATATAGCAATTAAACACTGGAATGGTAGATGTGCAGAAGATGAATGTGCAAGTAGAGATACCGGGGTGCAAAGGAGCAAGATAAACAAATAAATACAGTATGGGGATGAGGTACTTGGATGGGCTATTTAGAGATGGGCTATGTACAGGTGCAGTGATCTGTGAGCTGCTCTGACGGCTGGTGCTTAAAGCAAGTGAGGGAGATATGAGTTTCCAGTACCAAAAATAAGTGATTAAATACATGTAAATATATATATATAAATAACAAATGTTTTCTGATCTTTCTTATGTCTCTCAGATATAGGACAGACACTTCAGAACAAACTTCTTATAGATTATTTTGGGGGACTATCTTTCCCCTCTTTCTCCTGGACCCAGTGGGATTCGTCTCTCCCTTCCCCAGGAATACGATGGGACGGCTGTGAACTGCCTGGGGTTCCTGTTGCAGCTGGAATTATACCTGGCAACTGTCCACCCGGCTCCTTCAGGCCGTGAGAGGGTGTTCGCCCTCGTCTCGTGCCTTAACGGGAAAGCCCTGGAGTGGGCCAACGCCGTGTGGAGAGAGGGAGATGTGGCGTTGGACCAGTTTGAGGAGTTCACCGGCTGCTTCCGGGCAGTCTTTGTCCACCCGCCCAAGGGTAGAGCGGCAGGTGAACGCCTCTTCCATCTGAGGCAGGGGACGAGGAGCGCCCAGGAGTTCGCCCTGTAGTTTCGGACCCTGGCTGCCGGCGCGGGATGGAACAACAGGGCCCTGATCGACCATTATCGCTGCAGTCTGCGCGAGGACGTCCGTCGGGAGTTGGCCTGCAGAGACACCACCCTCACGTTCGACCAGCTGGTGGACCTGTCCATCCATCGGCTGGATAACCTGCTGGCTACCTGCGGACGTTCAGATCGGGGTCTGTTGGTTCCATCCCCCCGCACCCCCTCTCCGATACCCATGGAGCTGGGAGGATCGGTGCGCAGGGAGACCGGAGGGGGTTCCAGCTTGTGCACCATCTGTGGCCGCAGAGGTCACACTGCCGGTCGGTACCGGGTTGGTTCCTCTGGGTATCGAGGCAGCAGGCAGGGCGCTCATGCGTCACCCCAGGTGATCCGGCACCTTTCTCACCCAGAGCCCTCTGTTGCACATATGTTTGTGTATGTCACTTTTCCTGAGTTTTCCCTGCATTCCCAGCATAAGGCTCTAGTAGAGTCAGGCGCAGCTGGGAACTTTATAGATAGATCGTTCACCCATAGTTTAGGGATCCCCATTGTTCCCGTGGTTGTGCCCTTCCCCGTTCACGCTTTAGATAGTCGACCATTAGGGTCAGGATTGATTAGGGAGGCCACCGCTCCTCTGGGTATGGTGACGCAGGGGGGTCAAAAGGAGAGAATTAGTCTCTTCCTTATTGACTCTCCTGCATTTTCCGTGGTGCTAGGCCTACCCTGGTTAGCTTGTCATGACCCCACTGTTTTTTGGCCACAGAGGGCTCTCACGGGGTGGTCGCAGGAGTGCTCGGGGAGGTGTTTAGGGGTTTCCATTGGTGGTACTACGGTGGAAAGTCCAGACCAGGTCTCCACCGTGCGCATTCCCCCTGAATATGCCAATTTGACTCTCGCCTTCTCCAACAAGAAGGCGACTCAATTACCACCCCATCGACGGGGCGATTGTGCGATAAATCTCCTGGTAGACGCTATACTTCCCAGGAGTCACATGTATCCCCTCTCACAGGTGGAGACGGAGGCTATGGAAACATATGTCTCCGAATCCCTGTGTCAGGGGTACATTCGGTCCTCCACTTCACCCACCTCCTCGAGTTTCTTTTTGTGAAGAAGGATAGGGTCTGCGCCTGTGTATTGACTATCGGGGTCTGAACCAGATCACGGTGAGGTATAGTTACTCGCTACCGCTCATAGCCATAGCGATTGAGTCAATGCACGGGGTGCGCTTCTTCACCAAACTAGATCACAGGAGCGATACAACCTGGTGCGCATCCGGGAGGGAGACGAGTGGAAGACGGCTTTCAGTACCACCTCAGGGCACTATGAGTACCTCGTCATGACGTACGGGTTGATGAATGCGCCATCAGTCTTCCAAGCCTTTGTAGACGAGATTTTCAGGGACCTGCATGGACAGGGTGTAATGGTGTATATTGATGACATTCGGATATACTCTGCTACACGCGCCGAGCATGTGTCCCTGGTGTGCAGGGTGCTTGGTCACCTGTTGGAGCATGACCTATACGTCAAGGTTGAGAAATGCCTGTTCTTCCAGCAGTCCATCTCCTTCCTTGGGTATCGCATTCCCACCTCAGGGGTGGAGATGGAGAGTGACCCCATTTCAGCCGTGTGTAATTGGCCGACTCCCACCACAGTAAAGGAGGTGCAGCAGTTCTTAGGGATTGCCAACTACCACCAGAGGTTTATCCGGAGTTTTGGTCAGGTGGTGGCTCCCATTACCTCACTGCTGAAGGCGGTGGTCGGCTGTGGTCGGCTGAGGCTTTTAGTCACCTGAGGGCTCTGTTTACCTCTGCTCCCGTGCTGGCCCTTCCGGATCCCTATTTGGCGTTCATAGTGGAGGTGGACACGCCTGAGGCTGAGAAAGGAGCTGTGCTCTCTCAACGCTCGGGTATGCCATCGAAGCTCCGCCCCTGTGCCTTCTTCTCAAAGAAGCTCAGCTCGGCAGAGTGAAACTAAGACGTGGGGGACCGGGAGCTGTTTGCTGTCGTCAAGGCCTTGAAGGCATGGAGACATTGGCTTGAGGGGGCTAAAAACCCTTTTCTCATCTGGACTGACCACCGCAATCTGGAGTACATCCAGGCAGCGAGGAGACTGAACCCTCACCAGGCAAGGTGGGCCATGTTTTTCACCCATTTTGTGTTCACTCTTTCCTATAGACCAGGCTCCCAGAACGTGAAGGCAGACTCATTGTCCCGGCTGTATGACACAGAGGAGCGGCCCATGGATCCCACTACCATACTCCACGCCTCCTGCCTGGTGGCGCCGGTAGTGTGGGAGCTGGACGCAGACATTGAGCAGGCGTTACGTGCAGAGCCCGCTCCCGTCCAGTGTCCCGCTGGGCATCTGTACGTCCTGTCTGCTGTTCGTGACCGGTTGATCTATTGGGCCCACACGTCACCCTCCTCTAGTCATCCTGGGATCGGTCAGACAGTGCGCTGTTTGAGCGGGAGGTACTGGTTGCCTACCTTGGCTAAGGACGTGAGGGTTTACGTTTCCTCGTTGTGTGCCCAGTGTAATGCTCCTAGACACCTGCCCAGAGGGAAGCTACACCCCTTACCCGTTCCACAACGGCCTTGATCGCACCTGTCGGTGGATTTTCTTACCGATCTTCCCCCCTCACAGGGTAACACCGCCATCCTGGTCGTTGTGGATCGTTTCTCTAAATCCTGTAGTCTCCGCCCTCTGCCCCGGTCTCCCTATGGCCCTACAGACTGCGGAGGCCTTGTTTACGCACGTCTTCCGGCACTACGGGGTGCCTGGGGATATAGTGTCTGATCGAAGTCCCCAGTCCACGTCTAGGGTCTGGAATGCGTTCATGGAACGTCTGGGGGTCTCGATCAGCCTTACTTCAGGGTTTCACCCAGAATGTAATGGGCAGGTGGAGAGAGTAAACCAGGATGTGGGCAGGTTTCTGCGGTTCTATTGCCAGGACGGGCCGGGGGAGTGGCCGGCGTTCGTGCCCTGGGCCGAGATGGCACAGAACTCGCTTCGCCACTCCTTCACTAACCTCTCTCCCTTCCAGTGCGTACTGGGGTACCAGCCGATTCTGGCGTCTTGGCATCAGAGTCAAGCCGAGACTCCTACGGTGGACGACTGGTTCAGGCGCATGGAGGAGACATGGGAAGCTGCCCGTGTTCACCTTCAGCGGGCCGTACTGCGCCAAAAAGAGAACGCAGACCGTCACCACAGTGAGGCCCCGGTGTTCGCACCTGGCTCTCGACCCGAAACCTGCCCCTCCGCCTGCCCTGCCGGAAGCTAGGTCCGCGGTTTGTCGGGCCATTTAAAGTCCTGAGGAGAGTGATTGAGGTTTGTTATAGGTTACAGCTTCCCCCAGATTACCGTATTAACCCCTCGTTCCATATGTCTCTCCTCAGGCCGGTAGTGGCTGGTCCGCTCCAGGAGTCTGAGGTGCGGGAGGTTCCTCCGCCCCCTCTGGACATTGAGGGGACCCCGGCGTACTCTGTTCGCTCCATTCTGGATTCGAGGCGTCGGGCGAGGGGCCTTCAGTATCTCGTGGAGTGGGAGAGGTACGGTCCGGAGGAAAGGTGCTCGGTGCCGGTCAAGGACATGTTGGACCCTTCAATGCTGCAGGAGTTCCACCGTCTTCGTCCAGATCGCCCTGCGCCTCGCCCTCCGGGTCGTCCCGGAGGCCAGTGTGGCGCGCTGTTGGAGCCGCGTGTCAAGGGGGGGGGGGGGTACTGTCACGACTTCCGCCGAAGTCGGTCCCTCTCCTTGTTTGGGCCGGTCTTCTTGCCATCACCGATCCACCTTTCACTTTCCATTTGTTTTGTCTTGTCTTCCCACACACCTGGTTTCAATTCCATCATTACATGTTGTGTATTTAACCCTCTGTTCCCCCCATGTCCTTGTCCAGATTTGTTTATTGTAGTGCTTGTGCACGTTATGCTGGTGTGTAACGTGTTTTGTTTACCCATTGAGTTAGTGTTCTGTTTACGGTGGTTTTGTTAATTAAACTGCGCCGTTGTAAATCAGTTTTTGCTTTCCTGCGCCTGACTTCTCTGCCCCCAGTACGCACCCCCTACAGTTTCAGTGTTATTCCAACCGCATAGTGTGGAAATATAAATAAAACACATGAAATGCACTGGGCCTTTAAGGCAAGACAACATTCATTTTCAGCTGTGAGACAGTGGTGTTTGGAGTCATTTAGTCAATAAAACAATATTCACTGTGTGAAAGAACAGGGACAGGTGATTTGACTCCTAGGGTTCCCCTGACATTTGACTCATTTGTGCCCTGTCCCTGGAACTGGTCATGTTGCTATGTGCTAATGTCATACTCCGTTATAGCCATGTCTCTCTGTGAGGCTAATTGACACACTGCTGAATGACTCACACCTTCACTCAATTAGGCGTTAACACTCTCTACTCCCTCAGAGGTTAATACCGAGCAATGGCAGGGAGAGTGAGGTGGATATTGTAACATTTACCGACAGGTCTAAAACACAGGAAGGATTGGGAGCAAATAACTACTATATAATTAAGGAAACAATTTGTGTGATGTTAACTTTTACTACTCAGCTGAGTGTGTGTAGGAGATCAGGATCAAATCACATCAAATACTTGTGTAAAATTAAACTGAAATGGATGAATCATGGGAGATTCCATTGAAGTGCAGTGCCTGAGGCAAATCTTCTTCCTCAGCCATCCCCATAGTCCCATGAAGGCCAATGGCAAATCAGAGACTAGATGCACCCTAACACTAGTGTGTTGGATTGCTGCACTGTGGGAGAGGTGCATCACTGTCCTTTGAGTCCTTCACTGAAATGGGTTAGGTCATCACTTTGTGTCTTATTGTTGTGCATCCATCTCTCCCCCAGCTGTTGTTTGCTCGCTGTTTGACAGGTCTGACCAAGGGAGGGCTTACTTAATCCTTACTAGAGAGCACAATACCCACACAACACAAACAGATCCTTTCAAGGACACAAATACACACACTCTCTCTCACTCAATGTAACACACACACACACACACATACACACGTAGGGCCGGCTCCAGGAATAAGCGACATAAGCGGTCGCTTAGGGCCCCCGGCCGCTGGGAACTCAGTCGTGGTCTCAGCTTACTGTTGAGAGTTAAAATAGTAGAATATGCAAGGTGCAAGTTCAACATTTTGCTGTGCATCAGCAGGTTTTCTCTTGTTTTGTCAGTCACTGACAGTCACTCATTTAGCCATGTCAGCTCGCAAATTTTGTTCTTTTTCTAGACTAGCTAGAAGTTAGTCTAGCTAGTTATCTAAAGTTTAATCATGGCCGAATACCGACCGGATACGTGTCCATGGGCCCGGACCAAAAGGGGGCCCCCATTGATTTTGTTAGACACTCTCACTCATATCATTAACATGGCATAATGCATGGCAAAATGTGTAGAATTGCAAGAAATTAGCTTTAAAGCTGCAAAAATGTCCCTCTGCCCGATGGCAAAATGACTAGAATGCAAAAAACAACAGGTTTAATTGGTGTTCTGTATTCTGATATTTACGAAGGAGCAAGTGAAGAGTTTATTTCCAAAACATTATATCCACCAATGTTTCATCAGAAATTATTGCTTATCGGTACCTTCATGTGTGTGTAAGATATTCATGTTCTCAGATTGAATAAATCATAGATTTTAGATGTGTATGAAAATGAGATTTTTTGCAAAACTCTATACTTAGAACAGCCTTAATTCATCGGGTCATGCACAAGGTGTTAAAAGCATTCCACAGGGATGCTGGCCCATGTTGACGCCAATGCTTCCTACAGTTGCGTCAAGTTGGCTGGATGTCCTTTGAGTGGTGGCCGTTGTTGATAGATACAGGAAACTGTTGAGCGTGGAAAAACCCAGCAGCATTGCAGTTCATGACAAACCGGTACACCTGGCACCTACTACCATACCCCGTTCAAAGGCACTTAAGCCATTCACCATCTGAATGGCACACATACACAATCCATGTCTCAACTGTCTCAAGGTCTTTAACCTGTCTCCTCCCCTTCATCTGCACTGATTGAAATGGATTTAACAAGTAAAATTAATAGGGGAATCATAGCTTTCACCTGGATTCACCTGGTCATTCTATGTCATGGAAAGAGCAGGTGTTCACAATGTTTTGTACACTCAGTGCATATTCATTGTTTAGCTGAAATGCAATGTTCGTATCCTATATATTTGACTGTGATATGGGGTTGTCTCACCTAGCAATCTTAGGATGAATGCACTTACTGTAAGTCGCTCTGGATAAGAGCATCTGCTAAATGACTCAAATTTAAAACATATCCAGGTGTTAGAATGGCCAAGTCAAAGTCCAGACCTGAATCCAATCGAGAATCTGTGGAAAGAACTGAAAACTGCTGTTCACAAATGCTCTCCATCCAACCTCACTGAGCTCGAGCTGTTTTGCAAGGAGGAATGGGAAAAAATGTCAGTCTCTCGATGTGCAAAACTGATAGAGACATACCCCAAGCGACTTACAGCTGTAATCGTAGCAAAAGGTGGCGCTACAAAGTATTAACTTAAGGGGGCTGAATAATTTTGCACGCCCAATTTTTCAGTTTTTGATTTGTTAAAAAAGTTTGAAATATCCAATAAATGTCGTTCCACTTCATGATTGTGTCCCACTTGTTGTTGATTCTTCACAAAAAATACAGTTTTATATCTTTATGTTTGAAATGTGGCAAAAGGTCGCAAAGTTCAAGGGGGCCGAATACTTTCGCAAGGCACTGTACATACAGATCTCATATTACTGTAATGAATTGAGGTACCTAGCAGAACTATTTATCTGGAAGTGAAGCAGATAAACATATAGCATTTAGCAAAAAAAAACGTGATTATTTGTCTCTCCGATATTAAACCATCAAAATTTCAAACAAATACATGTCTGCCATTGAACAACCCCATGCCATGATTAGATAATGAAAAAACACACCAATATTTTTCATAATTTCTTTAAACAATAAAAGCTCATTTACCAACATTTATGAACATGGATATATAACGTTTTTGAATGAAACGCTTCGTGTGCTATCATCAAACAGAGGAGCAATGAGTTCTGTGACGTGAACACTGGCGTCAATGTAACACTCAATAGTCATGCAGTGATTGCCCTGAAAATAACAGCAACAGCAAAAACAGGAATCTAGTGATGAAGAGGCCGTTTGAGGGAGATGGTGGCCCTCTAGAGGACTCTTCAGACCCTGAGGCAGTCTCAGCGCTGCACATACAAAACAAGGTTCACCCTTGACGGGGAATATGAGCATAGGCTATCAGTCGGCTGCACTCTCTCTCATTCCACCTCTCTCCTTTTTGGCATTTCTTTCTCTGCATCTCCCCCTCTATCACTCTCGTGAGGTTTTAGCTTTATGTGTGAAATCTCTCTGGAGTTTCCTGTGGGAACAGTGGAAGCCATTAATAGAGTTGAACAGGAAAGGTTCCTGTTGATGACTAGCGGTGATTAGAATCAGTTGGACTAATTAATTAAATGCAGGGGGCTGATCAATGCCGAGGGTCAAGTCATCTCAGACAGTACACCCCTTTCTGTTTGTGCATTAATGTGTTTGCTTGAGTGTATGCTATTTTGTTTGTGTTTGTATGTCAGTCTGTGTGTGTGGCTGTGGGATGATTGTGGGGATGATTGCTGTCTCAAATGCTTTTGTGTGACGTGTGCTGTTTTACTAGTGTGGTGGTGATTGGGACAGCATCTGATTGTTGATTGGAAGTTTCCATGAGGCAAACACAAGAACACAAAATATTTCTCCACAATGAATGTCATTCAAATAAAAAACTGAGGAAAGATAGACACACATACAAAACACACACAAGGGTGTCCATCATGTCTCTGGGTTGGCTGTAGTTGGTCCCTCAGTCCAGATGAAAGTGCTGGCAAATCGATACAATGGCTTATTAACGGTATAAATCTCCCCCACCTGTCTGTGAGGCTCGTCTCTAAAATGAACTGAAGAGTCCTTTCCAATATGGTTGATATAACATACAATCACTGCTCAGGGGACCTATAACAAAGACAAACATACAGTAAAGACCCGTTCTAAATGTAATGATCAATATGTTGAGCTGAAGTGTAACTGCAAAAGCTCTTGTTTTTCTATTGGTTCCATCATAGAGCGAAGTGACTATAGGATTTCATAAGCATTCATAACCATGTTATATGCAACCATAACTACTAATTAACACAAACTGAACTGACCCAGAATAGAGACGTTATATGTTCGAGGGTGGGGGTCTGGGTCTCCCTCTTGAGTGTTCTACGCTATTTTCCATCCAAGGACCACCGGGCAGGTACAGCTAATCCACAGTCTCTCTGGAATATTGTTTCAGATTCATCCAGGAGAAACGCGATCCACTGACCCACACATTCAACTTTCATGCTTACACAGGGAAACCGGGTCCCAGCAGTCACAATAACTCTCTGTAGTCAATCTAATGAAAAATACTAATGTATCAGTAAATGTACACAACACTGATAAATTGATGTAGTGAGATTAGAGGAGACAAATTATATGATAATAAATGTTGACATTTCAACTCTGTGTCACTTCCACAGGATCACAGAGTAAAAAGGTTGTTAACACAGTTAGGCCTACATAATACATTTATTTGGTAGCCTACTTCATGGTTTTGACTGACTGAACATGAGCATCATCTGGTCATCCAAAGATAATTTCCTTTAATCAAGTGCACTGGGAAAAAAAGGGAGACCAATTTTATAAACTCAATTTTGATTTTATATTCAGTGGCATCCTGTTTTTGATTAATTTATTTTATTTAGTTTCCGATCTAAATGTGTCTAAAAACCATTATCAAAATTGACTTACACAAGTTGTTATTGTCTGACAGGCAAGAGAGAGGACACCTGCGCTCTAAGACTCAGATGATGATCAAGGAGACCAGTGGGACGTTGATTGGTCACTTCTACGTGGGAGATGATGCTTCTCCCATCAAAGTTATAGCCTATATAATTCTCTCGGTTGAGAAAGTCATTAGTGTTCAGTTCTAGGACCTGATTTTGCGATATAACAAGACTTACTCCTGCAGCACCAAACCACACACAGAGAAGCTATCTATACTCTCACCAAAGCGCATGAGAATCTGATAGCTCGAGATGAGCGCAACGTATCTGCGACAACTTTGCCTCCTTCATTTGGTCTGGTGCCTTGGATGTTGGAAAGTGACAGGTGAGAGAATATTATTTATATAATTTAACTTCAATATTTCAATATAATTTATTTTAAACTAATCATTTAATTGTAAGTCTTCTAAAAATGTTTTTCAACATTCAATTGATTTCTCTTTTGGTTTAGCTATTCATTGATATTGTTGATAATAGTTGACAATTACATTCATTTTGTTAATGTTGATGTTGATTATAGATGAATAACATTATAAATATATGCTTTTTAAACTGACAATTTTCTATCTATTTTTAGAAGCTAATCCCAGAAAAGAGTGTGAACATGGAATTGTTTTGACAAAGGTATGGGAAAAAGGCTACATTTACACAGGCAGCCCGATTCTGATTATTTCCCGCTAATTGGTCTATTAAACCAATCAGATCAACTGAGAAAAAGATCTGATGTGATTGGTCAAAAGACTAATTAGTGAAAATAAAAATCAGAATTGGACATTGTGAAATTAGTTTTTAAAACAAATAGATTATTGTGAAATTAGTTTTCAAACAAATAATTATTAATTTATTACCATTACATTCCCTTATTTGATACCAGAGTCAACATTTTGAAGGTGTACTAGACACAAAACTATCAATATGTGCCTTGAATGCGAATCACTCTGGCTGTGTTTAGACAGGCAGCCCAATTCTGATGTTTTTTTCACTAATTGGTATTTTCATCAATCAACTCTGAAAAAGATCTGATGTGAAAAGATCTGGGATTCGTCAAAAGACCAATTAGTGGAAAAAATATCAGAAATTGGCCTCCCTGTCTATGGGCGGCCTTAAAGACGCTGCATTGGCCGTGAATCATTTACATTGATACGACCTCTGCAGATGTCAGGGCATTCATTACTTTTGCGCTTCACGAAGCAGCACAGAGCTGTCGAGTTGAGCTGTGAAGTAAGTTGTCAAGGAAGTGAGTTTGTGTTTATACACCACCTACCGTCAACCAATCATGTCAATGCGGAGCTATACAGAGCTATACGGAGCACTCTGCATTGCTACAAAAATTGGGAGGCACATGGCATTGCAGTACGGAACTCAATTTGGCCTCAGCATGCCTACGGAGCCTCTGACCACAATGCCAGATCAAGCATAAATTGGCTTTCGGTCTGTATCTTCAGTTGTCTTTACACAGGCAGCCCAATTCTGATATTTTGCCACTAATTGGTCTTTTGACCAATCAGATCAGATCTTTTGACAATATTTTGGCCAATAATTGGGCAAAATATCAGAATTGGGCTACCTGTGTAAACGCAGCCTCTCACTGTTTAAACATCATGGGTTGCTTTAGTTGCACACCTCTAGAAAAATCTATTCTGCGTCTGAGTAGGTGGTCTGCAGGTAATTCCATTCAAAATGGATTAAAATATATTAAAATTAAATGGTTTTCTTGTGGTGGCTGGGGCAGGGTAGATGTGTTGAGGGGGTAGAGAACACAGAAGTGAGTCACACTGTAACTTGAATTATAGACTGGTGGGGGATGAGACATGAGGGGCATAAGAACATTTGACTTTAACCTGCTCTCATCAGCTGGATACACAGGTTACAGAGACATGATTATTACTTTGCAACCTGTATAGTATAGTACATAATGGATTCATGTCCAACAGATTTAAGGTTTTCTTGGGTTTAGTGATGTCTTATAGACTTATGTTTGATCGCCATTGGTTTGCCTGCTGCAGGGTCCTGGGATCCAGACTGATGTGGGAGATATGTGGAGAGATCAGAATGAGGTAAGGCTAAGTAACTGCATGACTCAATCTTATCACAAATAATTTATAATATCAGTTCTGTCAGGATGCTTACTCTCTCCGTTTCCCTCTTCCCTCACAGCAGCAAGTTCAGAATGTATTCAAAAGAGTAAGTTCCTCAACAATATAAAAATGTTATTCCTACCCTATACATATATACCGTATCCTTCAAAAAGGCAATACACTCTTTGGAACAGTGCGTTTACTTCGTATATTCTCTTTTTGTCAGTTCCTGTTCCACTATTCAAAGGCAAACTCAGTAGGCTCTATACAGCATGCGGTAAGTAAAGGAAGACTCCTCACTATACAAATTGGCAACTTGCAGTGCTTTCGGAACATATTCAGACCCCTTGACTTTTTCCACATTTTGTTACGTTAAAGCCTTCTTCTAACATGGATTCAGTCAAAAAAATCCTCTTCAATCTACACATAATACCCCATAATGACAAAGGGAAAACAGGTTTTTAGAAATGTTTGCAAATGTATTAAAAATAAAAAAAGATACCTTATTTGTGTAAGTATTCAGACCCTTTGCTTTTATACTCGAAATTGACCTCAGGTGCATCCTGATTCCATTGATCATCCTTGAGATGTTTCTATAACTTGATGGGAGCCCAACTGTGGTCAATTCAATTGATTGATTTGGAAAGGCACACACCTGTCTATATAAGGTTCCACAGTTGACTGTCACGTCCTGCCTTTATTTTCTATGGTGGAGTAGGTCAGGGCTTGACTGGGGGGTGTTCTAGTTTATTATTTCTATGTGGGGTTCTAGGTTTAATTTTATATGTTGGTGATTTGTATGATTCCCAATTAGAGGAAGCTGGTAATGCTTGTCTCTAATTGGGGATTATATTTAAGTAGTGTTGTTCCCACCTGTGTTTAGTGGGATATTGAATTTTGTATTTTGAGTAAGTGTATGTAGCACCTCTGTAGTCACGGTTTGTTGTCCGTTTCTTGTTTTGTTTAAAGTTTTATGTGGAATTATTATTATTATGGAATTAGAATTATGTGGAACTCAACATCCGCTGTGCCTTGGTCCTTTTCGACAAACGATCGTGACATTGACAGTGAATGTCAGAGCAAACCAAGCCATGAGGTCGAAGGAATTGTCCATAGAGCTCCGAGACAGGATTGTGTCGAGGCAGAGATCTGGGGAAGTGTACCAAAGCATTTCTCTGGCATTGAAGGACCCTTCTGAAAGCTTGGCAATGACAAAAATGACATTTACTCCTGAGGTGCTGACCTGTTGCCCTCTCTACAACCACTGTGATTATTTTTTGACCCTGCTGGTCATCTATGAACGTTTGAACATCTTGAAGAACAATCTGGCCTTAAATGGCCATGTACTATTATAATCTCCACCCGGCACAGCCAGAAGAGGACTGGCCACCCCTCAGAGCCTGGTTCCTCTCTAGGTTTCTTCCTGTGGAGGTTTTCCTAGCCACTGTGCTTCTACATCTGCATTGCTTGCTGTTTGGGGTTTTAGGCTGGGTTTCTGTATAGCACTTTGTGACATCTGCAGATGTAAAAAGGGCTTTATAAATACATTTGATTGATTGATTTAAGAACACAGTGGCCTCCATCATTCTCAAATGGAGGAACTTTGGAACCACTAAGACTTTTCCTAGAGCTGGCCGCATAGCCAAACTTGGTCAGGGAGGTGACCAAGAACCCGATGGTCACTCTGACGGAGCTCCAGAGTTGCTCTGTGGAGATGGGAGAACCTTCCAGAAGAACAACTATCTCTGCAGCACTCCACCAATCAGACCTTCATGCTAGTTGCCAGACAGAAGCCACTCCTCAGTAAAAGGCACATGACAGCCCACTTGGAATTAAAGGACTCTGACCATGAGAAACAAGATTCTCTGGTCTGATGAAACCAAGATTGAATTATTTGGCCTGAATGCCAAGCGTCTTCTCTGGGGTTAACCTGGCACCATCCCTCCATGAAGCATGGAGGTGGGAGCATCAGGCTGTGGGGATGTTTTTCAGTGGCAGAGACTGGGAGACTAGTCAGGATCTAGGGAAAGAGGAACAGAGCAAAGTACATAGAGATCCTTGATGAAAACCTGCTCCAGAGCGCTCAGGACCTCAGACTGGGGCGAAGGTTCACCTTCCAACAGGACAACAACCCTAAGCACATGTGACCAATGTGAAATGGCTAGCTAGTTAGCGGTGGTGCGCGCTAATAGCGTTTTGATCGGTGACGTCACTCGCTCCGAGACCTTGAAATAGTGGCTGCGGCTTTTGTGGCGCGATGGGTAACGATGCTTTGTGAGTTACTGTGGTTGATGTGTGCAGAGGGCACCTGGTTCAAACCCAGGTTGGGCCGAGGAGAGGGACGGAAGCTATACTGTTACACACACAGCCAAAACAACATAGGAGTGGCTTTGGGATTTCTCTGAATATCCTTGAGTGGCCCAGCCAGAGCCCGGACTTGATCTCGATCGAACATCTCTGGAGAGACCTGAAAATGGCCATGCAGCGACGCTCCTCATCCAACCTGATAGAGCTTGAGGATCTACAGAGAAGAATGGGAGAAACTCACCAAATACAGGTGTGCCAAGCTTGTAGCGTCATACCCAAGACGACTCAATGCTGTAATTGCTGCCAAAGGTGCATCAACAAAGTACTGAATACTTATGTAAATGTAATATTTCCATTTTTTTATATTTGCAAACATTTCTAAAAACCTGTTTTTGCTTTGTCATTATGGGGTATTGTGTGTAGATTGAGGGGGGAGGAACATATTTTAGAATAAGGCTAACTTAACAATGTGTAAAAAGTGAAGGGGTCTGAATATTTTCCAAATGCACTGCATCTTTAGATTATAATATTGCAACATTATGCAATTGATTGATATGTGATTGGTCTAAACAGGCCTTTCCCTCTCTAGTCCCATTCAGTGCACCCATTGATGCGCCTGTCACCAAAACTGTCTCAGAGGAGAAAGAAGCAGCTCCTGCTTTTGGTAAGAATCCTGTACCTTTTCAACTTGAATGGTTAGCAGAATAATATTATTCAAGCTCAAGTTTAGGAAACTGAAAAAGTTCCTTTGAGACAGTGTTTTTCCCTATCAGCGATGCAGAGGACCACAGCCTGCCCACTGGGCACAGACATCAGTTCAACATCTAGTTATTTAGTTTGTAGAGTTATCAAATAACATGATTTCAATGTGAACAACAAAACATTTCACCATGTCATTGGATTTAGGTTAACAGTTTGGTGAAAGAGAACTCCATTACATTTTGCAAATCCAATTAGTTTTCCACATTGATTCAACCAGTTTTTGCAGTGGGTGAGGCCAGTCAGTAAGGCTCAATCAAGGCATACATGAATGTATTTAAGACATGCAGTATATGGAACCTCAGACCGGTGTTAGAACCATTATTTTAAGGAAGACAATTCAAATGTACCAAAACTATAACTGAGGCTTTCACTCTTCCCTATTACACAGAAGCTCCGGGATCTCCCTGAAGGTGTGATGTAAAATTCCGACTGTGGAATAACTTGAAGGCAGACACCAGCAAGCTGCATACCCCTGAACACAAAATGGTGGACAGACAGAAGCAGCATTCTCAGCTCTCGCTGGACTTGATATTTTTGAAAAATAAATTAAGATAAATGTGACTGCATTGCAGAATGTAAAGTGTCTTCTTCCTGATTACCATAAATATGTTGTGATTTAAAATTAGGTGGCAATTAGACATACAGGCATTATTAAGTACATCGCTATCAGAACAGTGAACATACACAAGAGTCAAATATAGCCAAAGCAGGCCTTCATGTGATGGTTACACAGATCACAGCGAACACTTTATTTTAAAAAGCTGTCAACTGTGATTATGGCATGGGTGAATGGCTACTTAAATTTAATTTTACAATTAGATGTATACATTTAGATTGTCATATTATAAAACGTATATGCAAAAAAGGACAATATTCAACCAAAGGTTCTGTAGAAACCCTATTGAAGAGTCTGATTTAGGAGAATGATCACAAGAGATCCTTTAACCGGGAAGGCATAGAACCGACGGAGCCTCTCTGCGGTAAGCATAGGAAGAGGTGTGCATTTTAATTCATCACCACAGGAGAAACCATCCCCATTCAGAGACCGTGGAGCATTAGATTCATGTTATTTGGAGGTTAGGGGGCTAGTTCTCTTCTGAGTCACTGTCTTTCCGTGTGGGGAGAGTGGATCGAATTGACGACATTAGCTTGTCTTCAATCTGCTTCTTGGGGTTTTCTTCCAGGTCTGTCTTGACAGCGCCAGATTCCGATAACCTCCACTCCAGCTCTGAGGATGATAGGATAGTTTAATATCTAAAAGATTGTCACTAATAAAACTGAGGGTGTTATGCTAGATTTCATATCATGTAACTAAAACCATCCTAACTTAGTATAAATAAAAAGTCCTTCTTGAGAGAGTATAGCTTACCTTCAACTTTGAGGTTCATGCCTCCGAAGACCAGAGGCCCGATGTACTGTGCCTTCATCTCTCCCTCGTGGTAGACAAAGATTGTGGGCAGGTTGCGGTCGGGGTAGTTGGGGATGCAGGTGGTGGAGATGGACTTGAGGAACTTGGTCTGGGGGAACTTCCTGGCCAGCTCTGATAGATGCTGGTTTATCAGGGTACACAGAGGTACTCTGGGAGGACAGAAGATTAGAACAGGACATAGAGAGAACAGATGTCACAATGAGTTAAATCAGATATTTTGGTAGATAGGTCTATTCAGAGAAAATTAAAACAGACCACTGTAGATCAGGCTTAGGCTAAATGAAAACCTTGAATCATGACTTTCAAATAAGGTCTTGGTCATCAATGTTTTCACAATTTTCTGGTTTATCAGATCTTGTCAAAAATCAAACATCACTTTTTGAGAGCATGAATTGGTGTGCTCAACTGCAATCCTTTGAGGGTAGAGAATGGCAGAAGACTCACCCCTGTTTGTAGAGATGGAGCACAACCCAGATTCCCTCTCCAGCTTTGTTCACCTCCTTGATGTAGTCCTGCCCAGATATCTCCACTACTTCACCGAAGCAATTCTTTATCTGGGTGGCTTTCCATTCTGCAAGCCTCTTCTGTCTGGTAAGAGGGAAATGCAGAGGGTGTAAAGAACGGTAGGCTAATCAGAAAGATCAGTTTTAGGGTGCTGAAAAACATCTGCCCAATGGGGCAAACAATCACAGAACAGGGTCAACTTACCCGATTGCTCAGCTCACATGCCCCAGGCAATAGGGCAGCCGTTCATTCTTATCAACCCCTGTTGTACGTACCATCTAAGTGATGCTTTAAAGAGATCACTGACCTGTACATCTCGATGGCGGCCTCGTCCTCTTCACTGAAGTCATCCTCGTTCTCATCCAGCTCGTCCAGAGTCATGCTCTCATAGGTTTTCACTGGTCACAAAACACCATATGCGTCACAAGTTTTTAAAAAGTACAATTTAAGCTATTAAAACTACTAACATATGTTGCTCTTAAATGTTGGCCAAGAATCAGCCTTCCTAAACCATGTCCTGTTAGTTAAGAATAACATTAGAATTTGTTTGCCCTAGATCAGTTCAGTAGAAACTTAGTCCCATCGAAGTAGCCAACTAGAACTCGCCATCTCTTACCGACAGATGACTGCTCAAGAACTATCTGCTTCTCTAGAGCTTCCTCCTCAACCTCATCCTGAGTTCTCTCCTTGGGAGGAAGGACCCCCTTCTTTCTCAGGATGTCATTCCACTCTGTATCTGCATTAGGGTCCTGAGAAATAAGAGATCATGTTGGAATTTTATTGTAACTTGGCTGTTTGACATTCTGTACCACCACAGAGTTAAAAACACAGTATTACTGCTAGCGAACATTACCTAGTGTTTAGCCATCTAGTTAGCCAACATTTAGCTCTCAAACTCTAAGCATTCTGCCTTCTCCCTACAGTTTAGTCATTAGTTTTGCTCCCGACTGGCTCATGTGAACTACAATCAGGACACTGTTTTAACTATTAAAAACGTAAATCATCAAGTGGCGATATAGCTTTCGAACCATGTCCCTTATCTTTAATTAGCGAGAAAAAAAATAATTCTGATAAACTGCTACAGTAAAAGTGTATCATTTTTTTTCACAGATCCATACTGCTAGAGATGCCTCCATCAGACGAAACTACATTTCCCGAGTTAGCTTACATACAGGTGTTCGAGCACGCTAGATCACTAATTATCACATATGGTCCGTGATTGTAAACAAGCGCTGCAACATGGATATATCGCCACGTGGGAACAGTAACAGTGTATGTATTCATGTAACATTTTGGTTTTTAGAAAATTAATTATCGCTGATATGATATGCATCCAAAACCGTACCGCAAGAGACGCGTGTTAATGTTCAGTTTGAGCGTTGGGACTCTTAACAAAACGCCACTGTACAGAAGACACCTTCCTCCAACAATTACTTATGTAACGTTATAGTGGAACTGGGAGTCATGATCAATGGTTAAATAACGTTATGTGCCAATCGAGGTGGCTTGCGAACAGATAATCATATTAATCGAAACATCGGATATGTCCTTCATAACTACGATCAGAGTTATAGCTAGAAAAAGTTATCGAAGTTTACCAACCTGCATTTTTTTTAATCGTTCAAAACAGACGCTGAAAAGAACACTGCTCTTCCCAGACACGGAAATAGAAGGACCTCACCCATATTTATTCCGGAGTAAAACAAGATCTTTAATGTGACAAAACTTAAATACTTGTCAGATATCTCAAATATAGAATCGTTACAAAATAATTTATTTCTGAGGACAAATCTATTTTATCACCTGTTTTATATGTATTATTATCATAAACCTGGCTAGGGCAAGACATTCAAGGGACAATAATAAAGGTTGCACCAATATCCGGTTTAGGTCCTGTATGTCTATATTAGGAGTGGGAAAGCTGTACTACATTCCATGTGTGGCATCTGATTGAGACAACAGCTGCACCTGAAAATCACACTGCTGTGCTGTCAGTGTCTGGGTTGACCATAGATTTATGGGGGTTGCATAGAGGTCCAAACATCTCTGAAAATTGTTGGCTTGTTTTTTGGTGTGTAAATGTGCTTCAATATGATATCCTTATACTGTATTTGTTTATTTTCAATGTAGTTATGATGACTATAGCACGTATAGACAACGCATTTATGAATCATATACTTAGATACATTTTCTACTGTGCAAATATATTTTCAAATCCTTTATTATGGGTATGGTTAGAAATCTTTATGTCAGTCTTGATCTTGTGAAACTCAATAAGATTGTTGCTCTAAAATATGATAATTTCCTTAATTTCAGTGTTACTCTACACCTGTTGTTTATGAAGCATGTGACAAATAACATTTGATTTGAATCAAGTATTTTATGATAGGGGCCTTTGACAACTCTGACCTCGTGTGTTTATTCTAATCAAATCAACCATAGTTTAAAACAGACATCATAATGAAATCCTGTATTTGTTATTTGTTGATTACATGTCAAGCATGCATGTTGCAACCTCTATTTTACCACAGAAGTAGGCTATAGGGATAGGTATATACGTCCATATAGAACATTATGTAAATTGTTATATTGTCTAGACTCTATAGGTCACCGACATGGCATTTATGTCATTAAATTAATATGTGGTATGATCAAAGACTATGACAAATATTCTGTCATTGTAAGCATAATGCAGCATTGATATAATAGGTACTGTACCTCATCTACTGACGTATTTTTTGCACACATCAGACAGCATATGGCACATGACTAAACCCCTTTACTATGGGCAAACAATGTGTTTACAATCCAATTATATTCCCAGGTTTAGTTTTGTATGATGTTCAATGAATAGGCTACTACTACATAATAACTATTCACAAAGCAAAGGGACAGTGAAATTAAACTTCCTCGCTTTCGCCGGAACTATGGGAAGGATGTTGGGAAGGAAAGGTTGGGTTAAATGCGGAAATAAGACGCTCGCTGTGTAGGCTACATTTGCAACCGGTGTGAGAGAAAATATGAGCACAAGACGCCTGCTATCTCGGACAGCGCTTGAGATCAGTCATGTATGATTATGAAATCACCTAATTTTCTCCGACGCGTGGAACTGCTGAAGAAGTGTGCATTCTATCAATAGCACAACAAAAACTACAATCGGCTTTGTTTTGTTTTCGTCCATTCTCTTTGTAAATATCTTGTTTTGAAAGCATGTGGTTGAATCCGGAGGAAGTTTTGCTGAAAAATGCATTGAAGCTTTGGGTTACCGAAAAATCTAACGAATTCTTCCTTTTGCAGCGCAGAAGAGGGCATGGGGACACAGGGGGGAAATTTACAGGTAATACGCCCCCTCCCATCTTCATCTCACTGTCTGTCGTCTGATTTCAGCAGCTATGGCAGCCTATGTGGATACACCAATCTACGGAATACACTTGCAACACAGTAACAAATAATTTATAAACAATTTTGCAACTTGCCATAATCGGGGCAACAATGTATCACTTTAAATAGGCTCAGGATTTTTACACAGCATTACTTGGGAAACAAGTGTTTTCTCCATATTCGGTGTCGTCAACACCTTGGAGCAATAACAGGCAACTTTTTTGCATATAGTATTTAGACATTTATTTTGTTCCAGGTCTTCCTTGATTTCTTTAAGTTCGATACAGTGTTTGCCTGATGATTAACTTTGATAAGGTGCCACCTGGTCTTGTTTTTGTTTAATCACCACTGGTACTTTCATACTTAACTGAACACATCAAGGACAGGAGGATAGAGAGTAGACATCTCATAAAAGGAACAATATAAAAACAGCCCGGCAATTGGTTATGATTTACAGTATTTGTTTGTCACCATGGTGAAAGGTAAGACAAAGCCCTAGCTGTATTGGGGTTGGCTCTTCTTACAAAACCACACCATAGTATGTTTTGTTATATGAAGAGAATAACAAGTACAATATCAATTGGAAGAAGAAATCTATTATTTGATTAAGATAGAACATAAAAACATCTGCAACCTCTATAATTTTGTGTCACTAGCTAAAGTATCTTCTGCTTCCTATTTCACAAAGAGCACTTTGCTACAAGGGAATTTTTAGTTATTTATATACATAGGGTTTATTTTCTCTCTACATCTGAGCACACTCTACATGTCCATTGTCCACAGCCATACAAACTCAGTGAACTATATAAGCAGAACACAATACATGATTTACAGTAGTTTAAGTTGGGACTTATAATGTAAGCGGTTTGGTGACAAATACGTTTGTGTTGCCAGGGTGTCATGGTTCAGAGCGGCAGATGGGCAGAGCTTATAGATGTGGTGTGGTCTGGAATGGGCAGTGCTCTAGGAGAGGGTTATTTGTCAGGAGTTCAGTTTGTCTTCCGTCCCTCTCCTCTTTTGTGGCGGGCGGTTGGGCGGGAGTGAGAATGCCAAACACTAGATAGTGATCTCATACAGACTAGTCTGTAGCCTATTGAACGTAGTAAGCCTTGTCTTGCCTGCTGTGTGCTTATTACACATTTGATTGGCCAAATCATTAACAGACTGTTCTTGCTAACTTGATTTTTTATTGTAGTTGAGGGATGTAATGTGTTTCTATTAGGACTGTTTTTACTAGTGCTCCTTAAATGCTCCATTCTGTTGAAAATGGCAAAGAAAACCCAGAATGAAAACTAGACAAGAGGGACTAGTGTTTGGTGCTTTTGGCCTCCGTGGAAAAGCATGACCATGAATAGCAGTGGAGTTAAAGAGATACTATGATGATGAGTGTAGGCTCTGTTACCTCAGGGTATTCGTGAGCCTATCTGGTTCCATTAGGCTGATGACTGGTGGGGATGACTGGATGTGTAAGTTCTCCCTAAATGCTGGTTCCAGGGTTAATGTAGCCTTCGCAATGCCTAATAGGTACAAATTAGTTAGGTCTGGATGAAAATTGAAAGCTTGGGGTAGAGTAGTGCAGTTTCTCTTGAACGTCAACTGGGGTGTCACTGTCAACCATATTGGATGGGATGTTAGGGGCTCTATATTAAGTTTGTATTTTTTAGACCATGGCTTTGGGGCTTCATATGGGGGGGTCTCCAATCCAATACTATTAGCCATTGGTTCTAGTGAACCAATATAGTGACAAACAGAGAACAGCAATACTTGTGTCGAGTCTCTCAATAGCTTGTAAGCCTATGTTATGCTCTCACATAATGTGGCCATTATGAGACTGTTAGTGACCGTAAGTTGTACCAGTTTATGTCCTATCCAGTGCCAATCTTCTTCTGCTTGGCACCTCACTGTGGAATGTCTTGGTCTGTGATAGACGTGGTAATGACTTTAGCCTTCTGGCGTTATGTGTAATAGGTACCTTTGTGTCCCATCTGCTTAAAGGCACAATCTGTAAACTTCCTGCTGTTCAAAAGTCATTCCACTAATGCTAACCATTGATTATTTATGTTAGAGTATATCTTATTAATGCCTTATGAGCTTAATACAATTGTCTTATCCTTTGAAAATGTGATTTCAGTTTATATGGGTTGGTATAATGTGGCCTCTCTCTCCCATATGTCAATGAGCTCATTGACATGTATCTGTTGTCAGATGGTATTTCTCAGTATTTTCTGGTCTCTTTCTGTGTCTGACTGCTCTGGTCTGTCCAGGTCTACTGGTGGGAGCTCTGGACTCAGTGCTGGACTCCAATGCCCGGGTCACACCGTTCCGTATCCTACTACAGATGCCTGGGTCACAGGTCAGCTGGACAATAGCTTGTGGTAAGCTCTCTGACATTTCTCTCCTTTGCTTTCTATCTCTCTGATTCTCATATTTGTCTGTCTCTCTCTAGCTCTCTCTCTTTCTCTCTCTGTGTATCTATCTCTCTGATGGGTGTTGTATGTGTGTGTGTTGTTATACAGGTGCTGCTGTCGGAGAGATGAACAGACATTGGGACTGGCTGGTCCAGAACCTACTCCACTCTCTCTCAGTGTTTGAGAACAAGGAGGATGTCGCCAGCTTCGTAAAAGGGAAAGTCAAGGTACTGTACTATTAGAATAAGACCTACTATAGACCTGTGATACGCTGTAAATACTTTGTAGGCCTACTATCGAAAATCACAGTATTCAACCTAATCTCAACTGTTGATCTCTCTCCTCCTGACTTTCTTTTCTATTTGTGTCTCTTGCTCTCCTTTTATTTTCTCTTTCTCTCATTTATTTCTCCTCCTCCTCCAGGGTCTGATAGCGGAGGAGGTAAGGGGGAGGCAGGCGGCTCAGGAGGAGGAGCCTGAGAAGTTCCGGGAGGCGCTGCTGAAGTTTGAGCTATGTTTCGGCCTGCCCTCCTCAGAGAAGCTGGTCACCACCTACTCCTGCTGCTGCTGGAAGGGGCGGGTCCCCCGGCAGGGCTGGCTCTACCTCAGCATCAACCACATGGCCTTCTACTCCTTCCTGTTGGGAAAGGAAGGTCAGTCCCCTTAAATGCTCTTCCTTTCATTAGCACACAGAATAGCCCCCAGTATTACTGGTTGTGAACTGGTTGTGAACTTTGAATGTTTGACCGCTTCTCTCTCCCTCAGTGAAGTTTGTGATCCCGTGGGCGGAGGTGACGAGGCTGGAGCGGGTCTCTACGGGTCTCATGACGGACATGGTGCGTGTGATGACGCGGCGGTGCCAGTTGGACTTCTCCATGTTCCTGAGCCTGGATGAAGCATTTGGGGTCATTGGTCAGCTGGCTGACATCGCCCTGCGACGCCTGCTGGACAGTGAAGGCCTGGAGCTGGACCGAGTCCTCCAGCAGTCCTCCAACATCACCAAGAGGTCAGCAGGCAACGCAGAAAAAGTTAAAGTTGTATCATATTGTAGTGTAAAGGAGGGCAGTGGATTTTGTGTGGTTGTATCATTCGCTTTGTTCAGATTCACATCATCTGAGAGGATTAGAACAGTTGCTTGCCTGATTAATCAGTTTGATAAACAGTAATTTAATAAGGTTCTCATTCTTATCTGTTTTGGTCAAAAGAGACTTCATCAAGCGCTTCCTGAAAACCCCTCATATCTTAACTGATTTACTTCCCTTTAGTTTCCGACCATCCTTTGTATAACCATAGCATCATAGTGCAACTGATCTTCCTTTGAGCCGAGAGGGACGTTCAGTCATGTTCTTCAGACAGACATTATAGGCTGATGAGCTCATAAAGACTTGTAAATCCCTAGACTTTGCCCCTAGGTGTTTCAGCCATAACAGGAATACAGCGTATCGTGTTAGTCTGTGGGAAAATATATATTTTTTTACAATGTTCCTTCCTTCCACTGCCTGTGTATTGGGTTCCGGCTGGTCTCAGAACAGTTGTGAAGTGATTGATGGGCTGCATTCCACGGCACAGCACTGCACCATACGTTATAAATCAGTGTTTGTCTCAGTGTGACTGGAAGGCACTTCAGCTATATCCTGTGGGAAATTATACCTTCGCTTGGAGAGGTAGCTCATAAATACACCCCTGTTCTTCATTCAGTCTTAGTTCTGTGTGTGTGTACATGTGTGTGTACATGTGTGTGTACGTGTGTGTGTGTCTCAGTTCCACCTGTAGTACATTCACCATAACACTTTCAGTTTCAGATTTTGTGTGTAAAATGACAGCTTACGGTGGTAAACATTGTACTTGAGCTAGGCTAGAGCATTTAGTTCTCTCTCTATGGGTGTAACAGACTGTTTAATCATTCATTTGGTAACTTCCTCACATTCAGCCCTTCTCAAATGAGTGATCTTTTTGTCCCTCCCCATCATTCAAACTAGTGACTTTATGTAAATTCCTCATCACAATACCATAACAGGAAGTGAAAAATTACCTGACCTAAATTGTAGTGACCAAAATAGTCTGCCTTTATCTAATTGTCTGTGGGTACATGTGGATTATTTCAAGAGCAACTCTTTTTAACCTCGTATTCATTATCTCCAGCACCAAAACAGTGTCTACATGACTCCTTTCTAATTTTTCTCTTGCACAGGCTTGAGGTACACTCACTGAACTCTAGCCACACACTCACACATACTACACTGACATTCCAACACACACACATACAGTAGTGTAAACTACTAACGTAAAAATACTTTAAAGTACTACTTAAGTCTTTTTTGGGGGATACCTGTACTTTACTATTTATATTTTTAACTACTTTTACTTCACTACATTGCTTAAGAAAATATAGTACTTTTTACTCCATACATTTTCCTTGACACCAGAAAGTACACGTTAAATTTTGAATGCTTAGCAGGTGTAATGAATCCTCAGGTAGAAAAAGGTGTAGATTCACACACAGATGTTTATTAATACTTCGCAGAAGTCAGGAATCGTGGTCACAGGCAATGGTCAAACACAGGTAGGCAGTCAAAAACAAACAATACCTCACAACCATACAAACAGAAATAAATTAACTAAATAAGGAGCTAGTGAGAAACAAACACAGGTGAAATCAATGACCAAAAATGAAAGACAGGGCTACGTTCCAGAACACAAATAAACAGGGCTATGTTCAAGAACACAAGAAAAAGAACACAAGGTTGACTTAAGAAAAGAAAAGCAGAACCTTACAGCAGGACAGGAAAATTGTGAAATCCAAGCACTTATCAACTGAACATCCCTGGTCATCTCTACTGTGTCCGTGGCTTTCCCTAAATGAAAAAAAACAAAACAAGAAAATAGTGTCATCAGGTTTTTTAACATCAGAAAAGTTGAATTATTTATACTTTTACTTTTGATACTTGTGTATATTTTAAAACAAATACTTTTAGACTCATACTCAATAATAATTTTGCTTTTACTTGAGTCATTTTCTATTAAGGTATTTTTACTCAAGTATGACAGTTGGGTACTTTTTCCACCACTGCAGATATACATTCACAATCTTTCACACTCTTCACATATGCTGCTGCTACTCTCTGTTTATTATCTATTCCGTCACTTTATCCTTACCTACATGTACACTACTGGTCAAAAGTTTTAGAACACCTACTCATTCAAGGGTTTTCTTTATTTTGACTATGTTCTACATTGTAGAATAATAGTGAAGACATCAAAACTATGAAATAACACATATGGATCATGTAGTAACCAAAAAAGTGTCAAACAAATCAAAATATATTTTATATTTGAGATTCTTCAAATAGTCACCCTTTTCTTTGATGACAGCTTTGCACACTCTTGGCATTCCCTCAGCCAGCTTAATGTGGTAGTCATCTGGAATGCAATTCAATTAACAGGTGTGTCTTCTTAAAAGTTAATTTGTGGAATTTCTTTCCATCTTAAGGGGGTATACAGAAGACAGCCCTATTTGGTAAAATACCAAGTCCATATAATGGCAAGAACAGCTCAAATAAGCAAAGAAAAACTACAGTCCATCATCACTTTCAGACATGAAGGTCAGTCAATATGGAACATTTCAAGAACTTTGAAAGTTTCTTCAAATGCAGTTGCAAAAGCCATCAAGCGCTATGATGCAACTGGCTCTCATGAGGACCACCACAGGAAAGGAAGACCCAGAGTTACCTCTACTGTAGAGGATAACTTCATTAGAGTTACACGCCTCAGAAATTGCAGCCCAAATAAATGAGTTCAAGTAACAGACTCATCTCAACATCAACTGTTCACAGGAGACTGTGAATCAGGCCTTAATGGTCGAATTGCTACAAAGAAACCCCCTACTAATGGACACCAATAGGAAGAAGGGACTTGCTTGGGCCAAGAAACACGACCAATGGACATTAGACCGGTGGAAATTTGTCCTTTCCTCTGGAGTCCAAATTTGAGATTTTTGGTTCCAACTGCCGTGTCTTTGTGAGACGCGGTGTGGGAGAACGGATGATATCTGCATGTGCATTTCCCATCGTAAAGCATGGATGAGGAGGTGTTATGGTGTGGGGATGCTTTACTGGTGGCACTCTGTGATTCATTTAGAATTCAAAGCACACTTAACCACTGTGGCTACCACAGCATTCTGCAGCGATACGCCATCCCATCTGCTTTGCACTTAGTCGGACTATCATTTGTTTTTCAACAGGAAAATGACCCAACACACCTCCAGGTTGTGTAATGGCTATTTGACCAAGTAGGAGAGTGATGGAGTGCTGCATCAGATGACCTGGCCTCCACAATCCCCCAACCTCAACCAAATTGAGATGGTTTGGGATGAGTCTGACCACAGAGTGATGGAAAAGCAGCCAACAAGAGCTCAGCATATGTGGGAACTTCTTCAAGACTGTTGGAAAAGGATTCCAGGTGAAGCTGGTTGAGAGAATGCCAAGAGTGTGCAAAGCTGTCATAAATGCAATGGGTGGCTACTGTGAAGAATCCGAAATGTAAAATATATTTAGATTTGTTAAAAAAATAAATAATCGGTAACTACATGATTCCATATTATCAGGTATGAAGGTAAGACCCAGATGCAGACCACGTCGAATAAACATATTTCAACAGGGGCAGGCGGTAGACAGGTCAAGGCAGACAGGGTTCAGTAAACCAGATGAGGGGCAACAGTACCGGACGGCAGGCAGGCTCAGGGTAAGGCAGAGGTCGGTGATCCAGAGGGGGGCAAAGGGACAGGTCGGCAGGCAGTCTCAGGGTCAGGGGCAGGCATAGTGGTCAGGTAGGCGGGCTCAGAGTCAGGACAGGCAAGGGTCAAAACCAGGAGGGTGATAAAAGAGAGACTGGAAAAAGCAAGACAAATTGGCAACAGACAAACAGAGAACACAGGTATAAATACACAGGGGATAATGGGGAAGATGGGCGACACCTGGAGGGGGGTGGAGACAAATCACAAAGACAGTTGAAACAGATCAGGGTGTGACACGTGTTATTTCATAGTTTGATGTCTTCACTATTATTATAGTCAAAATAAAGAAAAATCCTTGTGTGAGTAGGTGTTCTAAAATGTTTGACCGGTACGGGGTATTCAATTACCTCGACTACCCCGTACATTGACTCAGTACTGGTATCCCTTGTAAATAGCCTCATTATTGTTAATTTATTGTGTTACTATTTTTCATTTAGTTTAATTAGTAAATTATTATTATTTAATTTTTTTGTCCATCTATTTCTCCACCATTTTCGAAAAATCAAATTGTGATCCAGTTACGATCTTGTCTCATTGCTGCAACTCCCAAATGGGCTTGGGAGCGACGAAGGTCGAGTCATGCATCCACCGAAACATGACTCGCTAAACTGCTCTCCTTAACACCCGCCCACTTAACCTGGAAGCCAGCTGCACCAATGTGTCGAGGAAACACCATTCAACTGACGATCGAAATCAGCCTGCGGGTGCCCGGCCCGCCACAAGGCGTCACTAGAACACGATGAGCCAAGTAAAGCCCCCCCTAGCCAAACCCTCCCCTAACCCGGATTACGCTGGGCTAATTGTGTGCCGCCCTATGGGACCCCCGGTCACGGCCAGATGTGACACAGCCTGGGGTCGAACCTGGATCTGTAGTGACGCCTCAAGCACTGCAATGCAATGCCTTAGACCACTGCGCCACTCGCGAGGCTCCAGTTGGTAAGGTTGTATTCGGCGCATGTGACAAATAAGATTTGATTTGAAAACGCGATTCTATGATCATTGGTTAAAAAGATAAGAACAAAATGTCCTAAACCACCAGGGTACGATTAAAAGTAAAGAAACTGTGATTTTTAAAACCTGCAATGAGTTTCTAGCCATAAGGATGGTATTTTCCTGCTCCCCACGTCACCGTGAATCTCATAGTGTTTGAAAATCAATGTTTTTTAAATGTTTAAACTTTTGATGATGTCATTGAGTAGAAGTAAATGTAGAAATACGCCATTTCCACATATGTAGACACTTGTATTGTGCTGGAGATAATGAATATGAGATTGAAAATGGGTGGAATTACCATTCAAGTTTTCCTGACTCTCTGTCAGAAATGTCTAGGTCACTAAAGGCAACAAGGCCTTGAGGATTCACCCACAATCTATCATTTACGTTTGTCTCCTTCTCTCTATCCTGGAGGTTGAATTCCTAGCTGTCACTCATTTGCAACAGAACGTTTCACTGTATCTGTTTCCCCCCTGCCAGCTAAGTATCTCTTTCTGAGTGTCCCTCTAACTCTTCCCCCTCAGGGTTCTGGAGGAGCAGGCGTTAAGGACGTATGTCCTGGCTCTATTTCGGCTACCACGGGGCGAACGTCTTCAGGAGGTGGCGCTGTGTTCAGTGTGGACGCCCCATGCCCGCTGTCACACGACAGGAACACTCTTCACCACCGACAGCTACCTATGCTTCGCCAGCCGAGAGGAGGGCCACTGCAGCCTGCTTATCCCTCTCTCAGAGGTACCCATTGTACCATATTGCAGTGCCTCCCTATTTGATTTATAGAAAGGTCTCACACAAAAATCCCTCACTAGTTCCCCTAGCTAAGCTCTTAAGGTTAATCCAGCCTTCCCAGAGGAGAGCCTTTATCAGTGTACTGCAGTGTATTTTGTGCTAGAGGTAGTGTATTTTGGAGCGGTGGTGTATTTTGGCTACATACTATGTTGACCCTGCTTCTCTGCTGGTTAAAGTGTAACGTAGGTGGAATGTGGCTACTGCTGTTTACACAGTGTTGTTGGAAGTGTTAGAGTTTACACCTTTAGCTTTACCATGGTTATCTACATTATATACCAGTCAGTCATACATGAAGCTATATATAAATGTATGTATGGCTCTGCTATACATAAAAGCTATTCATAGTTTATTACTGTGTTATTACTGTTTTACAAGTAAATAGCGCTACAGTTATTTCTTTGGCTGTTCACCTCTGACCCCTGTCTCCTCCTGTTTTATTGTCAGGTGATCTCCATAGAGAAGGCGGAGAGCACCAGCCTGCTGCCGAACCCAGTGATCGTCAGCGTGAGGAGTAAGAAAGCCTTCCAGCTGATCGAGCTGCAGGACAGAGACAGCCTGGTGGACGGCCTGACATCACGCCTCAGAGCCCTCCAGTGGAAACACTCCATGTTCCGCAGCAAGAAATCTCTGGTATGCTACAGCAACACTACTAACTGCTAAATGTCTGTTGTCAATTACACACATCACATCTCATGGTGATGCCCAACAGGCCTAGTCCACAAAGCAGAATTGCTGCATATTAATTGTGTATATTTGACTAATTCTGGTGTTTGGCTGCTCCAGACCTCCTCGTCTCCCTACTACACCTTCTGCTATGACACCATGTACTGTGACGGGGAGGATATCGAGGAGAGAGCACTACGTCAAACAGTGAACACAGAGGCTCTGATGGCATGCTACCATCACTCTCAACCTGACCCCAACAACAGCACGGCTGTGAGTATGGAAACTGGCGCACCATAGGCTGTAGCCCTGATATGAATAGGGCCTCTATTATTATGGTGTTTAGATAGCAGATACCATAATAATGGTGTCTGCAGCCATATCAGGACTACATTGGCCAATGTGTTTTCAGTCTAGGTGTAACAGATGTGAAACGGCTAGCTTAGTTAGCGGTGCTGCTCGCTAAATAGTGTTTCAATCGGTGACGTCACTTGCTCTGTGACCTTGAAGTAGTGGTTCCCCTTGCTCTGCAAGGGCTGCGGCTTTTGTGGAGCAATGGGTAACGATGCTTCATGGGTGACTGTTTTTGATGTGTGCAGAGGGTCCCTGGTTCGCTCCCGGGTATGGATGAGAGGACGGTATAAAGTTATACTGTTACATAGGCTTGATGTTTAGCATTGTGAATTAGGACTGGTTTAAGGTTTCGCTTGGTTTCCAGTTTCTAGTTGAAATAGGGTGATTCTTGGATTCCGGTGGTAAATGCTGTCCCTTGATTTTGGCACCATGTAAAAACACTTTAAAATTACAAAAACATTACAAATAAATGTTCTATTTATTTGACTGTTATTTAATAAGAGCATATGTAAGTCCTTTATACTGCAAAACATTTATTTGTATTCATTGTAAAAAACTACTGGAGGCAAGCAAATTGTCTTGTCCCACTGGTGATATGTACAGAGAGGTATAGTGAAATGTTTTGGGGATTTAGAGATATCTATCTACTATTTTGAATCCTAGACAGTGAACAAAAGTATTTAATATATTGTATAGATCAACAAAAACAAATAAGGCTATTAAAATACCCTATTTTTACCAGTATAATGTGTGTCACTCAGTTTTATGTCATTGGTGTTACCACCTTATTTACTGCTGCTCTTTAAATAATGAAAGAACAGCAGTAAATAACAATAGCTGGGCTATAGACAGGGAGTACCGGTACAGAGTCAATGTGTCAATGTGTGGGGGCACCGGTGTCCAGGTAATATGTACAGTCGTGGCCAAAAGTTTTGAGAATGACACAAATATAAATGTTCAAAGTTTAGATATTAGATCTTTTTGTCAGATGTTACTATGGTATACTGAAGTATAATTACAAGCATTTCATAAGTATCAAAGGATTTTATTTACAATTACACGAAGTTGATGCAAAGAGTCAATATATCCAGTGTTGACCCTTCTTTTTCAAGACCTCTGCAATCCGCCCTGGCATGCTGTCAATTAACTTCTGGGCCACATCCTGACTGATGGCAGCCCATTCTTGCGTAATCAATGCTTGGAGTTTGTCAAAATTTGTGGGGTTTTATTTGTCTACCCGCTTCTTGAGGATTGACCACAAGTTCTCTATGGGATTAAGATCTGGGGAGTTTCCGGGCCATGGACCCAAAATATTAATATTTTGTTCCCCGAGACACTTAGTTATCACTTTTGCCTTATGGCAAGGTGCTCCATCATACTGGAAAAGGCATTGTTTGTCACCAAACTGTTCCTGGATGTTTGGGAGAAGTTGCTCTCGGAGGATGTGTTGGTTAGCTATTTGATTAGCTGTTCAGGAGTCTTATGGCTTGGGGGTAGAAGCTAGTTAGAATTCTCTTGGACCTAGACTTGGCGCTCCGGTACCGCTTGCCGTGCGGTAGCAGAGAGAACAGTCTATGGCTAGAGTGGCTGGAGTCTTTGACAATTTTTAGGGCCTTCCTCTGACCCTGCCTGGTATAGAGGTCCTGGATGGCGGGAAGCTTAGCCCTGGGGATGTACTGGGCCGTATACACTACCCTCTGTAGTGCCTTGCGGTCGGAGGCCGCAGGCAGTTATGCAACCTGTCAGGATGCTCTCGATGCTGCAGCTGTAAAAACTTTCGAGGATCTGAGAACCCATTTTAAATCTTTCCAGTCTCCTGAGGGGGAATAGGTTTTGTTGTGCCCTCTTCACGACTGTCTTGGTGTGCTTGGACCATGTTAGTTTGTTGGTGATGTGGACGCCAAGGAACTTGAAGCTCTGAACTTGCTCCACTACAGCCCCGTCGATTACAATGGGGGCGTGCTCGGTCCTCCTTTTCTTGTAGTCCACAATCATCTGCCTTGTCTTGGTCACGTTGAGGGAGAGGTTGTTGTCCTTGCACCACACGGTCAGGTCTCTGACCTCCTCCCTATAGGCTGTCTCATTGTTGCTAGTGATCAGGCCTACCACTGTTGTCATCAGCAAACTTAATGATGGTGTTGGAGTCGTGCCTGGACATGCAGTCATGAGTGAACAGGCAGTACAGGAGGGGAATGAGCACGCACCCCTGAGGGGCCCCCGTGTTGAGGATCAGCATGGCGGATGTGTTGTTACCTACCCTTACCACCTGGGGGCGGCACGTCAGGAAGTCCAGGATCCAGTTGCAGAGGGAGGTGTTTAGTCCCATGGTCCTTAGCTTATGGTGTTGAACGCTGAGCTATAGTCAATGAATAGCATTCTCACACAGGTGTTCCTTTTGTCCAGGTGTGAAAGAGCAGTGTGGAGTGCAATAGAGATTGCATCATCTGTGGATCTGTTGATGCGGTATGCAAATTGGAGTGGGTCTAGGGTTTCTGGGATAATGGTGTTAATGTGAGCCATGACCAACCTTTCAAAGCATTTCATGGCTACAGACGTGAGTGCTACGGGTCGGTAGTCATTTAGGCAGGTCACCTTAGTGTTCTTGGGCACAGGGACTATGGTGGTCTGCTTGAAACATGTTGGTATTACAGACTCAGACAGGGAGAGGTTGAAAATGTCAGTGAAGACACTTTGTCAGCGCATGCTCGGAGTACACGTCCTGGTAATCTTTCTGGCCCTGCGGCCTTGTGAATGTTGACCTGTTTAAAGGTCTTACTCACATCGGCTAAGGAGAGCGTGATCACACAGTCATCCGGACCAGCTGGTGCTCTCATGCAGGTTTCAGTGTTATTTGCCTCAAAGCGAGCATAGAAGTTATTTAGCTTGTCTGGTAGGCTCATGTCACTGGGCAGCTCTCGGTTGTGCTTCTCTTTGTAGTCTGTAATAGTTTGCAAGCCCTGACACATCCGACGAGCGTCGGAGCTGGTGTAGTACGATTCGATTTAGTCCTGTATTGACACTTTGCCTGTTTGATGGTTCGTCGGAGGGCATAGCGGGATTTCTTATAAGCTTCCGGGTTAGAGTCCCGCTCCTTGGAAGCGGCAGCTCTCCCCTTTAGCTCTGTTTGAATGTTGCCTGTAATCCATGGCTTCTGGTTGGGGTATGTACAGTTGAAGTGGGAGGTTGTACACCTTAGCCAAATACATTTAAATTCAGGTTTTCACAATTCCTGACATGTAATCCTAGTAAAACTTCCCTGTCTTAGGTCGGGACAGCAGGTAGCCTTGTGGTTAGAGCATTGGACTAGTAACTGGAAGGTTGCAAGATCAAATCCCAGAGCTGACAAGGTAAAAAATCTGTTCTCTCTGAACAAAGCAGTTAACCCACTGTTCCTAGAACGTCATTGAAAATAAGAGTTTGTTCTTAACTGACTTGCCTAGTAAAATAAAACAAGTTAGGATCACCACTTATTTTAAGAATGTGAAATGTCAGAATAATTGTAGAGAGAATTATTCACTTCAGCTTTTATTTCTTTCATCACATTCCCAGTGAGTCAGAAATGTACATACACTCAATTACTATTTGGTAGCATTGCCTTTAAATTGTTTAACTTGGGTCAAACATTTCGAGTAGCCTTCCACAAGCTTCCCACAATAAGTTGGGTGAATTTTTGCCCATTCCTCCTGACAGAGTTGGTGTAACTGAGTCAGGTTTGTTGGCCTCCTTGCTCGCACACACTTTTTCAGTTCTGCCCACAAATGTTCTATAGGATTAAGGTCAGGGCTTTGTGATGGCCACTCCAATTCCTTGACTTTGTTGTCCTTAAGCCATTTTGCCACAACTATGGAAGTATGCTTGGGGTCATTGTCCATTTGGAAGACCATTTGTGACCAAGATTTAACTTTCTGACTGGTGTCTTGAGATGTTGCTTCAAAATATCCACGTCATTTTCCAGCCTTATGATGCAATCTATTTTGTGAAGTGCACCAGTCCCTCTTGCAGCGAAGCACACCCACAACATGATGCTGCCACCCCCGTGCGTCATGGTTGGGATGGTGTTCTTCGGCTTGCAAGCCTCCCCCTTTTTCCTCCAAACATAACAATGGTTATTATTGCCAAACAGCTTCATCAGACCAGAGGACATTTCTCCAAAAAGTACGATCTTTGTCCCCATGTGCAGTTACAAACCGTAGTCTGGCTTTTTTATGGCAGTTTTGGAGCCGTGGCTTCTTCCTTCCTTGCCAATAACACAATAAACAAATCAATGACACAGTAGAAAAAATATAGTCTATATACAGTGTGTGCAAAAGGCATGAGGAGGTAGGCAATAATAGGCCATAGGAGTGAATAGTTACAATTTAGCAGATTAACACTGGAGTGATAAATGAGCAGATGATGATGTGCAAGTAGAGATAGTGGTGTGCAAAATATCAGAAAAGTAAATCAAATAAAAACAGTATGGGGATGAGGTAGATAGATTGGGGGGGGGGCTATTTACAGATGGACTATGTACAGCTGCAGCGATCGGTTAGCTGCTCAGATAGTTTATGTTTAAAGTTGGTAAGGGAAATAGAAGTCTCCAACTTCAGCAATTTTTGCAATTCGTTCCAGTCACTGGCAGCAGAGAACGAGAAGGAGAGGCGGCCAAATGAGGTGTTGGCTTTGGGGATGATCAGTGAGATATACCTGCTGGAATGTGTGCTATGGGTGTGTGTTGTTATCGTGACTAGGGAACTGAGATAAGGCGGAGCTTTACCTAGCATAGACTTATAGATAACCTGGAGCCAGTGGTTCTGGCGACGAATATGTACCGAGGGCCAGCCGACTAGAGCATACAGGTCGCAGTGGTGGGTGGTATAAGGTGATTTGTTAACAAAACGAATGGCACTGTGATAGACTGCATCCAGTTTGCTGAGTAGAGTGTTGGAAGCTATTTTGTAGATGACATCGCCGAAGTCGAGGATCGGTAGGATAGTCAGTTTTACTAGGGTAAGTTTGGTGGCGTGAGTGAAGGAGGCTTTGTTGCGAAATAGAAAGCAGATTCTAGATTTTATTTTTGATTGGAGATGTTTAATATGAGTCTGGAAGGAGAGTTTACAGTCTAGCCAGACACCCTAGGTATTTATAGTTTTCCACATATTCTAGGTCGGAACCGTCCAGGGTGGTGATGCGAGTCGGGCGGGCGGGTGCGGGCAGCGAACGGTTGAAAAGCATGCATTTGGTTTTACTAGCTTTTAAGAGCAGTTGGAGGCCACGGAAGGAGTGTTGTATGGCATTGAAGCTAGATTGGAGGTTAGTTAGTACAGTGTCCAAGCAAGGGCCAGAAGTATACAAAATGGTGTCGTCTGCGTAGAGGTGGTTCAGGAAATCGCCCGCAGCAAGAGCGACATCATTGATATATACAGGGAAAAGGAAGGCTTGAACCCTGACTGCCAGAGGTCCGGACAACATGCCCTCCGATTTGACACACTAAACTCTGTCTGCAAAGTAGTTGGTGAACCAGGCGAGGCAGTCATTAGAAAAACCAAGGCTATTGAGTCTGCCGATAAGAATACGGTGATTGACAGAGTCAAAAGCCATGGCCAGGTAGATAAAGACGGCTGCACAGTACTGTCTTTTATCGATGGCGGTTATGATATCGTTTAGTACCTTGAGCGTGGCTGAGGTGCACCCGTGACCGGCTCGGAAGCCGGATTGCACAATGGAGAAGGTACGGTGGGATTCGAAATTATCAGTGATCTGTTTATTAACTTGGCTTTCGAAGACTTTAGATAGGCAGGGCAGGATGGATATAGGTCTGTAACAGTTTGGGTCTAGGGTGTCACCCCTTTGAAGAGGGGGATGACCGCGGCAGCTTTCCAATCTTTAGGGATCTCGGACGATACGAAAGAGAGGTTGAACAGGCTGGTAATAGGGGTTGCAACAATGGCGGCAGATAGTTTTAGAAAGAGAGGGTCCAGGTTGTCTAGCCCAGCTGATTTGTACGGGTCCAGGTTTTGCAGCTCTTTCAGAACATCTGCTGTCTGGATTTGGGTGAAGGGGAAGCTGGGGAGGCTTGGTACGTTCACAAGGTATTTTACTGTTCTGGGATTGATTTGCACTTTTCGCACCAAAGTACGTCCATCTCTAGTAGACAGAGAGCGGTATAACGGCTGCATGGTTCCATCGTGGTTATATTTGCGTACTATTGTTTGTACAGATGAACGTGGTACCTTCAGGCGTTTGGAAATTGCTCCCAAGGATGAATCAGACTTGTGGAGGTCTACAATTTTTTTTCTGAGATTTTTTTTTCCGAGGCCTTGGCTGATTTATTTGGATTTTCCCATGATGTCAAGCAAAGAGGCACTGAGTTTGAAGGTAGGCCTTGAAATACACCCACAGGTACACCTCCAATATACTCAAATAATTTCAATTTGCCTATCAGAAGCTTCTAAAGCGACAGTCAATTTAGTGTATGTAAACTTTTGACCCACTGGAATTGTGATACAGGGAATTATAAGTGAAATAATCTGTCTGTAAACAATTGTTGGAAAAATTACTTGTGTCATTGCACAAATTAGATGTCCTAACCGACTTGCCAAAAATATAGTTTGTTAACAAGAAATTTGTTTTGTGGTTTAAAACAAGTTTTAATGACTCTAAACTAAGTGTATGTACATTTCCGACTTCAACTGTACGTACAGTCACTGTGGGGACGACGTCCTCGATGCACTTATTGATAAAGCCAGTGACTGATGTGGTTTATTCCTAAATGTCATCGGAAGAATCCTGGAACATATTCCAGTCTGTGCTAGCAAAACAATTTTGTAGTTTAGCATCTGTTTCATCTGACCACTTTTTTATAGATCGAGTCACTGGTGCTTCCTGCTTAAATTTTTGCTTGTAAGCAGGAATCAGGAGGATAGAATTATGGTCAGATATGCCAAATGGAGGGCGAGGGAGAGCTTTGTACGTGTTTCTGTGTGTGGAGGAAAGGTGGTCTATAGAATGTTTTTCCCTCTGGTTGCACATATAACATATAACACATATAACACTGCTAAACAGTGTACATGATTGATTTATTTGTTCCAAAGTGTATTGGTGTTAGTCAATTTAAATTAAGGTAAATAACATTGTGAGCAAAATTATGAATCATATCGGTTTAGTAAATTATTTTTAAAGAATTGAGGAACTTTTGTGGCATTAATTTCATAAAATACTAATTTACCTAAATTGTCTCATTGGTGTTACCATGATTCATGATTCACTCCTAATGGTCGCACAAAATTATTTAAAGTCATTAAGCTACCATATTCGTAGATTCAGGATGGGTAGATGTACCCGCATACATAAAAAACTAATGCCAACGTAATTCAAGAACGACACAGCAACTCCTTTGTTGTTGTCATACCAAAAATGTAGTAGAACGAATCAGAAACAGACTGGAAACCAGGGTATGCTAAATGTGATAAAGTGGCAGGTCTGGGATCAAGTTGTGACTCTGTACATCTCTTTTATTATTTACACATATTGATCCCTGTTCTCCCCTGGCTGGCATCATGGGTAACTTGACCTCCTAATACAGGCCACGGCTATTGCGGTTAATAGTGCTAAGAATGTGCTTACAGTACTATATTCAATTTGCTGAAGGTTATGTGTGTGTCCTGTAGACCATGGAGCAGGTGAAAGAGCGTCTATGGGAGGACCACTTCCCGGAGTACGGTCGAGGCGTCCACATGTTCCGCACAGAGAAGATCCAGAAGCTGGTTGCCATGGGGATACCAGAGTCGCTACGGGGAGAGCTATGGATGACCTTCTCTGGTGAGGGACGGAGGAGTCTGAGGTTATTGGTTACTATATCAACAGGCCACATACACTACATGACTAAAAGTATTAGGACACTTGCTCGTTGAACATCTCATTCCAAAATCATGGGCATTAATAAGTTGGTCCACCCCTTTGCTGCTATAACAGCCTCCATTATTCTGGGAAGGCTTTCCACTAGATATTGTAACATTGCTGCGGAGACTTGCTTCCATTCAGCCATAAGCATTAGTGAGGTCGGGCACTGATGTTGGGTGATTAGGCCTGGCTGGCAGTCGGCATTCCAATTCATCCCAAAGGTGTTAAATGGGGTTGAAGTCAGGGCTCTGTGCAGGCAAGTCAAGTTCTTCAACACCGATCTTGACAAGCCATTTCTGTATGGACCTTGCTTTGTGCTTGAGGGCATTGTCATGCTGAAAAAGGAAAGGGCCTTCACCAAACTGTTGCTACAAATCTGTATTCACAGAATTGTCTAGAATGTCATTGTATGCTGTAACGTTAAGATTTCTCTTCACTGGAACTAAGGGGCCATGAAAAGCAGCCCTATTATTCCTCCTCCACCAAACTTTACAGTTGGCAATATGCATTCGGTTCGGTAGTGTCATCCTGGCATTCGCCAAACCCAGATTCGTCCATCGGACTGCCAGACGGTGAAGCGCGATTCATCACTCCAGAGAACGCGTTTCCACTGCTCCAGAGTCCATAGGCGGCAAGCTTTACACCACTCCAGCCAACGCTTGGCATTGTGCATGATGTTCTTAGGCATGTGTGCGGCTGCTCGGCTGCTCGGCCATGGAAACCCTTTTCATGAAGCTCCCGACGAACAGTTCTTATGCTGACGTTGCTTCCAGGAGGGAGAGAGAGAGAGTGCTGTTCTGTTCTACTGCCTACTTTCCGTTCCTTTCCTGTGTACTGTACCATACCTAGCAATTCTAGTATGTGCCATTTTATCTTAAAGTTTGTGGAGTGGCTTTTACCAGGCAAGCAGTTCCCTTTTTTAGAACATTGTAGAGTCCATTCTCTGGGACCCTACTTTGCCATAACTGTTAGCATCAAATTGAATGTAATATGGAATCCAGAGCAGCAGGATTTAGTGGGCATACAAATAACTTGTGACCACATCTCCAATGGAAACAAGCAATTAGGCCTGTGAGCACTCTGCACACACTGCACCAGAAACAGACAGGCAACCGATTGTGGCTTCACCACTCACTGGGATAGAACTGAACAGACTGTTTTATTTGGCCCCATATCAAACTATCCTAGGTCCATGTTTACTCCCTCTCAATGATCTGAAAGCATCCTTTCACATCCTAGAGGGGGAGTCAACAAAGGGAAAGAGCTAGTTTAAAAAAAAACAAGCCTTGTCCCAAAGTCATCTCGGTTAACCCAGAACTAAAGTCTTGCGTAATCCCAAAGTAATCCCTACCTTTTTGGTGTTTGCAGATCTGAAAGAACCGGAAAGGTGATTTATCCATTCCTTTTAGATGGAAAGGAAAGGGAAAGGGGATGTTGTTTGACCAGGCCTTCATATATGTAGTTATATGCTGTTGCTGTGTAACACTGATACCTTTCCCCCTGGAAACGCAGATGCTTCATCAGAGTTGGCATCCCACCCAGGCTACTACTCGGGGCTGGTGACAGAGTCTATGGGGCAAAGCAGTCTGGCCACGGAGGAGATCGAGAGAGACCTGCACCGCTCTCTGCCAGACCACCCTGCCTTCCAGAACGTCAAAGGCATTGCCGCGTTGCGCCGTGTCCTCACCGCATATGCCCACCGCAACCCCAAGATTGGCTACTGCCAGGTAAGGTACCCACCACCATACAGTATGTCACAGTGTGTGCACATGTGTACAGTCAACTGTATAGTGTGTCCAGTGTCCATAACCATACAGTTACAGACAATATAACTGACTGTCTGCCTGTCTGTCTTTTTAGTCGATGAATATCCTGGCATCTGTGCTGCTGCTGTACACTAAAGAGGAGGAGGCCTTCTCACTGCTAGTGGCTGTGTGTGAGAGAATGCTACCTGACTACTTCAACCGCAGAGTCATAGGTGAGATGTCAAACTGACCTGTATAGGTTTACCACTGCTACTGCTACTACAGTACTTTTACTACAGCGATGGTTTGTTTACTTCAGCTAGTATTGTACATTAGAGAAGTACTATCAAAGACACAGCAGAGAGACTATTAGTACACATGCATTTTCCTGTAGAGCTGTTCTGGTGTTTAGGTGATTTGAATATGGTTTCCTTGTGGCATGTTTATTCTGTTAGGGCTGTTTTTCTGCCCCGACTGCCATTTGAGCCAACAATATCCAAAGGCTTTCTTTAGCCATGTGAAGCGTGTGCTGAAACACAAGCTAATTTCCTCTGCTTTGTGTTGCTATTTATTTATGGCGCATATGAAATGCGTTCAAAGTCATTTCCTCTTCCTTTAACTGTTCTGTCTGAATGAGTGTCTGGCCTGTTCTGCTTTGAAAGGACAGTTGTTTACTTATTCTCCTTAGAAAATAGATTGTTAATCTCCAGGCAACTTCCTGGCTCAAATAGTCTTTAAAATATAACTTATCTGGGATATTTCACAGTGAGTATACATCATGAGTATGCACCCATAGTATTTCCATGAGAAAAAAAACATTTCCTTCGATGGGATAAAAAAATATGTTTTATTTTATGCTTCTATGTGTGTGTTTATCTAGAATATTGTAGATTTCCACTTGTGTTTGAGTTTGCAGGTGCTCAGGTGGACCAGTCAGTGTTTGAAGAGCTGATCCGGGATCGTCTTCCCGAGCTGGCCGAGCACATTCCCGACCTCTCCCCCCTCTCTTCCATCTCCCTGTCCTGGTTTCTCACCCTCTTCCTCAGCGTGCTTCCCTTCCGCAGCGCTGTCTGTGTGGTAGACTGCTTCTTCTTTCACGGCATCAAAGCCATCTTCCAGCTGGGGCTAGCTGTGCTGGATGCTAATGCTACGGCACTGTGTGCTAGTGCAGATGACAGCCAGGCACTCATGATCCTCACTGGGTAATGCTTGACGGAAACAAAAGCCTGCACACACAGGCACTCTGTAGACAAGATTGGCCAACCCTGATGTGTGGGATGTTAATAGTTAATCATGCCTTTTATTTTTACTCTTGGCTCTGTCTACAGTTTTCTGGACCAGGTGAAGTACGATGAGGATCCATCTCCCCCTACCCCTACCCCTCACCCTCTCTCGTCTCAGAGTGGGGAAGAGGAGGGCAGACCGCCTGTTAAACAACACACCCTGATCACTGACCTCATCGCTGACTCCTATGAGGTAAGACAGCACTGCAATACTCCCTCCACACCACCAGAGGGTTGTAGTGACAGTGTGGAGCTGATCTTTGTTCTCGTTGTGTGTTCTGTCTTGTCAGAAATTTGGAGACCTGACGGTGAGACAAATAGAGAAGTTGCGATGCAGACACCGGATCCAGGTTCTCCAAGCACACGAGGACACCACCAAGGAGAATGCGGTGGTTCTCTCATTTCACATAAACAGTCACAAACCTTATGCTTTTCCTCTCCAAACTTCTCTGACCTTGCCCCTCCCTCTCTGTGTATTTAGCTCAGGGTGGTGACCCCAGATGTCTCTCTCTCCCCTGAAAACCTGGCTGATGTCTACGACCTCTTCAAGGTACTTCAGTTCAATTCAATACACCTTCATTTATCTCCCCAGGACCACTAAGAAAGGCATTGCCAGAACACAATAATAACATCCTCTGCTTATAGTCCAACTGTACAACAACACTTCTGTTTCTGTTTGTCTTATAGACAGAGCACTTCATCAACCTGTACTGGGGCGATGGGGGCACCACATTGGCCCTCCAGCACCATGACCCAGGCCGGCCCTATGTAGAGCAGTACAGAGTGGACCGGGTCCAGTTTAAGAGCCTGTACATGCTGCTGGTTCCCTGGCTTTGTGGCTTTCATACTGACACCGTTGCCCACCGGACCTTCACGCTACTGGACCAGGACAGAGACTCACTCATCACCTTCAGAGAGTTCGCTGGGTGGCTGGGTATGTGAGCGAGTGTTTGTGTGTGAAAGAGAAAGAGAAAGAGAGGGAGGGTGTTTGTCTAAAGGGAGGGAGAGTAAGTGAGTGCTTGAAGAGAGACTGTGTGTAATATGAGTTTGTGTGCGTGACTGTACCTGCGAGTATATACAAAAACCAAGAAAACAAACACCAGGCTATCTCACATTCAAATTCCCTTGTAAGGCATATAAGTCATGAACATTGGAAACCTGCCCACTATGCTTTTATGGGCATCTGGAATTCAGCCCACAAAGCTTTTATGGGAATCAATATCCAGCCAAGGCTTTTAGGAGTAGATGTTGTGTACAGTACAGTGAGAACCACTGAAGTTGAGGAAGATCAAGATGATGTAAATTCACCTCTTAAACTCACACATCTGAAGGGCTCCCTCTGTGGCCCTCTATCATTCAGAATAAACACTAACCTAGAATTTACTGACAGTATAAGCACTAACCTTTCATTTATTGACACACATTGTGATTTAAGGCCAATGACATTTCTGTGTGTTTGTCTCTCCGTTTCAGATACACTATACTTTGAGGAACTGAATGAAAAGGTCAGACTACTGTATCGTTTGCACATACCTCCAGGTGGGTCACATATCCTTCCTGTGGTGTTGTGCTTCTCTTTCATGTACTTTAGTTGGACATGCTATTATCTTTAAATATCATGTGCACTTTATGATAACTGCTGATGTAAAAAGGACCTTATAAAATATATTTGATTGATGAATTAACTAGAGATGAACATTCTTCATAATGGGACTGTTTCCTGTAGCTCTGACTGAGAGTGAGGATGACCCATCTCCACTGAAGAGCCCTCAGCTGTCCACTACCAGACCACTCCATGTAGAGCTGCCCAATGGTAAGTATTCACACACTGTTCCAGATTCACATTTACAGCGCAGGTCTGTTTAGATTATCACGTTGATTGTAGCTCCTGATGTGTGTGTTCATGTTGAAGGGGAGATGAGAGACTTTCAGGAACAGTTGAAACAGATGTTGAAAGACCTGGCTAAAGAGAAGGAGAAGGATGTGGAGCAACCTGTACCTCCAATGAACCAGGTACATACAATAAAACATTTAATTCAATCAGGGATCTATTAAACAAAGAGTCATTGAAAGGTACCAAGTAAGTCACAATAACCTTGTATTATTGTTTTCTACAGAGGGAGTTCATCCAGTTCTGTAAGACCCTCTACAGCATGTTCCATGGCAACCCAGACGAGAATGAGCTCTTTCAGGCCATCGCTACAGTGACCAGCCTGGTGCTGCAGATCGGCGAGGTCGGGCACCGCAGCCGCTGTTCAGGGTCAGAGGTCAGCAGCGAGGGTGGGGACGAGGTAGAGGACGATCACAGGGAGGGGAGTCAAGAAGACCATCCTGTCTTCAGCACTGAAGAAGAAGAAGAAGAAGGAGAGAGAAAGGAGGGGACCAGCAAGAGTTCAGGGTCTGAGAGTCAGAGCGAGTGGGCGGTCAGCTACGCTCAGATCCTGGCTTCTCTCCTCACAGAACAGCAGCTAGTCAACTTCTTTGAGAAACCAATGGACCTGTCAGCAAAGGTGGCTGAGGCAAAAGTGAAACAGTACCATGAAAGGGCTGGTCTGCTTATGCTCCAGCAAGGGACCAGCTGAATTCAACATGACCAACAGAACCTTGATGTGAGAACCACAGTGTGACCCAATACTGGGCTTCCAATCTAGTTTCTTATCTAGCTGTCCAGGCACCTTTGTCCCCAATAAGTGTTGTCTGTGTCCTCCGTCTTAAAAGGATGAGTGGGTACCAAGAGTCCGTATGTGCCTATATTGAGTCGTTGGTCGAGCACAAAGGAGAAGTAATGTAGATGTGTAGGTCTTCCTCTCCTGATTTAGCCGTGAAGAAAGGTGGCCTTGTCTTTTGGGATCAACAACTGTCTGAAAGCAGGTTAACCAAAACCAAGACATGCATGATAATCAAGAGACTACATGATGCATCAGTCATAATCATATATACTACTGTGAGAACGTCACACACCATGCACTACACATAGCACCATGAAAAGGGTTATTTTTCGTTGCTCAGTATTTATACACACGTTTTCATTCTGCTTCATCCGGTCTATGAAATGGGAACAAACTCAAATGTGCCCAGTTTTAGTGACATATTACTTGACTTAACATTGGCTGCCTGGTTGGTGACACACTTGTTTGCCATATTGTCCAATCAAGTAGAGCAGACAAGTTTTCTTTTCTGCCCAAATATGTTATGCGTGTACGCCTGCAGGGTATCATTTTGGCAAGCTTTTTCATTTTCCTTTTTTTATATGTAGCCCAAGGAGTCAAGAACTATTAACTGCCAAATGTTTGTCATACAATAATGGACATTGGAATCTTGCTTTTATGTGCGACACATTAAAAATGTGCACCTATATATTTTGTCAAATCACATTCGTCACGGTTTACAGCAAGTATAAAAGGTGCAGTGAAATACTTGTGCTAGCTCCTCAACAATGCGGTACATTAATCAATAGTGTTTATCCTGTATTGATTGAATTATTTTGTTCTTTAAGAAGTCTTATTTTAGGTGTTCTAAAACTGTTTGAGCCTTATTATTCTACCAAGCATATTTCTTCATTCAAGCCTTAAGTCTAAGTGACCGGTATTATGTTATAGACTAAAGTCCTACACACTTTCTTAAAATCAGTTGATACTAAACAAACGGAACTGCTGTGCCTCAGATTTAGTTGAATAAGTCTTCTATATAGAGAACTTGATTTTTCCATTTCAAATCAGTAGTGGTGTTAAATTGAGGTTTTGGTTATTCCAGAACCAGTCTGATGCCTTCTAATTGCCTACAGATGCACCTTGATGTTATTCATAGTGCACACTCACAAGTTCACTTGATGTGCATTATCACAAATCAGGCCATTTATCACTTCTTTAACGTGTCTGCTGCAAAATATCGGACATGGTTTCTTTGTAAATCATTAAAAACAATGTTGCATCCTTGTCTTATTCAATGTATTGCATAGACCAGTGGTTCCCAAACGTTTTATAGTCCTTTATCCCTTCAAACATTCACTGAGGTAAAGTTGCTTTTATATTCACACATTCGGCCATTCAACAGACTAGGTATGATTTATTCTATAAATGTCTAGCATACTTTTACAACATTTGTTTTGAGGAAAGATTCCAGTTTTGATTTTAGAGAAAAACATATCTATAAAATGCCATTTAAAGCTATATAAATCAATAACGTTTTCCACTGATTATGACGGAATCATCAAACTAGGTATGATTTATTCTATAAATGTCTAGCATACTTTTACAACCTTTCTTTTGAGGAAAGATTCCAGTTTGGATTTTATAGAAATACATAAAATGTCATTTAAAGCAGTATAAATCAATAACTAATTAAATAACACAAATTTATTGTTAACAAACTATAGTTTTGGCAAGTCGGTTAGGACATCTACTTTGTGCATGACACAAGTAAGTTTTCCAACAATTGTTTACAGATTATTTCACTTATTCACTGTATCACAATTCCAGTGGGTCAGAAGTTTACATACACTAAGTTGACTGTGCCTTTAAACAGCTTGGAAAATTCCAGAAAATGATCTCATGGCTTTTGAAGCTTCTGATAGGCTAATTGACATCATTTGAGTCAATTGGAGGTGTACCTGTGGATGTATTTCAAGGCCTACCTTCAAACTCAATGCCTCTTTGCTTGACATCATGGGAAAATAAATACCAAAAAAATCAGCCAAGACCCCCCAAAAAAATTGTAGACCTACAAAAGTCTGGTTCATCCTCGGGAGCAATTTCCAAACGCCTTAAGGTACCACATTCATCTATACAAACAATAGTACGCAAGTATAAACACCGTGAGACCACGCAGCTGTCATACTGCTCAGGAAGGAGACTCGTTCTGTCGCCTAAAGATGAACGTACTTTGGTATGAAAAGTGCAAATCAATCCCAGAACAGCAGCAAAGGCCCTTGTGAAGATGCTGGAGGAAACAGGTACAAAAGTATTATATCCACAGTAAAACGAGTCCTATATCGACATCACCTGAAAGGCCGCTCAGCAAGGAAGAAGCCACTGCTCAAAAACTGCTATAAAAAGCTAGACTACAGTTTGCAACTGCACACGGGGACAAAATATCATACTTTTTGGAGAAATGTCCTCTGGTCTGATGAAACAAAAATAGAACTGTTTGGCCATAATGACCATCATTATGGTTGGAGGAAAAGGGGGGATGTTTGCAAGCCGAAGAACACCATCCCAACTGTGAAGCATGGGGTGGCAGCATCATGTTGTGGGGGTGCTTTACTGCAGGAGGGACTGGTGCACTTCACAAAATAGATGGCTTCATGAGGATGGAAAATTATGTGGATATATTGAAGCAACATCTCAAGACATGAGTCGGGAAGTTAAAGCTTGGTCGCAAATGAGTCTTCCAAATTGACAATGACCCAAAGTTTAGAGGTCGACCGATTAATCGGAATGGCCGATTTAATTAGGGCCGATTTCAAGTTTTCATAACAATCGGAAATCAGTATGTTTATTTTTTACACCTTATTTAACTAGGCAAGTCAGTTAAGCACACATTACTTTCAATGACGGCCTAGGAACGGTGGGTTAACTGCCTCGTTCAGGGGCAGAAAGACAGATTTTCACCTTGTCAGCTCGGGGGATCCTATCTTGCATCCTTACAGTTAACTAGTCCAAAGCAATAACAACCTGCCTCTCTCTCGATGCACTCCACAAGGAGACTGCCTGTTAAAACAAATGCAGTAAGCCAAGGTAAGTTGCTAGCTAGCATTAAACTTATCTTATAAAAAACAATCATAATCACTAGTTAACTACACATGGTTGATGATATTATCTAGCGTGTCCTGTGTTGCATATAATCTGACTGAGCATACAAGCATCTAAGTATCTAACTGAGTGGTGGTAGGCAGAAGCAGGCGTGTAAACATTCATTCAAACAGCACTTTCGTGAGTTTTGCCAGCAGCTCTTCGTTGTGCCTCAAGCATTGCAGTTTATAACTTCAAACATATCAACTCCCAAGATGAGGCTGGTGTGACCGAAGTGAAATGGCTGGCTAGTTCATGCGCTCTAATAGCGTTTCAAACGTCACTGCTCTGAGCCTTGGAGTGGTTGTTCCCCTTGCTCTCCATGGGTAACACTGCTTCGATGTGGTGGCTGTTGTGTTGCTTGTTCGAGCCCAGGGAGGTGCGAGGAGAGGGACGGAGGATACTGTTACACTGGCAATACTAAAGTGCCTATAAGAACATCCAATAGTCAAAGGTTAATGAAATACAAATGGTATAGAGGGAAACGGTCCTATAATTCCTATAACTACAACCTAAAACTTCTTACCTGGGAATATTGAAGACTCATGTTAAAAGGAACCACCAGCTTTCCTATGTTCTCATGTTCTGAGCAAGGAACTGAAACGTTAGCTTTCTTACATAGCACATATTGCACTTTTACGTTCTTCTCCAACACTGTTTTTGCATTATTTAAACCAAATTGAACATGTTTCATTATCTACATGAGGCTAAATTGATTTATTATATTAAGTTAAAATAAGTGTTCATTCAGTATTGTTGCAATTGTCATTGTTACAAATACATTTTTTATTTAAAATCAGCCGATTAATCGGTATCGGCTTTTGTCCTCCAAAAAAAAAAAAATCACAATCGGTCGACCTCTACCCAAGTTGTGGCAAAATGGCTTAAGAACAACAAAGTCAAGGTATTGGAGTGGCCATCACAAAGCTCTGACCTCAATCCTATAGAAAATGTGTGGGCAGAACTGAAAAAGTGTGTGCGAGCAGGGAGGCCTACACACCTGACTCAGTTACACTAGCTCTGTCAGGAGGAATGGGCCAAAATTCACCCAACTTATTGCGGGAAGCTTGCGGAAGGCTACCCGAAACGTTTGACCCAAGTTAAACAATTTAAAGGCAATGCTACCAAATACTAATTGAGTTTATGCAAACTTCTGAACCACTGGGAATGTAATGAAAGAAATACAAGCTGAAATAAATCACTCTACTATTATTCTGACATTTCACATTCTTAAAATAAAGTGATCATAACTGACCTAAAACAGGGTATTTTTTACTAGGATTAAATGTCAGGAATTGTGAAAATTAATTTAAATGTATTTGGCTAAAACTTCCGACTTCAACTGTGTGTGTGTGTGTGTATGTGTGTATATATATATATATATATATATATACATATGTTTTTATTTATTTATGTTAAATCGCATTTTTATTTGGCGTACCCCCATACGCCAGTTTGGGAATACCTGGCATAGACTGATTCACCAAGGAGATTTGAAGACCCTCAAAAGCACATGCAATGCAGGTGTCCCATAGGGCAGCGCACAATTGGCCCAGCATCGTCCGGGTTAGGGTTTGGTCGGGGAAGGCAGTCATTGAAAATAAGAATTTGTTCTTAACTGACATGCCTAGTTAAATAAAAAAGGTAAAAAAATATATAAAACATGCTTTTATATCCTTACACTAATCAGACACTTGCTCTAGATTAAAATATATATATATAATTTAATGCAATTGCTCCACCAATAATCCAAAGTAGTGGGTGCATAAACTCAGATTGAAAATAATATCCAATACTGTAGTTTCTTATACATTTATTTCAACACCAGTGAATAATTAGTTCTCATCCACATTGACCGTCTGCAGACCTGTAGAGAAAAGAAAACAATCAGAATCAGTGACATCTTCAACAGGCAATTGAGGAACAGCACAGGACTAGCTCTGAGCTTGGGTTGGAGCATTTACAGGTCCTCCACTTTGTATTACCATTTGCATGCAGCTGATCTGAAAATAAGCCTGCCACAATTTGTTCATTAAGGTCATCCACGGGGGTATTTTGCACCCAGTGGGTGACATACAAGTATTGCTCATTTCATATACGCCAGATCACCAACCTCAGGAATGCAAGTACACTTGTGGATACTATTCAGCAGTGAGCACAGCACACAGCCAAGCAAATGTTGGACTTACCTTTGTATGTTGTGACAGGAACGTATGTGACGAGGGTGTACAGTTTGTTGGGAGAGTCCTCGTCTTCATTGCGTTTCCTTGACAGGCGCACGCGCATACGGTATGGGACATTCCTGAAATAACATACAAAATATCAGTTAACATGGAGAAATGTGCTCAGTTTTAGTGCATGGCATTGTGGAAAACTTTACACGCCTCAACTTGTATTAATTGCACCAACTCTACACCCATCGCCAAGCATAACAGGATATTACTTCGCTCTGAAGCCAGCACTGACGCTGGCTCGGTCAAAGTGGATATCCGCCCGGGCTAACTAGCCTCTACTCCTTGATATCAGAACAACACTGTATGAAGCAGATAGGACAGGGGCGAGTGTGTTTTTTTCTACTGAGAGAGGGATGGGGGGAAGAGGGAAAAATAGAGATGAAATAGAGACTGGGAGAGAATCTGATTTTCAACTTTCAATTCAATTAGGCGTAATGGACATACAATGTGCATCACTGAAATCAACTATCAATTGTCATTAGCACAAATTTATCCCCAACATTCATGGAAAATGAATGCGAGGCCCATGAACTAGTTTCACTATGGCAGCCATTTTGGCCAGTGCAGTCCATTGCAGAGGAAGCACTGAATTTGACAAGGCTGCACAGGAAATGTGGAATTCAATATAGTCCAGTTCATACTACGATTAAGTGCATATCATCCCAAAACTTATTTCACTTAAAGCATTAACCTGTAGTATACTGTACCCTCAACTCAGTGTCACTCAGATTTGCACGGATGACAGTTTCAAGTATCAGTTTTGAAATATATCAGTCAATCAAGATAAGCTCATAACCTTTTCTGTACCAGTGACCAGCAGGCTACGGCCTCTGTCGCAAGAAACACAAGCGTTTGCTTACCTCACACCCTTGGTCCATACAGCCTTGTTCAGGCGAGTGTCGATGCGTACATCAGGGGTTCCCATCTCCTTCATGGCGAACTTGCGGATCTCCTTGAGAGCACGAGGTGCCCTCCTCTTGAAGGACCTGACAGGATAGAGCAAGAAGCAACGTTAATTACATGCACAGGATTATCAGAGGTTGATAAAATCACATTTGTCAGAGCAAGCCATGTCTGTTTTTCTAAGCAATATAACAACGGAAGCCCTTGTGAAAAGGACCCTTATTGCAGTTCCAAAATAAGCATCCAGCAATGGACAACACTACACAGCACCAGCTGCTTATCCACCTATGACGACCTTAGAAAGAAAAATAGTCACAACGTAGCCTAAGCCCAGTCACACTGGCACCTCACATTCTTTCCCATAAGCAACAGCACACTTCCAACATTCAGCATGTACAAAATCGAAAGTGTCAACTGCCTCTGATAATTTTACCTCCACCATTCCCTTTAATCCACTTCAGTGGGATAGCCCACCAAATTACCTTAGACCAGCCATCAAAGTAACAAAGAGCATAGGGGCGGCAGGGTAGAGCGTTGGACTAGTAACCGCAAGGTTGCAAGGTCAAACCCCCGAGCTGACAGGGTACAAATCTGTCGTTCTGCCCCTGAACAGGCAGTTAACCCACTGTTCCTAGGCAGTCATTGAAAATAAAAATTTGTTCTTAACGGACTTGCCTAGTTAAATAAAGGTTAAAAAAAAAGAAAATAAACAGAATTCTTCCTTCAAAGGAAAGGGCTGATTTCAAGGTTTTACTGCTAACCTACAAAGCATTACATGGGCTTCTGATTTGGTCCTGCCGTACATACCTACACGTATGCTACGGTCACAAGACGCAGGCCTCCTAATTGTCCCTAGAATTTCTAAGCAAACAGCTGGAGGCAGGGCTTTCTCCTATAGAGCTCCATTTTTATGGAATGGTCTGCCTACCCATGTGAGAGATGCAGACTAGGTCTCAACCTTTATGTCTTTACTGAAGACTCATCTCTTCAGTGGGTCATATGATTGAGTGTAGTCTGGCCCAGGAGTGTGAAGGTGAACGGAAAGGCTCTGGAGCAACGAACCGCCCTTGCTGTCTCTGCTTGGCTGGTTCCCCTCTCTCCACTGGGATTCTCTGCCTCTAACCCTATTACAAGGGCTGAGTCAATGGCTTACTGGTGCTCTTCCATGCCGTCCCTAGGAGAGGTGCCTCACTGGAGTGGGTTCAGTCACTGACGTGATCTTCCTGTCTGGGCTGCCCCCCTGGGTTGTGCCATGGCGGAGATCTTTGCGGGCTATACTCGGCCTTGTCTCAGGATGGTAAGTTGGTGGTTGAAGATATCCCTCTAGTGGTGGTGGCTGTGCTTTGGCGAAGTGGGTGGGGTTATATCCTTCCTGTTTGGCCCTGTCCAAGGGTATCATCGGATGGGGCCACAGTGTCTCCTGACCCCTCCTGCATCAGCCTCCAGTATTTATGCTGCAGTAGTTTATGTGTCGGGGGGCTAGGGTCAGTTTGTTATATCTGGAGTACTCCTCCTGTCTTATCTAGTGTCCTGTGTGAATTTAAGTATGCTCTCTCTAATTCTCTCTTTCTGAGGACCTGAGCCCTAGGATCATGCCTCAGGACTACCTGGCATGATGACTCCTTGCTGTCCCCAGACCACCTGGCCGTGTGCTGCTGCTCCAGTTTCAACTGTTCTGCCTGCCTGTTCACCGGACGTGCTACCTGTCCCACAACTGCTGTTTTCAACTCTCTAGAGAGCAGGAGCGGTAGAGATAATCTTAATGATCAGCTATGAAAAGCCAACTGACATTTACTCCTGAGGTGCTGACTTGCTGCACCCGACAATTACTGTGATTATTATTATTTGACCATGCTGGTAATTTATGAACATCTTGGCCATGTTCTGTTATAATCTCCACCCAGCACAGCCAGAAGAGGACTGGCCACCCCTCAGCCTGATTCCCCTCTAGGTTTCTTCCTAGGTTTTGGCCTTTCTAGGGAGTTTTTCCCAGCCACTGTGCTTCTACACCTGCATTGCTTGCTGTTTGGGGTTTTAGGCTGGGTTTCTGTACAGCACTGAGATATCAGCTGATGTAAGAAGGGCTATATAAATCCATTTGATTTGAAACAGTGTGTAGATCGCACACATCCATAACTCTATAGCAGCAAACTCAGTGCCATGCCCCCAGACAGTGTACTCACACGCCATGTATGCGCTTGTGGATGTTGACGGTGTACTCCCTGGTCACAACCTCGTTGATGGCAGAACGCCCCTTCTTTTTCTCACCGCCCTTCTTGTTTGGCGCCATCTAAGAAAAGACATCACATAAAACATTGACTAACCTTTAGCTCATAACCAGAGACAAGACATGCAATCCTCAAGTGTCCACTGTTTATTCAGTTAAAAGGAGAGTGGCCCCCTACAAAGTCAGCACTGAGCTTAAAATGGAACTGACAACATTTTAGCAACATTAAATCTGTTCATATAGACCATTGTAAATAAATAAATAAAATTGTAAAAACTGTCTAGTCCAGGGCCAGAGTCTACGCAGAGTGGTTCACCATGGACAACCAGAGATACAGTAGGCATTTTGTACATCATTCACGTTGAACTAGACTGTGTGTTTACCAGCCGTTACAACAGTGTGACTTTAAGTCATTAGAACGCACTCGCCAAAAAATACACCTGAATGGAGTTCTGCAAATATGTCCTCTTACATATGGGAACTTTAGTCTTATTTATCAAACAACCCTGAAAAGGTATGCTCCCTCCCTCAGTTCTGCACATCAACAACTAATGCTAGCCAGAGCCAGATGAGCTAAAAACCCAACAACCGAACATTAGACAAAACCTCTCAAACTTTAAACTAGTTGGCCCTAAAAATTGCACTGATACACTACATCCTGACAACCTAACTGACTTGCCTAGTTAAATAAAGGTAAAATAAATAAATCATTCTGCAGCTTGCCTACAAACAAGCACCCAAGTTAAATTCATCAAGTTGGCTTGCTAGCTACTTCCAGGCACAAATTAAATTTGAGAACACCGCACTGACCATCTTACTCGCCCTAGCAGAGCTGGTTAGCTAGTCTGTTTACATGTTATCCAGAGCATTCATGACTAACTATAAAAATGTTTTGCCTACGTTTACCGACACCAGTCATATTCAGCCGGTGTTGTGCCTTCAGTAAATTCATCAGTTATTCTACGCTCTGGTAGACTGGACACATTACATTTTTAACAATGCTTTTTTATATATGAAAAAACCTAGTTCATTGCATCCGCTCTGGAATCCAGTTTCATAATATGACCATATTTCCCAGCTGCTTGCCGTCATTTAAAAGTAATCACGAAAAAGCAGGCCTAATTTTACTTCTATTGAGCACCGTGGCACCAACTTGCCTTCCGAATGTTCTATTCCCAGCTTATTTTGTCTATGAGACCTGCTCACGTCATTTATAGTTAAAGTGTAAACAAAAAATTACTCATGAAACCTGGGGTGGCAGGTAGCTTAGAGCGTTGGGCCAGTAACCGAAAGGTTGCCAGATCGAATCCCCGAACCGACGAAGTAGAAATCTGTCTTTCGGCCCCTGAACAAGGCAGTTAACTAGGCACTGTTCCGAGGCCGTCATTGTAAATAAGAAATTGTTCTTAACTGACCCGCCTAGTTAAAATAATACATTTTTATTTATTTAACAATTCTTGAGGTCGTCCCATTGATTCCTATAGGGGAAATATAGACATGTCTGTCTATTTCACCAAATATCTCACAATGTGTATATTTAGATTTTTTCAAGTCGGGCACCATTTTAAATCAGGAGAATCTCTTTGTAATTATGTAAGTCTGGGTAGCGAGCTCGTTTGTCATCGAGCACTAAACCAGAAATAATCAGAAGTTCTCATTTTTTCTTTACTTTCTCATTACACGCACAATCGAGGTGTGGATGTTCACTTTCTACACGAGTAGTTTTTCCCCCCCAGTTTCGTCAGAGGAACAGATTGTGGTAAAAGTAAAAAAGTTATATATTTTTTGTTCCAAATGAAATTCTAAGCATCACTCCAGCCAAAACAGGCTCTGCTAACGTTCGATTCCATTCATTTGCCATGGGCTAGCGCTCCAGTTTAGCCAACGCTCTTTTCAGCCTTGGGTGAACGTTTACTCGTTCTATTGTCCAGCCTAGCTCTGGCACACTCGGAGGAGAGTGATCTGAAATCAGAGTAATTAGCCAGAGTGAATTTGTGAACGCAAGAGCTATGCAAACCGTACAACAGTCGTTCACGTTCTTGCTAGATAACCAAATTACACCTGCCACTGAAAAATGAGGGAAAAAGTCAGTCACGCACCTACTCCTCCAATGACATGACATCCTCCTAGCAGCTCGCGAATGATACTCTAGCCCAATCAAATGACTACCCATACTATTTGCACCCCCCCACGCTGCTGCTACTATTGTGTTATTTATGCATAGCCACTTTAATAACTCTACCTACATGTACATATTACCTCAATACCGGTATTTACTGCTGCTCTTTAATTATTTGTTACTAATCTTGTCTCATTTGAGGTATTTTCTTCAAACTACATTGTTGGTTAAGGGCTTGTTAAGTAAGCATTTCACTGTAAGGTCTTCACCGGTTGTATTCAGCGCATGTGACAAATACAAATTCATTTGGCAGATGTGATTATTGCCCTGCTAGTTTGATTGGATTGACAATTACAGCCTTAGTTACATTCGTTCATTTTGGTCCAAAATAAGAGTAATTGAAACTGAAACAGTGCATCCCGAATGGAAGCAGCAAACAATTTACCAGGCCATCTGTGATTTACAACCCGATATTTCTTTGATCCACCAATAAATGTATTGGCGAATTATATTAATCATGAGTTTAACTGCGTAAGTATATTAAACAAACAATGCCTTCGTGTACGTGACGTCATGAAATGTTAAGTCAAATATAATCTATTTTTAAAACCTCTTATAAAGTTGGTTTTGTAACAAACTGTTAATTTGATAGTTGAATGATATGATTGTCTGTTTTATATCGGCAAAATAGTTAGAAGGCTGTCAGTTCCACTTAAAGCCTTCTTTCATTGACATGAACGTAAACAATCCCACGTGAAGTTTCATTAGTGATACATTAGAACGTTGTAGAAAATAAATTTCATGGGTTTACAATGCCATTAACTTTCGCTATCTGGATACATGTTTGTGGGGCATAAACAATGTATACATCATTTGGCATACATCTGGCTGCTGACGCCAGGCAATATAGCCGGCTAGCTAATGACAATGGTATAGATCTGGATTGCTAGTTTAACTAGCGAGCAACAACAATTGGTTTCTGACTAACTTTACATCAGTAACAATGGAATGTTGTGAAACAGAAATTGGGGATCCCAGACAGACCTAAACAAAGGACTAATACGCTTTACAACCGAGACATTTGACACAATAGCTCCGTTTAGCTGACTACTGGTTGTAGACGTGCGTTAGCAGAGACTGCTTAGTGACTAACGTTACGTTTCTATTTAAAAACGCACAATTGATCATTTGGGAATATTCAACCACAATTGAATCGTTTAGGGAGATCAGTGTTTCCTCTTGCAATTACGTAATTAAAACATTGGACTATATTAACACACGGTAAGGATGACGTTAGATAAATAACACGCATTTGTGAAAGCAGTACTCACTCTACCCGAGAAATGTCGGAAAGGAAGTTGCAAAGACTTGTGGGTACTAAAAGGCAACGGAAAATGGTTCACATCCGGGTCGTTCTAAACGCACGAAAGAAATATTGGTGGATACAATTTCAATTTAAAGGCTTTATTGGTATGGGAAACATATGTTTACATTGCCAAAGCAAGATAAATAGATAAACACTTAGTGAAATAAACAATACAAAATTAACTGTAAACATTACACTTACAAAATAATAAAGACGTTTCAAATGTATGTACAGAATGTACAAATGTACAGTGTTGTAATGATGTACAAATAGTTAATGTACAAAAGGGAAAATAAATAACATAAATATAGGTTGTATTTACAATTGTGTAGCAAGGCTATACTCACTGAGTCTGTACATAGTCAAAGATTTCCTTAATTTTGGGTCAGTCACAGTGGTCAGGTATGCTGCCACTGAGTACTCTCCGTTTAGGGCCAAATAGCATTCTAGTTTGCTTGTTTTTTTGTCAATTCTTTCCAATGTGTCAAGTAATTATCTTTTTGTTTTCTCATGATTTGGTTGGGTCTATTTGTCTTGCTGTCCTGGGGCTCTGTGGGGTCTGTTTGTGAACAGAGCCCCAGGACCAGTTTGCTTCGTGGGTTCTTCTCCAGGTTCATTTCTCTGTGGGTGATGGCTTTGTAATGGAAGTTTTGGGAATTGCTTCCTTTTGTGTGGTTGTATAATTTAACAATTATTTTATGGATTTTGATAATTAGCGGATATCGTCCTAATTCTGCTCTGCATAGATTATTTGGTGTTTTATGTTGTACACAGAAGATACATCTCATTATTGTAATCCTTTCTTGAATATTCGATGAGGGTTGTTGACGTCAACCACCTGTATTTAATGGAAAGAGACGTTATGCTACTAGCCTCAGACATGAATATGCATAGCCATCTCAAGACTATGACTACGATATAAAGTGTTTTTTCTCAAACTTGCCAGGATGTCACTACTTCTACCAGTATACTTTTTATAACTTCAGCATCAAGAAATGTCCATTTGATCAAAATAAAACCCACGTAGCAAACAAGCCATTCATTTTTTTGGGTGACCAAATTCGACACTCCTTAACATCCATACAAAAAAATCATTGCTTAATCGGGGCAACAAAAACCGCCACCTACTGGAGGGCAACAGATTTTCCGCCAAGTTGGGCCTCTCGGTTCCTCTTCCTCTCTGAGTTTACTCAGGCAAATAATATCTATTATATTGACAAGATAGGGGAGTGACCGCTCTAACAATGTAAATACAACCGTTAATACATGTCCTCAAAACACATCACGTACACACTGGATTGGTCCACCCACACAGACAGCATCGTGAAGAAGGCACAGCAGCACCTCTTCAACCTCAGGAGGCTGAAGAAATTCAGCTTGTCACCAAAAGCACTCACAAACTTCTACAGATGCACAATCGAGAGTATCCTGTTGGGCTGTATCACCGCCTGATACGGCAACTGCTCCGCCTACAACCGTAAGGCTCTCCAGAGGGTAGTGAGGTCTGCACAACGCATCACCGGGGGCAAACTACCTGCCCTCCAGGACACCTACACCACCCGATGTCACAGGAAGGCCATAAAGATCATCAAGGACAACAACCACCCGAGCCACTGCCTGTTCACCCCGCTATCATCCAGAAGCCGAGGTCAGTACAGGTGCATTAAAGCAGGGACCGAGAGACTGAAAAACAGCTTCTATCTCAAGGCCATCAGACTGTTAAACAGCCACCACTAACATTGAATGGCTGCTGCCAACACACTGACAACTCCAGCCACTTTAATAATGGGAATTGATGGAAACTGATGTAAAATATATCACTAGCCACTTTAAACAATGCTACTTAATATAATGTTTACATACCCTACATTACTCATCTCATATGTATATGTATATACTGTACTCTATATCATCTACTGCATCTTTATGTAATACATGTATCACTAGCCACTAAACTATGCCACTTTGTTTACATACCCTACATTACTCATCTCATATGTATATACTGTACTCGATACCATCTACTACATCTTGCCTATGCTGTTCTGCACCATCACTCATTCATATATCTTTATGTACATATTCTTAATCCCTTTACTCTTGTGTGTGTATAAGGTAGTAGTTTTGGAATTGTTAGGTTAGATTATTCATTGGTAATTACTGCATTGTCGGAACTAGAAGCACAAGCATTTCGCTACACTCGCATTAACATCTGCTAAACATGTGTATGTGACAAATACATTTGATTTGATTTTCAATGATTGAAAGCAGGGAAGATCAGGTAGGACCATTCAAACCAATGATACGCGTGCGCACAACAGGCACCAAGTAGTTTTTCTCAAAGTTGACAGAATGCCACATGCATGCATCCACTTATCAGCACATTTGTAACAGTCTAAGCATTACAAAACGTATAGTCGATCAAATCAGCCTCACGTAATTCGACACTCTCTCATAGACCTCCATACAAAAAAAGGCTTCCCTCACATGGACGCCTCTTCCTCTCTCTTTGTTCAGGCCGTTTAAAACATGGTCAGTTCCGGTCTACTTGACGGTGGCTCTCCCGTAGAAACCAATGCGATAGAAACTGGGTCTGGTCTGCTTTGTTTATCGACTTGTATGTGAACCAGAAATAAAACAGCGAGTGGGATGTCTCGCTTCCTCTTCCGTCTCTGACACGAAATTATTTTTTGCAGTGCTTTTCCAAAACAATAAATCAATTACACCACATTTTTAAGTAATGTGTTATCTGTAATTTGTAGAAAATGTTTTTTGTGTCCACGAGAATACCAGAGCAAGCAGAAATAAACACATCATCTTCTTTACTACATCTCCCGAAATGCACGGTGTTACCGGGGTCGAGTCAAAGGTCAAAACTCAACGCTGCAATGTTGTGAACGAAGTGGAAACTGATGGAAGAACAGCTGAGAAAAGCTAACTTACTTCTTATTAAACATTTGATAATAATTACATTCATGCTTTTACGACCAGTAAGTCTGGTATGCATTTTTTTAGTTGATCAAGGTCGAATTTGTTTAGCTGTATAACTTACTTTTACAATGACGTTGGTGACAAGCTAGCTAGTAAGCTAACTAGCATTTTCTAATTTATCTAGCTGCCCATATCTGCACTCCTGTGGAGTTTGTGGAAATGTATCTAGCTTCGTTTTAAGTATGAACTGAATAACGCGACCTACGTACAATTATAAAATACTCCTTGCAAGCAGTGATTTATCATTTTGGTCACATAGCTAAAAGCTAGCTATCAACAACATAGGTACAATGACACTTGCCCCGAAGGAGCTCTCAAACCTCTTGGGAATCATCTCAGAGGAAGCTTGCACCAACACTTTCGAAAGTCTATCATCCGCTTTTCATCATTACTTCGCGAAGGCCGAACATTTCCGAGTAGGATCGGTTTTGGTGATGCTACTGCAACAGCCGGACCTTCTGCCAAGCTCTGCACAGCGCCTGACTGCCCTCTACCTCCTCTGGGAGATGTACCGCACAGAGCCACTGGCCGCCAATCCCTTTGCCGCTGTCTTTGCGCACCTGCTGAACCCCTCCCCAGTTGGGGATGAGCAGGAGAAACAACTGTCTGGTGAGTGTCTGCTAAAATATCAAATGTATCCCATTTGGATAGTAAGAAGTATTGTCCAAAGTTTTTAACAGCAGTGTGTTGCTGTCATCATATCAACTCAAGTATATCCTGATCATGTGACTGTTCGTAGGATTCCTGCCACCCATTACACAGCCCGAGAAGTTCTTCCTCTCCCAGCTAATGCTGGCGCCTCCAAGGGAACTCTTCAAGAAGACCCCCAGACAGGTGTCCTGCATGGACGTGGGGAACATGCCACAGTCCATAGACATTAGTGGGCTGCAGTTGGCATTGGCAGGTACAGTACCTGAATGTATGCACTTCGCATGTATCTTGTATGGAGGATGGTTATTGAATCTCAAGAATTTTAGACAACTCAAAAATAGTTACGTATGATGGGGAATTGTATATTTCTTGGTTAGGAATCCACCTATTGAGATTTGCTTGTGTTGAGACATAAAACCTCTCATATCCTTACTGTAGTACAACAGACAGTTCTTTACACTTTACTATGCAGCAATTCTAACGCTTCATATATAAACTCTCTTATTCCTCTCTCTCCCCTTTAACCTGCAGAGCGCCAGTCAGAACTACCCACCCAGAGTAAGGCCAGCTTCCCCAGCATCCTCAACGACCCGGATCCAGATTCTTCCAACTCTGGGTTCGACAGCTCAGTGGCCAATCAGATCACAGAGTCTCTGGTCACTGGGCCTCGACCTCCACTGGAGAGTAAGTGGAGCATTTCATCATTCAGTTTGGTATTAGGCTGTCTGTTATGTTTATGGATGACATAAGTAAAGTGTATGTTGACACAAAAACATACACTATATGCAGTTGAAGTAGGAAGTTTACATACACTTAGGTTGGAGTCATTAAAACTCGTTTTTCAAACACTCCACAAATTTATTGTTAATAACAAGCTATAGTTTTGGCAAGTCGGTTAGGACATCTACTTTGTGCAATTTTTCCAACAATTGTTTACAGACTGAATTATACGTGAAATAATCTCTGTGTCACAATTCCAGTATTGTCAGAGGTTTACATGCACTAAATTGACTGTGCTTTTAAACAGCTTGGAAATTTCCAGAAAATTATGTCATGGCTTTAGAAGCTTCTGATAGGCTAATTGGTATCTTTTGGGTATATTGGAGTAGGTGTACCTGCGGATGTATTTCAAGGCCTACCTTTAAACTCTGTGCCTCTTTTCTTGACATCATGGGCAAATCAAAATGAGCCAAGACCTCAGAATTGATTTTTTTTTAGACTTCCACAAGTCTGGTTCATCCTTGGGAGCAATTTCCAAACGCCTGAAGGTACCACGTTCATCTGTACAAACAATAGTACACAAGTATAAACACCATGGGACCACGCAGCCATAATACTGCTCAGGAAGGAGACACGTTCTGTCTCCTAGAGATGAATGTACTTTGGTGCGAAAAGTGCAAATCAATTCCAGAACAACAGCAAAGGACCTTGTGAAGATGTTGGCGGAAACAGGTACAAAAGTACCTATATCCAAAGTAAAACGAGTCCTATATCGACATAACCTGAAAGGCCACTCAGCAAGGAAGAAGCAACTGGTCCAAAATCGCTGCAAAAACGCCAGACTACGGTTTGCAACTGCACATGGGGACAAAGGTTGTACTTTTTGGAGAAATGTCCCCTGGTCTGATGAAACAAAAATAGAACTGTTTGGCCATAATGACCATCGTTATGTTTGGAGGAAAAGGGGGAGGCTTGCAAGCTGAAGAACATCATACCAACCGTGATGCATCATGTTGTGGGGGTGCTTTGCTGCAGGAGGGACTGGTGCACTTCACAAAATAGATGGCATCATGAGGTAGGAAAATTATGTGGATATATTGAAGCAACATCTCAAGACATCAGTCAGGAAGTTAAAGCTTGGTCGCAAATGGGTCTTCCAAATGGACAATGACCCCAAGCATACTTCCAAAGTTGTGGCAAAATGGCTTAAGGACAACAAAGTCAAGGTATTGGAGTGGCCATCACAAAGCCCTGACCTCAATCCCATAGTACATTTGTGGGCAAAACTGAAAAAGCGTGTGCGAGCAAGGAGGCCTACAAACCTGACTCAGTTACACCAGCTCTGTCAGGAGAAATGGGCCACAATTCACCCAATTTATTGTGGGAAGCTTGTGGAAGGCTACCTGAAACGTTTGACCCAAGTTAAACAATTTAAAGGCAATGATACACTCAATTACTACTTGGTATGTAAACTTCTGACCCACTGGGAATGTGATTAAAGAAAAAAAAGCTGAAATAAATCATTCTCTCTACTATTATTCTGACATTTCCCATTCTTAAAATCAAATGGTGATCCTAACTGACCTAAGACAGGGAAGTTTTACTAGGATTAAATGTCAGGAAGTGAAAAACTGAGTTTAAATGTATTTGGCTAAGGTGTATGTAAACTTCCGACTTCAACTGTAGACAAAAGTGTGTGAACACCGCTTCACATGAGTGGATTTGGCTATATCATGAACACTCATTGCTGACAGGTGTATAAAATTGAGCACACGGCCATGCGATCTCCATAGACAAACATTGGCAGTAGAATGGCCTTACTGAAGATCTGTGACTTTCAATGTGGCATAGGATGTCACCATTCCATCAAGTCAGTTAGACAAATGTCTGCCTTGCTAGAGCTGCCCCCTTCAACTGTAAGTGCTGTTGTTGTGAAGTGGAAACGTCTAGGAGCAGCAACAACTCAGCCGTGAAGTGGTAGGCCACACAAACTAATAGAACGGGACTGCCATGTGCTGAAGCACGTAGCGCATAAAAATTGTCTGTCCTCTGTTGCAACACTCACTACCGAGTTCCAAACTGCCTCTGGACGCAACGTCAGCACAGTAACTGTTTGTTGGGAGCTTCATGAAATGGGTTTCCATGGCTGAGCAGCCGCACACAAGCCTAAGATCATCATGTGCAATGTCAAGCGGCGGATGGATGGAGCAATGGAAATGCGTTCTCTGGAGTGAAGAATCACGCTTCACCATTTGGCAGTCCGATGGACAAATCTGGCTTTGGCAGCTGCCAGGAGAATGCTACCTGCTCGAATGCATAGAGCCAACTGTGAAGTTTGGTGGAGGAGAAATAGGCCCCTGAGTTCCAGTGAATGGAAATCTTAATGCTACATACAATGACATTTTAGACAATTCTGTGCTTTCAACTTTGTGGCAATAGTTTGGGGAAAGCCCTTTCCTGTTTCAGCATGACAATGCCTCCTCTTGTCGTAGCAAAGGGAGGGGACCAACTCCATATTAATGCCCATGATTTTGGAATGAGATGCTCAACGAACAGGTGTCCACATACTTCTGGTCATGTGGGGTATGTCTCTTCATTAGCTTGGTATTGTAATGACACAGGAATGATACTATGAAGTATATACCATGTCCCAAGTATCACTTAAGACAAGCCACATAGCCAGCCTGTAATATCTCCCTGTGACCCTACCTCCCCCAGGTCACTTTCGTCCAGAGTTCATCCGGCCGCCTCCTCCCTTGCACGTGTGTGAGGATGAGCTGGCTTGGCTAAACCCCACGGAGCCCGACCACCGTGTGCAGTGGGACCGCTCTATGTGCGTGAAGAACAGCACGGGTGTGGAGATCAAACGCATCATGGCCAAGGCCTTCAAGAGCCCACTGTCTGCCCAGCAGCAGTCACAGGTGAGTAGACAGGTACACTGTCTACTCAACTGTATTTTATATATTTCAAACATGACCTTCGCTTGGGAGTTCAACCTGAATGTCTCTCTAAATATTGCTCTCTCCCTATAGCTCCTGAGTGAGCTGGAGAAGGATCCGAAGCTGGTGTACCATATCGGTCTGACCCCGGCCAAGCTGCCTGACTTGGTGGAAAACAACCCTCTGGTGGCCATCGAGATGCTTCTCAAACTGATGCAGTCCAGCCAGATCACGGAGTACTTCTCCGTCCTGGTCAACATGGACATGTCTCTGCACTCCATGGAGGTGGTCAATAGGTGTGGACTTTGGATATAATTTGATTTATACAATTCAGTTGTCTACAATCCGTTTTAAAATGTGTTTATTTTTCTGTTTATTTATGTGAGGTTATTCTTTGTGTGCACAGGCTGACAACTGCTGTGGACCTCCCTCCAGAGTTCATTCACCTGTACATCTCCAACTGTATCTCCACATGTGAACAGATCAAAGACAAGTACATGCAGGTAAGGAGGACTGTGGAAGGGCCTTGACAAGAGCCTGTAGCTTACTGTTAGGCCTTTCAGTAACATTGAAATGCTTGTCTTACCAGAGGATGCATGCCACTTTCTTTCACAGACATTTGTAACAGGAAGTTCATTTGTGGGTTGTCCCTGCTCAAGATGACTGTTTCTTTTACTAACGTTAGTCAGTGCTCCACTGTGTTAGTCAGTGGTCCAGATGTTTATGTAAAACCTCTGTTTCCATTTGCAGAACCGCCTGGTGCGCCTGGTGTGTGTGTTCCTTCAGTCTCTGATCCGGAACAAGATCATAAACGTACAGGACCTGTTCATCGAGGTGCAGGCCTTTTGCATTGAGTTCAGCCGCATACGGGAAGCAGCTGGCCTCTTCCGCCTCCTCAAAACCCTGGATACAGGAGAAATCCCCCCAGAGGTCAAACCTGCCAAATAACGCTTTCATAGTACATAGAACGTGGCAGTAGCCTGTTGTGCCAAATAACACCCCCCAGGTAGTAAGCCCACAGAGGCACAACCCGCTAAATAGCGCCCCAACCAAGAGAAACTGACCAAGGCTGTATAACCACCCAGACAATCCTCACGATCTCACCAATACCTGCTTGGAGTCCAGCTTTGAACTCAGTTACTGTTTTTCGTCTCTCTTTTCTGGACAAAGATGGACATATTTTGAAAATAGATTTTGAAACTGTTTTTTTCCCTCCATAGATTGATGCTTGTTGGTTTTGTTTCATTAAATGGATATGTAATGAACCATCTGGGTTGTTGGATTGTATTTTCTGCTGAACATGGTGAGACATACAGTACATGCAGATACAGGAATGTTGGATTCTGTTTTGAATGGGGGAACTAGATGATTTATGACATGAATAGGTTCTCAAGGCATAATAACTATTTGTAAGGGAACTGCTCATACAGGTGTAGAGCATTATAATACATGTGAACAAAACCAAGACACACAACATTCGTTTTCAATTATTTATATAAAAATCTGTTTCCCTGATATATTTTCACAAATGTTAGTCTGAAAGCAAAATGGTCACAATTTCAAATGAATAGCATCAAGTAAAGAAGTTTCTATGTTAAAAAAGAGCTAAATCTTATATCAAAATAAGATGCTACATTTAAAAAATATATTTTGTATATTTCCAGTATAACTCCAGGTACAGTATTATTATTTGTTTTCTGCTCTTCATTATTAGCCCTGAGTTTTGAATCACTGATTTCCAGACATACTAGCTACATTACTGAATTAGTATTGACCTAGTGAGCTAATATCTTCTATAACCTGATTATGGTTGTTATACTGATCACCTCTTCATGTGATGTGTTCTGTGGGGTTGTGACCCCTACACCCTCTTCATGCCCCGGGCCATCAGGCAGGCGAACACTGTCATCACCATCTTAGGTTTCACCTCCACTAGGTCTTCAGGCAGGGCGTACACCCGCGCTCCGATCTTCCTGGCCATGGAGATGGCATACCTGACGACAGGCAGGATTTAGGGGACATCTTAGCTGTTGTCCTGAACATGTCATCTCTTTCATCAAGCTAGTACTCAAATGTTGTCATCATATGGTACGTACTTGGCGTTATTGAGCTTCTCTTCCTCAGTCAGGTCCTCCACCTTGATTAGGTCATAGCGGATGGAGCCTGGCTGGATGGCATCAATCAGGTCCAGGACTGGCATACTGGTGGCTATGGACCCATCCTACAGAGGTACACACACACACTGAGCTATTGCTGTGGTGGATGCTTTATTTTTTTACTTATTCTACTTGGAAAAGTAGAATGAAGTCTAGTACTTCAAAAAAGGTACCATGGTCAGAAAATGTTAAACAGCAGAGTTACAGCCTACCTTGAATCCAGAGATGGTGCCTTTGCCAGCCTGTGTGAGTGTGTCGTTGACCCAGGTGATGATGGTGTCGTCATTCACCTTCTGCCCGTCACCAAGCTCCTCCAGAATGTTCAGCGTGTACCTGAGAGAAAGAGATGGATCCTTCTAAATGTGGAATTATGGAGTAGGCACTGAGCCTGCTTATGAGTTTTTCCTGATCACATGACCTGAACAGGGGAAAAAATATCTAAAGCATTTTTAAGAATGTTCTGTTGCATTACCTCCTCATCAGCTGCCACAGCAGGGCCTGGGTGAGTTTTCGGTTGCCCTCGTTCAGGTCCTGTCCAGCAATTCCTACCAGGGAGAACTTAGCCTCATTCTTCCCCAGCTCCACTGCATAGTTACAGTTCTCCAACTGGCACAGACAAATGCATAATAAATCAATGAATAATAATTCAATCAATTGATCAGTTTAATCATGATCTCACTGTGGGCGAACACTTATTGTTCATAGTCTCACCTTCTTCATGTTGCTGCCCAGTTTGGAGTAAGGGGGTTTGTTTACTCTGTCCCAATCCACTGGCACATTGATCTTCTCATAGAGCTGGAAGATGACCAAAGCATCATCTATGTCCCTGTAAAACATGCACACACATGACATTCGTGTGGTTTCCAAATGATTGGAAATGGTTGGAAATGGTGTATAATAAGATGGAGTGACCTGTACTATACTTACACATAGAGGTGGTTGACACGAGGGTTGACCCCCAGGGAGTTCATCCAGTTCCTGAAGGTGCGCTCCTCTCTGGTCTCACCTGTAAGTGACATAACATTACACACCGATTCAGGCCTTGTACTGTATATATGGTTTATATTATTTTATCAGGAAGAGGGGATGCTCAGGAACTAGGTTATGGTTTGGGATGGTCCCAACACTGACCCTCGATGGAGCTCCAGTCAATGTCCTGGTTCTCTGGCTTCTTCAGGGCAGGATACTTATTAAACAGGTTGGCAATGTACGCCAAGTTCAGCTTGGGGTTGCCGCGGACTACATCGGTTGCTGTAACAAACTGTCGGCAGCCAAGACGGTCAGCCTGCTCCAACATGCACTCTGCTCTCTTTATGTCCTCTTTCTCCTGCAGGGGGCGGTAGGGAGAGATTTAACAGCAACATCTACTGTATCTATGATGCATCACTCATTGATAATACGGTCAATTTAGAAGGCACTTTTAACCAAAAAAGAAGAACAGCACTGTCTGTTGACCAGATTGCCTAAAATGGAATCGTAATGGATGATGTTTTATAGGGTGGGATGACCATGTACCCTTATCCCTGAAATGTCGATGGCAATCAGAGGGATTCCCTCCTCATCTCCCTTAGGGGCCACTTGGTTCAGGATGTTGTAGTAGGCCTTGGAATCCTGTTATGCAAAACAAAAAATGTATACAATCACAAATGCACAAAAAGATCCCGGACCGACACAGTCATATGACAATCCAGTACCAACACAGTCAAATGACGATTCAGGACTGACAGTCATATGACGATCCAGGATAGACATGGTGCGTATGACCCACCTTGATGTCAGAGCTGAAGTTGTTGATCTTGGAGCAGCCGGCCTCCTCCAGGTGGTAGTTGGCCCAACGCAGCAGCAGCTCCTCTGGGGAAAGCTTCATCAGGTCCTCCAGGCTCTCCCCATCCCTCAGCAGGGCTATCAGAGCTGCACACACACATCATTGAAATAACACACTCTTTAACATACATAGCTACAGAGATCAAGTGATGTACAGTACTGTAGATATACATACACACTCACATGTTATAAAGTTATAAAACACACCAAAACATTGAAAATCCATATTCAAATAAACATTTAACACACACACCTTCGTTTCTGCTGATCTCAATGTCTGCGAACAAGCCGATCTTGATGACCTGCCAGAGCAGGCCTAGGACCAGATGCTGCCTGCCTTCCTTCAGGTCCTCTGCTCCGATGTTTACCACGTGGCAGCCGATGGCCGACGCAGAGTTAAGAGCCAGGTTCAGATTCTCCTGTTAGAGCACACAAAACAGTATAGATACCTGTGCATGGCATACAGTATATACTGTATATAATGACAAAGAAATGGCTGTCAATGGGTCATACAAAGCTGCAGTCCTCTGAGTCAGCTGGTGTTGAACAGTCTGTAAAAGGTTACCTGGATGGTGAAGGGTGTGAGCTTCTTCTTGTTGATGGTTCTCTCATCGATGGTGTCCGGAACAGACTGATTGATCATCTTACTACCAGGTGAAGGAGAGGTGCATAGGTTGATACCAATGGAATATTTCCGTAGGGATTGATTTATATCATCAAGGTTGCACATACTCTAAAGTAAGTCCATGAGACCAGTTAGAAAGTACCATAGAACGATCCCATCTCCGACAGCAGTGAACAGGTCGTTAGTAGTGGGGTCCATGGGGAGGACATGCTTGCAGTCTGGGTCTTTCTCCAATGCCTTATTCACCCAGTTCACAAAAGCCACCTTCTCCTCCTCTGTCAGTGGAGAAATGTGTGGGCATGGGGGGAATGCACAACATTAAACATGTAGGAGTATTTGTATTTATGGAGAAATATTTGTATACATTGGCCAATTAGAGACGTATAGATGTGTAACTTCACAGACCAGGAAGTCTTGTTGTACTAATGGATTTTTCCACATATAGAGATAGATGTGGTTCTGTATGCCTCATTTGAATGATACGTGCTTTCTGTGTGATGTTGGCTACAGATGTATCTAGACAGACTGAAGTAGATATCTTGGGGGTATTCTCAGCCAGTGAAACAAGTAGGGACAGTCACCTGAGTAGGAGTGCTGTGTGCCTGAGCTGGACTGCTCTGAGGTTCCTGCTACAGCATAGATGCCCTCCTTCTTGTTGATAGCTTTCTTGAAGGTTTTAGCCACCTCTGTGCTCTTCAGTCCATGGACCACCTTAGTGAACGAGAAGAGATGAGACCATGTATCTCTGGTGTCATGTCAAGATGTCTCAAGGTGTGGTCTGCTCTTCTTTGACATTGACTTTCTGAAACTGTCATTTATTTTGACCTATTGACCTCTGAGCTTACATTGGCAAACTCGTTGAAGGTGACTTTGCCGTCATGCAGGTCTCCTGTCTTGGTAAGATCCTGGATGATCTCTCTGACTCTGTATCCTGGCAATGGCAGGTTGGCAGCTTTGAACAGGTCATTGAGCTCATCTGTGCCAATGTGGCCGTGAGAATCAACATCTGGAATAAGAAATATAGGTCAAAGGTCACATAGAATGTAGCCTTGTTGAATGCAAAAATAATCAGGGACCCAGGATAAGAGTGAGAGAGTGAAGTGAGTCTACAATGAATTTCCCTGTCAGGCTCTCACCGATCTTAGCAAAGGCTTCTCTCAGTTCCTCCAACTCATCCTGAGAGATCTGTGCTGGAGCAGCCATCTTGTGGAATCTGAAACCAGTTACACATAACTTCACCTTTTTTTCACTAAACCATACGGTACTGAACATACTCAACAGGGAGGAACTAGAATAAATATTCAATTTTAGCATTTTGTCATTGTGATAATTTCCAAAAAATGTGCTCTACCCAGAGGTTCTGGGCTCTGATGTCTATTTCTTTGTGAAACATCCTGCTTCTAGCAAGCTACTTCCTTCCTACTTCTGCTAAAGTGGTGAGGTCATTTACACGATTCATATCTTTATTCATGTCTTTATTTCATCTATCTTAGGACTGAGTATACATTTCAGGCCCCAGTCTGAGTTGAGAGGGGAGTAGATGTAGCTGTAGTGATAACAGACAGGAAGAATGGCTGCCATTCACTGTGCGGTTTCAATGAGGCTGCTAAAGCTGTATACCACAGATACAGCGAGAGATAAAAGGTCATGTTAGAGACAGAGACCTACTTCAAACTAGGTCTGCTCTGCTTGCCTCAGAGGTGTGAAGTTTGGAGATGAGTGACACATGTTTCTCTTTCCATTGTCACCCAAGACAAATCAGCTTGGCTCCTAGAGATTGTATCGATGGTTTTCTAAACATATAGTGTGGAGAAGGGTCTAGAGACCATTATTCATTTATATTCAACAATGTACCCACTGGACACAGACATCATTTCAATGTCTAGTTTTGATTTAATTTCAGTTGAGTTTCTGTGACTTCAATGTGAAATCAACAAAAATGTCATCATGCCATTGGATTTAGGTTCAAAGTTGGGGTGACTTTTTGCAAATCCAATTAGTTTTCCACGTTGATTCAACATCATAACATTACAAATTTTTGTTGAAATTATGTGGAAAAAAGTTGATTCAACCACGTTTTGCCCAGTGGGTATGTAGTAGCACAGTTTTGAATGCTCAAATAAGTCAAAACAAGGAAATCGGGGTTTTGTTCCCTTTCTCACACCATAGCTATAGAGGTCAGAAACAGAAGTGAAACTGATGTCTTTACACACCATGGTTCAGAATGACCAGCTTTGTAACTTTGTAAGCACTACATTCCAATCAGCACTGAAACACTCTATGATTATTCAATTAACCACACACTGGATGGCACAGTGTAATGTTCACTAATCTAACAATATGATATTACTGCCTTTTTAAGGCTGACCTTTACCCAGGCTTTACTTTAAAAAAATAATAATAATAGTGAACCTTTATTTAACTAGGCAAGTCAGCTAAGAACAAATTCTTATTTACAATGATGGCCTACCGGGGAACAGTAGGTTAACTGCCTTGCTAAGGGGCAGAACTACAGAGATTCGATCCAGCAACCTTTCAGTTACTGGCCTAACCACTAGGCCACCTGCCTTTTAGATGATGAAGTAAATGTGTCTTTGCAATTTGATCATGAGGGGTGTTATCTTTCATCAAGCAAATCCAGTTCCTTGATTTGAAATCCTTAAAACCATCATCAATCATCAAGGATTCCCTATGGTCTCAGCCACTAAAATCATCAAGGGCCTTTACGGAAGTAAAACTGCAATACCCACAAACATCAGTCATGGTACCGCGGATTTCACATGCAAATCTTGGTCTCTTTTAATAAACAGACAGGTTATTCATTACGTACTAAGAAAATAATCAAATGAAAAGGTACGTTTGCATGGATTAGTTAGAGAAATAGAGATTTATTGGAACAATATTATGATGTGGACATTTATCAAAGCCAATCTGTCTGTCACTCAAATGAATCTCCATACATCAATTAATTGTGCTCACTCAGTTTCTCTCATTTGTTCTGTATGAAAAAGCCCACTCCTTTAAAGCCCCCATGCAGTCTTTGTAATTTTATTTGTAAATCATGACTGTTTATTTAATGAAAATAACGGCCAAATATATTTGTTATCATTTATTTCCCTGAGCCTCCTTTGGCCCTTGAAATGCTCAGTCTGATCATGTGGATGTTAGGAAACACATTTTAAGATATTTACATGCACAGCCCTGATTGGCTGATAGGATGGTCTAGAGCCCACCACCTTACCCAGATGAACACTCACTGATCTATTATAATCACGATGTGGGCCAAAAGATTTGCACCACCTAAACAGGCTGAAATTTCAGGCTTTTTTTTAAAAAACAGCTCTTACACAAAAATGGCATTATCATCTTTTGCACAATTTAAGAGTGTTATTTTCGACCTCATATTTTGTTAAAATCATTAAAAAAAGGAAAATTAAGTTAACTGCACTGCCCCTTTAAGTGTAGTGTGTTATTAACTATTCAAGCACTATTGAAAGACAACATATAGTATGTGTTATTTATTGTTCATCATTTCTAAATGACTACAGCAGTGGTGAGTTGAAGATTACAGATGTGTATGTGCCAGCAAATTCTACATGCTTAACGTTATTGGATGAATAGTGATGATATGTTGGAAACTTTTAGAAAATGTAAATGTTTCACTAAGTTACTATTGGCTTCACATGTTAGAATTTTCAGCAGTTGCAGCAAGGCTAACCACAACCCAACTAACTTCCTGTTTAAACACTATGCTATGATTTACACTAATTCTCCTCCCTGCCACCATGCTGATACTAAAACTAAAGTCATGACATGGCAATGCTTCTCCTGTGAACATCAGAATTCACTTAGGGCTATATAACAATTTTGGTAATACTGTATCAATGTATTATGTGACTGTGTAACAACAGTCCTTGGATGATAAAGTAGCAAGAGGATACTGTTAGGCTACTGTAAATCAACACAAACTACAGATGGTGCCCTCAGATCCAGGAAGACACCATCTATGAACACTTGTGGACTGTTAAAGCAACAGAAACTCATCATCCTTATCATCATCATTCATCTTCATCCTCATCAAAATCAACATGCAGTCACAGACCATACTCCCAGTAGATTCAATGAAATACTGACACATGCAGAGGCACACACAGACACGGACACAGAGAGGCCCCAAGGTCAGGAGATTGAATTACCTTAGGGAGGTGAGTTGACTGGAAGTCCTGTCTGTGTGGTCTCTGACTCACTCTCCTTCCTTCAGTGTGTCGGCTGCTCTCACTGCTTGACAGGCAGTGCACTGTCTCCCCCTCAGAATCAACTGACAACGAATGTACTTGGAAGGAAGTGACATGCAACCCAGGACAACTTCACTAAGAGAAATGAAAGACGTTGTGTCTTTATATGGCAATATGCTGCCTGCCACGGAGTTATCAAGGTGGGAGCAAGTTGGGCCTGCTCTGAGGTTGCCCCAATGAAAAAAAGAAACGGCAAAATATTCCAGTAGCCTAAAACTGATTTTTTTTGGTTCCTCCACATTGCTTATGTGAAAGATAGACAATTTATGGCATTTATGGCAGTCGTGCAAGTTGAGCCTGCTCTGAGAATTTATTTGACTCATAACTACCTAAAACTGATCTTTCTGGTTCCTCCCCATTGTTTAAGTGAAAAAATGACAAATTATGGCATTTATGGCAGTCGGGCGAGCAACTCCAGCACCTGCAAAAATGTACCTGGATGTGTATATGTTCTTCAGCCTTTGTCGGGCAAGTTGAGCTGAGAATATATTTTACTGATAAAAGACAATACTTATTTTTCACACTTCATGTAACATTGTCATACATACCTTTTCTGCCATATTTGCATTGGCATGCTCTCAGGGTTGGGGAGTAATGGATTACATGTACATGTTTACAAAAAACAGTAACTGTAATCCGTTACATTACCAGCAAAAATATTGTAATCAGATTACAGAAACTTTTGAAAAACTATATGATTACTTTGAGGATTACTTTTAAATTCAGAAAGAATGTTTGCGAAAAAAATCTTTGACACTTCTCGGTTTTCTTAAAGACATTCATATCAGCATTGAGAAAAAGGGCAAGTTTAAGTTTGTTCCACCTGAATGAGTCTGACCACAAGTCAGAGACCACTATGATGACACACCAAATGTGTTCGATGGATCGCGGGAAAAGAGCAGGAATAGGCTTTTGTAGGCTACAGTCCAAGCTATGGCTTCCAATGGTGCAACTGCTGTCGGCATCCAAAGATTATCCAACTTGAATAAACGCTTGGAGGTAAGGATGACAGCAGTGTCACACCCTGACCTTAGAGAGCTTGTTTATGTTTCTATTTGTTTGGTCAGGGTGTGGTTTGGGTGGGCATTCTATGTTCTTTATTTCTTTGTTTCTGGACGAGTGTGGTTCCCAATCAGAGTCAGCTGTCTATCGTTGTCTCTGATTGGGGATCATACTTAGGCAGCCATTTTTACCCACCTGTGATTGTGGGTAGTTGTCTATGTATAGTGGCCTGCGAGCACTATGTAGCTTTATGTTTGTTATTTCTTGTTTTGTTGGCAACATTATAAATAAAGTAAAATGTACGCTCACAACGCTGCGCCTAGGTCCATTCCTTTCGACGAGCGTGACAAGCAGTGTAGTCAATGGCGATACGGATATCACCTGTTATTGATATCTACATAGCGCATTGATGTGAATCACACCTCTGCTCTCACATCAACATCATGCCAGAAACCCTAGATCCACTCCAATTCACATACCACCCCAACATATCCACAGATGATCTCAATCGCACTCCACACTGCCCTATCCCACCTGGAGAAAAGGAACACTATGTGAGAAGGGTGCTCATTGACTACAGCTCAGCGTTCAACACCCTAGTTCCCACAAAGCTCATCACTAAGCTAAGGACCCTGGGACTAAACACCTCCCGCTGCAACTGGATCCTGGACTTCCTGACAGGCCACCCCCAGGTGGTAAGGGTAGGCAACAACACATCTGCCCCGCTGATCCTCAACACTGGGGCCCCTCAGGGGTGCGTGCTTAGTCCCTTCCTGTACTCCCTGTTCACCCACGACTGTGTGGCCAAGCACGACTACAATACCATTAAGTTTGCTGACGACACAACAGTCGTAGACCTGATCCCTAACAACGATGAGACAGCCTACAGGGAGGAGGTCAGAGACCTGGCAGTGTTGTGCCAGGACAACAACCTCTCTCTCAATGTGAGCAAGACAAAGGAGCTGATCATGGACTATTGGAAACGTAGGGCCATACAGGCCACCATTAACATCGACAGGACTGAAGTGGCGCGGGTCGAGAGTTTCAAGTTCCTTAGTGTCCACATCACCAACAAACTATCATGGTCCAAACACACCAAGACAGTTGTGAAGAGGGCACAACAACACCTTTTCCCCCTCAGGAGACTGAAAAGATTTGGCATGGGTCCTCAGATCCTCAAAACGTTCTACAGCTGCACCATCGAGAGCATCCCGACTGGTTGCAATACCGCCTGGTATGGCAACTACTCTGCATCTGACCGGAAGGCGCTACAGAGGGTAGTGCGTACGGCCCAGTACATCACTGGGGCCAAGCTTCCTGACATCCAGGATCTATATACTAGGCGGTGTTAGAGAAAAGCCAGAAAAATTGTCAAAAACTCCCGTCATAGACTGTTCCCAAGTCATGGACTGTTCTCTGTTGAACAACTAAACTAATCAAGTGGCCATACGGACTATTTACATTAATGCTACTCGCTGTTTATTATCTATGCATAGTCACTTTACAAATGACCTCCATTAACCTGAACCCAGCACATTGACTCGGTACCCGTACCCCCTTTATATAGTCTTGTTAATGTTATGTACATTTAGTGTGTTGCCTATTGATTGATTCGATTTTTTTACTTTAGTTTATTTAGTAAATATTTTATTAACTCTATTTCTTGAACTGAATTGTTGGTTAAGGGCTTGTAAGTAAACATTTCATGGTAAGGTATCCACAAATCAAATAAAATACAATTTTATTGGTCACATACACATGGTTAGCAGATGTTATTGCGAGTGTAGTGAAATGCTTGTGCTTCTAGTTCCGACAGTGCTGCAATATCTAACAAGTAATCTAACAATTCCACAACAACTACCTAATCCACACAAAACAAGTAAAGTGATGGAATAAGAATATGTACATATAAATATATGGATGATCAATGACCGAGCGGCATTACATATGGGATGAGTAATGCAAGATATGTAAACATTATTAAAGTAGCATTATTAAAGTAACTAGTGATCCATTTATTAAAGTAGCTAACTATTTCAAGTCTGTGTGTAGGCAGAAGCCTCTCTGTGTTAGTGATGGCTGTTTAACAGTCTGATGGCCTTGAGATAGAAGCTATTTTTCAGTCTCTCGGTCCCAGATTTTATGCCTCTGTACTGACCTCGCCTTCTGAACAGGCAGTGGCTCGGGTGGTTGTTGTCCTTGATGATCTTTTTGGTCTTCCTGTGACATCGGGTGGTGTAGGTGTGCTGGAGGGCAGGTAGTTTGCCCCTGGTGATGTGTTGTGCAGACTGCAAAATCCTCTGGAGAGGCCTGCGGTTGCGGGCGGTGCAGTTGTCATACCAGGCAGTGATACAGCCCGACAGGATGCTCTCAATTGTGCATCTGTAAAAGTTTGTGAGGGTTCTAGGTGACAAGCCACATTTCTTCAGCCTCCTGACGGGAAAGGGCAGTGTGCAGTGTGATGTCGATTGCATTGTCTGTGGACCTATTGGGGCGGTATGAAAATTACAGTGGGTCTAGGGTGACAGGTAAGATAGAGGTGATATGATCCTTGACTAGTCTCTCAAAGCACTTCATGATGATAAAAGTGACTGCTACGAGGCGATAGTCATTTAGTTCAGTTACCTTTTCCTTCTTGGGAACAGGAAAAATGGTGGCCATCTTGAAGCGTGTGGGGACAGCAGAATGGGATAGGGAGTGATTGAATATGTCCGTAAACACACCAGCCAGCTGGTCTGTGCATGGTCTGAGTACGCGGCTAGGGATGCCGTCTGGGCTGTAGCCTTGCAAGGGTTAACACATTTAAATGTCTTACTCATGTCGGCCACAGAGAAGGAGAGCCCACAGTCCTTGGTAGTGGGTGACGTCGGTGGCACTGTATTATCCTCAAAGCAGGCAAAGAAGGTGTTTAGTTAGTCTGGAAGCAAGACGTCTGTGTCTGTGATGTGCCTGGTTTCTTTTTGTAGTCCGTGATTGTCTGTAGACCCTGCCACATTCGTCCACATACACCTGTTGTATTCAGTGCATGTGACAAATAAACATTTATTTGATTTAGCTATTTGCGCCTTACGGATTTGGGTTGTTGTGGATGACTGTTCACAAATCTAAATGTGTATTTGAATCCAATAATGATTGAATTCAAGAAGTTTAAGCTGCCTATCAATCATAGTTTTTGAAACCAGTGGACAGCCAGTGAAATATGCGCTCTTGCAACAAATGCATAGTGCGGATCCCAGCATATAGAATAAAAGTGAGGCTTTTATTGGTTACATTTCTCCAGGCCCATCCCTCAGCTTTTTACTAAACCAGGCGGGGCGACCGTTTTGTTATTGTTTCATCTGTAGATTTGCCACTTAAACAGCTGCCCGCAAGATATCAAAGTGTCACCAACAAAAAGGTCAACAATAGGCCTATAGCAAATACAGCACATGGCATTAATTTTTCACATGTAAATAGCACTTTTCAGTAGTGCTCAAAGCATGCCATTCCATGAGCACAGCATTTATTTTTCAACCCGAATCAATGAGCCCAATCTGTCCTCCATGACAACAAAATCATAAACAACAGAGTAGGGCTGGCTAATAAGTCCTTAGTTTTCTGGTTATGCTCAGGTAAAACAATTTGGCTCATCTATACTTTCATATTTCCAAGTCCTATTCTTGAAGATCAAGGGGTATCATATTTTTTGGAATGACTGGAATTCTGATAGACTTTTGTTTTTAATGTAAAATTACAATTTAATCATATTATTAAATTTAGTAAAAAGCGATGGGTTAGAAGAAGCCTACATAACCATAAAGTAAAATATAACATCCATATACTGCCAGCTATGTAAACTTTAACATAGATTTATCCTGCAGTAGATGTCGTTCAATTGGTAACATGCATTGTTGTTGTCACGTCCTGACCTTAGTTCCTTTTTCCGTCTCTATTTTAGTTTGGTCAGGGCGTGAGTTGGGGTTGGCATTCTATGTGTTGTTCTATGTTTTTGAATTAGTGTTTGGTCTGGTATGGTTCCCAATCAGAGGCAGCTGTTTAGCTTTGTCTCTGATTGAGAACCATACATAGGCAGCCTGTTTTCCCACTATGGGTAGTTGTTTTCTGTCTCTGTGTCTGCACCAGACAAAACTGTTTCGTTTTCGTTCGTTTTCGCTTGTTATTTTGGTTTTGTGTTCAGTTTAAATAAATATTAACATGCACACGTACCACGCTGCATATTGGTCCGATCCTTCCTACTGAAAACCGTTACAGTTGTCTTCTTCTTAAGGGGAAAGTAATTTAAAAAGTAACTGAATATAATCCGATTACATTACTGAGTTTGGGTAATCCAAAAATTACGTTACTGATTACAATTTTGGACAGGTAAGTAGTAACTGTAACGGATAACATTTAGAAAGTAACCTACTCTACCTTGCATACACTAGTGTAGTAGACAATCAAGCATACATATAGATCATATTACATTACTATTTTCATTCTTAACGGAATTATATGCACGCACCCAATTTGACTCAGACTATTTAAAACAAAAAAAATCTTCTTTAAATGTTTTTTGACTCAGACTCTTGATTTGTTTGACGGTTGTTATGGCGGTTGCCAAGGGCTCTGCTGAATCGGGAGGTCGACTCTCCACCACTTACATAGAGGCCAGGGAAATCTCAGCGGTAAGTTTGCCTCCAAAAAGGGACAATATGATGTAGCTAAACGAGCTAGTTAACTAAATGTGAAATTAAGAATGTGATGTTTATATTGAACGTGTTTCAAATGTCATTATTTGGTAGATTCATGGCTACTGGTTGCTATTATTATATGACTGGTTGTTTGTGGTTGGTTAGCTTAGCTCTCTGATTTCTTAATGTTGCCAACAACTAGGCTTGCCAGTTTTGCTCCCTCTGATTAGCCTGCAGCCTCCTCATGAAAATCAATGTCATTGTCAGACATTTATGCAACTGTAAATGTATACAGTAAACTTAGCTACTGTACTTTTTTGCCAGGAAATAGAAGCTTTCACCGTGGAGTCGCTATGCCATCAGAACGTGCACGGCTTCTTCGGAGGCCTTTGCCCCCTAAAAAGAATCCCCCCATTGTGAAATCACTTCCTTCGCCTATACTTTCAGGTAGGTTACAGGGATTGTAATACAGGGATTGCCCTATTGCCTGGGACAAGTGATTTGAGCAGTCCCGCAAGTTCAGTTTGCTCGGGGGTTGCCCCATTGGACGATACAAAAAAGTGAAACTGAAAAGTCATTCCAGCAGCTTAAAACGGATCTTTCTGCCCAGTTGACAATTCTAGGGAGAGGGAACGTATTTGTAATGTTACCCCCAATGTTCCCCTAATGTTTGAGTGTCCAGTTTTCTGTTAGTTAGGGGAACAGCATTCTATCTATGTTAGCAAAAAACTTCTTAGAACCTTTTTAGAATGTTTTGGTGTTAGGAGAATGTTCCTTTAATGTCAAGCAGAACTTATCTAGAACTTGGTGACAATGTTCTCAGAATATACAATGAACAAAAATCTAAAAGCAACATGCAACAAGTTCAGATTTTACTGAGTTAGAGTTCATATACGCCCCTAATCTAGGGATTTCATATGCTTGGGAATACGGATATGTATGTGTTGGTCACCGATACTTTTGATCAGAAAACCAGTCAGTATCTGGTGTGACCACGATTTGCCTCATGCAGCGCAACACATTTCCTTCGCATAGAGTTGATCAGGCTGTTGATTGTGGCCTGTGGAATGTTGTCCCACTTCTCTTCAATGTCTATGCGAATTTGTTGAATATGGGCAGAACTGGAACACGCTGTCATACACGTCGATCCAGAGCATCACAAACATGCTCAATGGGTGATATGTCTGGTGAGTATGCAGGCCATGGAAGAACTGGGACATTTTCAGCTACCAGGAATTGTGTACAGATCCTTGCGACATGGGGCTGTGTATTATCATGCTGAAACATGAGGTAATTGTGGTGGATGAATGGCATGACAATGGCCCTCAGGATCTTTTGATGGTATCTCTGTGCATTGAAATTGCCATCAATAAAATGCAATTGTGTTCGTTGTCCGTAGCTTATGCCTGCCCATACAATAACCCCACCGCCACCATGGGGCACTCTGTTCACGACGTTGACATCAGAAAACCGCTCGCCCACACAACTGCCCAGTACAGTTGAAACCGAGATTAATCCATGAAGAGCACACTTCTCCAGCGTGCCAGAGGCCATCGAAGGTGAGCATTTGCCCACTGAAGTCGGTTACGACGCCCAACTGCAGTCAGGTAAAGACCCTGGTGAGGATGACAAGCACGCAGATGAGCTTCCCTGAGACGGTTTCTGACAGTTTGTGCAGACATTCTTCGGTTGTGCAATTCCACAGTTTCATCAGCTGTCCGGTGGCTGGTCTCAGATGATCCCGCAGGTGAAGAAGCCGGATGTAGAGGTCCTGGGTTGGCGTGGTTACACATGGTCTGCGGTTGACGCCTGTTGGATGTGCTGCCAAATTCTCTAAAATGACATTGTAGGCGGCTTATGCGAGAGAAATAAACATTAAATTATCTGTTAACAGCTCTAGTGGACATTCCTGCAGTCACCTCACATTTTAGAGTCGCCTTTTATTGTCCCCAGCACAACATTTAAGAGAAATTTGCTTTTTGTGCGTGTGGAACATTTCTGGGATCCTTTATTTCAGCCCATGAAACATGGTACCAACACTTTACATGTTGCGTTTATATATTTGTTTATTTATATATTTGTTCAGTATACAACATTAATGTTCTTGATGCCTTTTATGGAACGTTGCAAGAACATTCATGTGCCCAGTTTTTTTCAGGGTAGAAGAATATTTCATCAACGTCCCACCAAACATACACAGGACATGGTTGCCATGTTCTCAGAATATACAATATTAATGTTCTAGACACGTTTTATGAGACAATTGCAAGAACATTCCAAAAGGCAGACAATTTATGTCAGTCGGGCAAATTGAGCCTCCTCTGAGAACAACCAAAATACAAAGAATTACGGAACTGATCTTTCTTATTTCTCCCCAATGTGTAGGTGAAAGGAAGGCAATATATGACACTTATGCATGTAAAATGACTGCTTAGAATTTATTACCCATTTGTTCACATTACTTTATGTTAATAAAATATTTCAGTTGTGTAAATCACATGTTTTCACTGCTGCCTGTGCTTTCTGACAAAATCACTATTTTGTAGTTCTTCAAAGTAAGTAAGGCATACTTTTATGTCTGCTGAATACCAACTATTAATCACTTAGATCATGTATTTTCAGGTAGAGATACCTTGCGAACAACTACTGCTCTCAATATCCCCTCACAATTGTGCATTTGTAAAAGAAACACAGACTGGACAAGCAGATGCACAATGGATTATGGTAATTGTAGTTAATTACCACGTTTTATGAGCTAAGCTATGGAGAATATTGGCCTGTTCGAAACTACAACTCCGTACAACATCACACAGTTCAGGCTGGATCTGATTTATCTCTAGAGAGACTGCAATGTGTGCATTGAGCTCACAGAATAAAAATGAATGAAATGGAATTCAAATAATTGAATTGTTGGTCAATTAGTTGTTTAAAAAATGAAAAATAACAAAAATGTTGGTCAGCACTATCTACGTTTGATCCAACTGTTAAAGTGCCATGGGAAACTTGCATTTGTTTCTTCCAGGTACAATCATAGACTCATTGCCCTCAACAGAGAGAAGGGATCTGAAGGACAGTGCCACCGGGCGGAGTGAGTCAAGCTGCCACATGCTTCCTCTTTGGGACTATGACCCTGCAGCCTTTAGGGTGGCTCCCACTCCTCTGACCTCGGTCCCATCCATGCTAATACCTGAAATAATTGAGGGATTCCCCTGTAAACCTCCACGCACTCTCCCCAAAATCCCCCTCCTCGACCTCCTCAAGACAGACCCCAGATACATCCCCTTTCCCCCTAGTTTTAGCTTCAATGACTTTCTGCGGGACCCTAATGGCGGCTGTGGGGCTCAGTCACTAGAGGGCCTGAAGAAAGTGGCACTGTCTCGCTGCAACTACAGGAAGCTGGTTGGGCTTTTCCTGATGGAGCTGCACAAAGGGCAGCAGACTGAGGTGTCCAAGCAGCTGATGTCCACTGAGAAATTGCCAGAGGCCAAGAGCAGGATCCCACAGAAGCAAATCATATGCGGTACATACTGCATATAATATGTTAAAAGATTACCTACCATTGTAGTAGGCTATAATCCAGATTGTGGTGTGTTCATTATGCACCAGTACTAGTGTATTATTTAGTGTGTATTGTGTGACAAGGATGCTTGCTTGTGTAAGTTACAGAGGTGTACTGTTTCTTCATGCGTATTGTGTGTGTTGTTAGCATTTGTTGTGTTATCTGATAAGAGCTGGCAGCATTGATCCGTATGGAGGTGCAAACTCAGATGATGTGTCGGCGGAGCTGTTTGGGAGATGGGACCTGCAGGTCTGAACAGAAGTCTGTGGAGATATGGGTACCCCCAGGGGAAAGACAAGCTGTTCAGAAGCAGGAAAATCTATACCTAGGCAAGAACATGTTTGCATTCTAACTTACTATAACAAAACTAACACTATTGAGTTGTTTATACAAAGCCAAGTTCTGTTTTTCTTGTAGCAAATAAATACATTTTTCCTTTGAGCAGGAACGGAGGTGATCCTGAACTCTGTGACTACCAAGCACTTCCAGGGCTCTCGGCGGACCCACTCCCCGTTCAGGCACTCTGGAGAGGGCATCAACCCATCTGAGCTGGCCATACTGGACTGTCTGACAGAGGGGGGCAAGGCACTCACCCTGAAGGTGCTGTGTGTTGCTTACTGTGTTGTGTGTTTGTGTGGGTGTGTGTGTGTCAAATTCTACAAGTCTCTTCTTTGCCAATTATTTATGTATCCTTTTCTTATTGTTTTATCATTTATTCCTTATGTATTGAAAACATTTGTTCTCAGACTCTTTGCAGCATTACTGAGAGCGACAGAAACACAGACATCACTTATTCTGACTAACATTAAAAGGAAATGAAACGACTGTCTCAAATTTAGCATAACAGGAAGTTGAAGAGGAATATGCAAGCTAGAGCTTCCCTTTTTCTCTGAACCTTGACTGTGTGTTTGATTTACTGTGTGTTTTCTCAGGCCCACTTCATTGCCCTGCTTCCTGATCTGACTCCTCTGGCCCAGAGCCTGCTCTACCTCAACCTGTCCTTCAATGACTTCACTATCTTCCCAGTGGAGGTGAGATGCCTTATGAACTGAGGCAAACCATGAGCATGTCTTACTGGGGTTGTTTTAGAGCAGTGATCATCAACTAGATATTTGACTAAAACGAATAATTTCAAACCTTGCTTACATTTGTATGCGATCACATACAGTATATCTCTCTATTATATTTCAGGAATACTTTGAAACAGATTTCCAAAATTAAAATCACGTGGAGCTGATTTGCTGGTGTTGTTACAGTCTTTTATGTCCAACAATAAAATAAAAAAAATAAAATGCTCCGAAAAGTTGGGGGGCCAAATAAAATCCCCCGTGGGCCAAATTAGGCCCGCAGGCCGCCAGTTGGGGAACCCTGTTTTAGAGCCTATTTATCTAAAAAGGGGGTTCTGAGCATGTTGCAAAATGTCATTGCAATTCCATGGCAAGACAACTTCCAAATATCTCTTCTCTCTCTCTTTAAACAGGTGTATGAGCTCACACAGTTGGAGGTGCTGAAGATGAGAGACAACCCCATAGAGGAGATTCCAACCGGCATCCACAGACTCACCAGGCTCAAAACCTTTGTCATCTCCTTCTGCAAGATCACCTCCCTGCCGTCAGAGTAAGCCACAAGGGGGCGCTACAGGGTTGGGAACTTGTTATACCACAGTGTTATAAACCTACACTGCTGTTAGAAGTCTGTCGGTCTCCCAGATCTGAGTCCTGTGCTGTTGGTCCTACCTACAGGCTGTACCAGCTGCCCACCCTGCAGTTTCTAGATGTATCCTACAACCTTCTCTCATCCCTAACAAATGACATCAGAAAACTCAGGTACAGTCTAGAGTAGGCAGTAAGTCTTCAAAGACCATGATATGGAGCTTTTTCCAAGGTCTTATATTGTATGGGGGTAACTCACTTACCCCCACCACCTTTGTAAAGTACCCACTTTGTGTTATTATTTAAATATAACAGAACACCTCTGTCTGCAGGACTCTGGAGTACCTGAATGTGGAGGGGAACCAGCTGCCTGGCCTGCCCTGTGGGGCCCTGCGCCTCTCCCTCACCCAGCTCAGGATCTCCAACAACTACATGCACCCCTACTTTTGGAAGAGCTGCAGCTGGAACTCTCCCCAGGATCTGCAACACTCAGCCACTATGACCCTCTCTCTCACAGACACCTGTCTGCGCTACGCCAGCCTTCCCCCTGAGGCACAGATGGCCCTTAGCAGGTAGCCTATTTACATGACCCTGATCAGATTCAACTAAATAAATACACAGTATAAAGGATGAACTCCATGTTTGTTTTAAGGTAAAAGAGATGACTGTTTCATTGATGGTGTGTGTTTTTTTTTGTGTCCCCAGGGTGGGTGTGTGTGACTGCTGTAGGGGTCCTATGTACGGACCTGGACTCAAGGTAATCCGGCCCTGCTACAATATCTTCGGACTACACAGGGTGCCCTTCATCTTCTATGCCTGCACCCCAGCATGCCACTGGAACTTCAAGATCCAGACCAAGAGTCTCTCCAGTCTTCTGTATGGAGAAGACACAACTCACAATAGTGAACAACTAACATGACTATGAAGGAACCAATACTGAGGCCTCTTGGCCTTAATAGCCAAAGACCTCTGAATATCTATCTCATCAGCTCTACTAATCTTGTGCCAAATTGTAACCTTACCATAATGTCTACTGATGTCACTGTCTCTATATAGCCTTGAGTAGTTGTCTGCAAAACATGTATTTTGCACAGCAAGTGCATGTGAAAACTCCCATAATTATGGCACTTTTAATGTCTTTAAATTTTCCATTGACCTCCAATTAAAATAAAGTATTTCTGAATACTAGTTGTGTTTAACTATTTCAGCCTCAAGTAGTGTGTATTGCTTTAAGCCTGACTTCTTATTTAAACAAACGAAATGTGGACCAATCACAGCACCTCAACAGAGCTTGACAATTAGTTTTTTGAATGACTGAAGGAGTGAGAAGTTTTGTAACTTTTTTATTAGTAGTGTAATGGCATTTTTAAAATACGTTTTTTTTTACCCCCGTCCAGGTGGTGGCGGCGGCAACACAACATTAGTTGTAGTATGCTATAAAACCTTAGAAGAAAAAGAGAAGATGATTGTAATGAACTTCGTCTGTTGTTTGAAGAGAGTCAGACCGAAATGCAGCGTGTAGGTTACTCATGACTTTTAATGAAGAAAATGCGGTACATGAAATAACTGAAGAAG